>NC_046645.1:21405339-22005339 GCF_900324485.2 Mastacembelus armatus | reverse complement strand
TCAAGATTTAAACTATGAACCTTTGGACCAGTTTTTTCTTCTAAAAATACAGAAACTAGTTTGTGGTCTGCATGTTTCAGACACGCCAGGATTGGTCTCAGATTATGCTAATATGTAATTCTAACAATTCCAACATGTGTTTCATAGGCTGAACCAAGAACAAGAAAAGGGAAAAAAATGAGTGGAAAAATGTGGTAATCATTTTCTGTAGAGAAGTAATATTTGTTTTGTCATTTTATAAATGGTGATGCCTAAAATTTATTTGTAACATGTAGATGAGGTCCTGACCGTCAGGTTGAGTGACATACTTTACGGTATGTGTGTTTATGTAGAAGTGAAAGTGAGATGTGAGCTGAGAAAAGCAACTGTCTCAGTCTTTTTTTCTTCAAGCACAATTACATTCATATTCTTTGAAGAACTGTTATGTCAGATCCTCTATCTCCATCTATCTATCTATGGTAAATGCCTGAAAACAGTATTCAGTTTTACTTTCATGTAAAGAAATTCTAGCCAATTTAGGGAAATTATTTGGCATTTTGTTTCTCAATGAAAGGCAGACATGGTATTTAAACTTAATTAATGAACTGGATGTCTGAATTTTTCTTATTTACAGCAATAACTATGTCTTTTACCTGTAATATTGTAACGCAGTGCTAAAATCATGTAACCTGTATCATAGTTGAATGCTATGACCGTGGTTTTCTGTTAGTGTTATAAAGCATCCATTAAGACTTAATGAAGGAAGCCTAGATTGGAGGCATGCTTGTGATTTCAAATGGGATATAATTTGCCATAATGTTAATCTAGATATATATTTCATGAGACCTAATGTGCTTAAATGATTGTCAGCCCACTCCACCACTTAGATTAATTTCCTGGGATCATCTAAAATGGTTTCTCACCAAGAGATGTAGGAAGTTGCCAGACACAGTCCTAATCAAAAGGAGCTTCACCTGCACATCAGGGGAATAGATGGAGGGAATGAACAGCTGTGCCTGCTTCACTTTGCATGAATTAGAGGTTACCCCTTTCCTTATCGGATGTATAATCAGTTATTTGCTTGCAATACATGCTTAAAATGTTTACAAATCCACTTGAGGGCAGTTGTGAGATGAAATGCAAATTAGTAGACCAGCTAAACTTGACACAAATGGAATGTGTCTTGAAGTTACAGCTGTCCCTTCCTTTAAAATGAAATGATTATTGACATGGACCAACAGACATGCGTTTAGGGTATAGCTAATTGAAAATGACAATGCTAGTGAAGGCTAACCCTTGGGACACTTGAAAAAATACGAACCAGCTTTGACGAGAAAGGAGCTAGGGAGAGAAACCAAGACAATGGCACCTAAGGGAGTCTGATTTTCACTCACAAATCTGAGACTAATAAAGTGAAAATGCAGTGCAAATCAGACTTTGTACTCAACATGTCCCCGAAGAGTGTTTTGTCTTTTTTATATGATGTGAGCAAAGATATTCAAAGACAGCATTCAGCTTATAGAGCACCAGGTAGCTTTTCCTATATAGTGACAAAAATGAAGCTAAGAAGTGCAGAGAAATTTCAGGACATGCAAAAAATATAGAGGTGAAATTTTGTTCTACGAACACAACGGTGACTAAGGCTGTAGGTCCTGGGCATCTCTCTCTGGTAATATTTGAGATGACATACATTTTTTTAAGATTAATGTTGGTAATCCTGACAGTAGGAAACCCTTCCTTGACTGCCTTAGCACTTTGTTTGTAAGGGCAGGCCCACTGGTCTTGCAGATCCTGAAAAACAAATGTCCCTCAGGACCCATCTGACAACTTAATTTTTATAATTGCTGAGAAGCATCTGTGTAGGAAAGACTGTCTTTCAGCACCCTCTGCACTTGTCACTGTTGTGAATTGACTTGGATGTGATGTCCAGTGAGTCAAACAGACAGTCTTCAGTCATGCTGATGTTGTCATACTAAAACATGTGTGAACTACAAAATAAGCACTGTTAATTTGATTATAGTATTACATTCTTCGTATGGATGAGAGTTTTAGTTTCCTGTCTTCATTGTGCACTTCTGTCAGTGCGCTGATCTGGCCATTTTGATGCAGGTGGCTGATTGTACATCAAATCCTTACATGATCAGTGATATGGCAGCATCTCTCACGATTTCTGCAGCTTGGAAGCTAACCTTTCGTAGTTAGCAGCTGAAATAACACATTTGGTTAGCTAATATATCCTACAGCCTCAGGTTGGTTAATTATGTCGTTCTTTTATCTGTTTGTCTTTGTGCTGTCCTCATTGTGTTAACTTTGAGCAAGTCATCTGCAGATAGCCGCAGGCTTCCTCTGTGCAACTGCTTAAATGGGTGGTGGTGAAAATGTTAAAGGTTATTAATTGCATGTATGGTACAGGGTTGTGTGCTTTTAAATAGTAGTTGGAAATGAGAATATTGTTTGAAAAATCCAGAAGAAAGAATGACACAATTAAAAATGATTTAAAGGGTATTTAAGATGTACATTATTAAAATATTTGCTCCTGATATTGTAACATGAAAATGTACCATTAGAGGAACAAATTAAACATTTTCCTTGTAGGATTCAAATGTGTCCTGTAGTACATTTTACACATTTTTCACTAGTAATATTGCTCATGTGTTGGAATAGATGGTAGTAAGTTTGATTTGACTCTTGAAGTAGTTTGTCAGTGAAGTGAACAAGTATTTGTGGAGATGTTATGGAGAGAGTAGTGGTGATGGGGATGTTGGGGAGTAGCCTGAGGATGGAGTGTTTTTCAGTAGGCAGCTCCTGATTTTATGTGACAGTAAAGGGCCTTATCTACTAGGACCATGATGAAGCACAACACTCTTTGATTTTTTATCTTCCAAATATCTAACAATCTCATGCTCTAGACAGATTAGTGAGATGGTGTAGAAATTGGCTATGAGGTTTCAGAGGAGTTAAATACAGCCAAATATAGGGTCTTAGGCTATATCTGAATCATGCTGATAGTACAAAATGAAAGATTATCTGAAATTACTGTCATACCTTTAACCTTCAGTGCAAGAAAGTAAAAATGTGATTTATATTATAGTTTGATATGTTTATTTTTGAGTTAGGAAACAATACTATGAGTGGAAGACAGTAAAATGGGATAAAAGGGTGCAAGAAAGGTTTGTGCATAAACTTTACTTGAACCAGTTTTAGCAGCACCTCCTTCTCCCCTAATCTATGACCAGTAGAGCATCTCACTTGCTTTGTCTTTTGTACTCTACATTTATTTCTGTTTCTCATTACCTCAGACAAGGCATTGATCCCCAAAAGAATTAGTTAGGGGCAATTTTTTACCCTGCTTAAAATTCATTGGAGCCCAAACCTTTCTTTACAAGTCTTTCTCTATTTTAGTGGTATCTTAATAAGACAAACCTCCAAAGACAGAGTGTAACTCTGGGCGAGCATCAACACTGTCCACATAAATCAAAGACACCTCGAGAGATCAATGAACCTTCATATAACGTTTGTTATTACTGCTAATTATGTAGAATTGCCTTTTTACATTTTGATCTTTAGCCCTAATGAAAATGTCTTTAGGCCCTGTGGGTCAACACTTCTCTTTGCTAGCTCGTTAATGTGACATTACTTATCAGGCTCTTGTAAAAGTAAGTGCTAAAACCAAAAAATAAACTAACAGCGTCAATGCAGATTGTTAATTAAATAATAATTTTATAAGTTAAATCCTGTCTTTTTGCATTACTGAGTTTTTACTGGAGTCAGTGACAGATTTTCTTTTATGTTCCTTTCGTTTAAAAGATGAATTTTAAGTGTTAAAGTATTCTGAGCTGGAGGAAGTGTCTGGGGAGAGGGAGGACTGGACATGTCTCCTTGGACTACTGCCCCCCCTCCTGACCCGGCTCTGGATAAAGTGGAAGAAAATGGATGAATGGAAGTATTCTGTGTAAGATACTGTTTTTTGACAGACTGTTAAGGTAGATCGTTTGTGTATGTAGTTAGTAAGTTTTTTTTCATTTATATCATTTAGAGTGTAATGTATGTTGGGTCACCTTTAACCCAAAGAGAGCTGGGATAGGCTCCAGCAGATCCCCGTTCCCCTGGTTAGGAATAAGCAGGTATAGATAATGTATTTATGTATGTATATATGTTGGGTCTTCCAGAATGAACAAATATGAGTTGGTGAAAGGAACCCTTGAGGTCATAATGCTGCTCATAGAATCCCTCATAGTGAAGCTATATAGTGATGCCTCCTATAGCCCAGTAGGTATTTTTGTAAAGAAGACAGCAATGCTGTACATTAAAATAGAGGAAGTGTTTTAAGGTCACCTTTCTTGTAGTGCTAAGTCATGCATCCTGCAGGTTCATGATGAGTTCCTACGTTCCACTCTCATGCTTCCTTTCTCCTGAGAGATGAAGTGTGTATGGCGGTGTCTGTCAGAATACAACTTACAGTGCTGCTATGCTCAGCTGTGCTTCTGCCTGTTCATTCTGTGTGACAAATACTAGATTTATTCTCCCAAAGTGAGGTAGCTGTAATATAATTTCTTCAGTTCTGTTATGCTATGACATAATCATACTCATTTGAATGACTAATGATCAATGTTTAGTGATTTCATGTTTTCTGCCAGTGACTTTCTGGGGAAAATACTGACCTAATACATCAACTAGACACAAAGTGCGCAGCCAACTTAAATGTGAACCAGCAATATTAAACAGAAGCTGCAACATATTATACAGGAATACATCAGTGTAGTATGCTTTAACAAATGTGGGATTTAATACCGTTATAATGTCCTCCAGATATTAGGATGATGTGAAGCTTCATTAGGCATTGGGATAAGACAGAAGCACTGATGCACATTAAAGGAAATAAAGGAAAGAAAGCTGCTTCACAAAGCTTTTATTCAAAGCTAATATTATGTGGTGAATGCTGATGTTTTGTTTTACACAGTTTCTTGATATCAGCTGTCAGCTTGCTGTGGGTAGAATTATGGCTGTGGTGAATTTACAATTTGTCCTGAAAAAAAGCATAATATTAGAAATTAGATAAAAGCATGGTTAACATTTTAACTCACAAGTCAATGTTCAAACTTCCTTGTAATTTGTCAAGATGTTCAGTTCAGAATAAAATGATGAGGGATGAGATGACACAGCAGTTTTGATGCAGAGATGTTAACTAAAATATCAAAATAGTGGCATAGCCTGTTTTAAAAAAGTTCAAAACATTAACCAGCTAATAGAGCTATAAAATTACTGTTTTCATTGGTGCTCTCAGCAACTTAAAATTGGTTTACAATTAGAGGCTTGTAATTAATCAACCACTGAAAACATCTGCTGAACTCAAGAGTATGGTGGTGTGGAACAGACATGTTTATTTGCTCTAGCTGATTATTTTGATGTATTTTAAAGGGCAAACTTAAATGGTTACAAGGACAAATGTCTTTTTTGCATTTCTATTTATTAGAAATTGTGAAGAATTTGTTGTCAACAATTTTCCTAGTACACGGTACAAGACGGTACAAGATTTAAGTTTTGAGCATCAAATGCAGTTAAGTGCATTTCAGCCAGTGGATATTCCACTGATTTTACCAACGCCCAAAGGGGATCAATGCAATGTCCATTGGCTTGTACAAAACTATAAACAGCATTGATTTTTCTATCTTAATTTATGCATGATGATGATGCTAAGAGAAAGAGGGATGAAAAGTATGCAGAAAGTTATATAACTGGCTTGTTCAACATTCAAACTGCATTGAGTTATTATATGCATAAAGGTAAGAGGGAATAAATGCAATGATATGTTACGCTATTGGTGAGTTCAACTTACTTTTCTTAGCTGTGGTAAAATGTCTTTCGTTTATTTACACACACACTTTTATGAGTTGTGCTGTCAAAACAACCAGAAGCATTACATTATTTAAACTATGTTGATTTTCATCTAATCATATGAGCATAATGTTTTGGTCTAATGCATTTTGAATGAGTGAAAATCTGTTTTTGTAAGATAAGATTTTCTGCCTGCATTCACCACATTTTTATTGGTGCAGCATAAGCAAATTTACTGTAACAGTAATGATCACAGATTAAAGAAACTGTGTAAAAAGAAAGTCCCAAATTCAGTGGCTAATGCTGCACCAAGTAACATCACTCGAGCCCACTGGAGATCACATAATTAGATCTATATATCGTCGTCACAAATGCATCATTGGACAGTACAGAACTGCTCTGGGAATTAGCATGTGACATAGGAACTCATAGAGTAACTCAGAGGCTGGTGTGCTCCACTTTTCAGATGTGATGCTTAAAAACCAACTACACATAAAAAATGCCCTTGTTCTCTCACAGCCACATCACATTTTTGAAAGCAATTTTAAGAGGATGAAAAGTGATCACAAACTTTATGAAAGCATCTTTACTACCAACTTATATTCTGTGGGTCATACTATGGTTACCATAGTAACTTGAGTCTTTTGATATGAGCAGGGGGAATCAGGTCACGTTATTGCTGTTAGACGTGACCTTTACCACAGATCTAGCAGTTGGTTTCCCCTATTCCAACCTGCCGCTTATTGTGCATCTCTTCTTCTTTCCACGATTGTCTGCATTTAATCACATATCAACATAATTCAAAACATGAATTATAATCAGGATTTAAAGTATAGCTAATTCATAGTGATGGTACTATCCAAAGTAAGCCTTTCAATTAGTACATTTAAACTATGATCAGTGCTTTTCCTTTTTATGTTGCCCTCAGTATATCATCAGGAAAGGATTAGTAGGACAAGATAATATTAGTATGCACTAGTATTACAGAGGATCAACATGTCCTATTAAGCTCTGTTTTATAGTTTGTAACACACATGAGAGAACAAAACCCTGGGAAGCAACCCTTCATAAGGGCTCATTTCATGTGTTATTCAACGTTTCTGATAACAGATAATCAGCCTTAGATACAAAAGGACTGATACCTGTGATTGCTGTGAATTTGTAGACTAGTTTATCATTGAGATTTGTGTCATAGCTAGTCAGTCTTCATTACATTTGTTGGAAAATGTTGTTTCCTTTCTTTTGTATATCCATTCTAACAGTGGTACACTCTTAATGCCATTAGTTGTATTACTTTACTTTACCTCAGTTGGTAAAGTAAAGTAATACTCATTTGAAATAGCCAGTCATTTTTGTTACTAAATAGTGTAACATTTATGAACATGTGGGTATCTTAACTTTGTTGACCTGAGCTGGAGAGGTCCAACAACGAGACAGTCAACCTTTGTGCCAGATCACATCCTCATTAAATCTCAATGTTAAGCTGAGCTCATTTAAGGCATAATTGTGTGACACACAGAATGTGTGTGCTGCTGTTTCCTGTGAATAGCGACAAATTGAAGTGCTGAGCTTATATGCTGAGCAGGTGCTCAAATTTGGTGTGTGTGTGTACGTGTGTGTGTGTGTGCATGCGTGCGCACAGCAACATAAGATGGCCAGCAAGACTGTGTTTGGTGTGCACAGATGTAAAGTAGATACTTGAATTATACAGTATGTAAATGTAATAATGTATATGATGCTTCACAAGCATATATTCACGTTTTTAACACAACAGTTAAAATAAATTGTGTTTGTTAGGGCTTAGTTAACCAGGGGGAATATTAGAATAGATATTTCTGGGTTGATGGGATATTTAGTGAGTGCCAGTCACTGCCTACAACAAAGGAGTGTTTTATCATTGTTTTCAGGTGAGAATAAATTGATTAATATGAATATTCTCTAAGGAAAGAATGACCATAAAATCAGCCAGATGTTTTTATGGATTTTTCCCATTGGCAGACTTCGGTATCATACTGTAAATGTGTTTCATTTGTGGTAAAAAACTGATTTTAATTATAACAATTAAGCACCTCCAAAATGTAATTCATATCAGGCTACAATGCATAATCTACAAATTAGGCTCAACACTTAGGACAGCATGGACTGATGCACTGCTGCAAGCCATTTTACAGCTAGTAAATGTATTAACTTGCATGACCTGTTTGCCCCTTTATCTGATAGTAGGCTTGAAATAAGGGAGAGCCTTTATGGTTTTGAAGCATTATGACCCAAAATACAGCCATCATGCCATCGTAGATCATCTGTGGCTTCACTGGTGAAAACAAATGGCATACATACATTACTTTAGGTTCTGAACTTGAACTTTAATATGACAATGTTTTGCTCAAGACATGTTATTTCTTATTCTGCTGTGTGAAATGTTTCACTAGAGACTGGTATATTGCCTTTTGACTGTCATACAGTGATAGTTCTAAACAGCCAAGGTGGCTAATTAAAGTATTTAGGGCTACATGTAGCCTCCATTGCATTGAGCAGTTTTTTAGTATTTGTTCCTCTTTTTCTTTTGGGTAAGCTGTCAACTACGTTGGCAAAGGTAAAAATTCTTGGGTATGGTTCATATCTACCCGCAGTGAGGTTTTGCACCTGATTTGAGAGCAACCATGCATAACCATGCATTCATGTAAGTCTGAGTGGTGTCTGTTTCTTATTTGTCAGTCCTGTGACTGACTGGCGATGTGTGCTTCTCAGATTTATCTTGGGAACTTATCCTGGGACGGTTCTTGTGCATGCTACATGTGAGCATCATTTCCTTAAATATAAAAGTGTGTAAACTTCTAATTAATGCCTAAAATTTAAACTAATTTCCTAGTTTTAGAGCTGAGAATCAATTCTAAAATTTCCCTTTGCAATCACAAAAGTACTAAAACATCACACATATACAGTGAATAGGCATATGTAAAACAGTTTAGCAAGAATTAAACACTACACCACAATGGTGTCATCTTTATGCATATACAAAAAAGAATATTATCGCATACAGCTACTCATGGACAGCCAGTGGCAGTGCTTCATCTAAGTAGACACATCTACTTTAATTATCGGTTTGAGCACAGACAGGACAGAAACTGAAAGTCTGTTCACTAATTTATCTGACCTGCTTCTTTTGACACGACATCTACCTGATATCTGCAGACAGCTGTTAGCTAGCATTAGCTCCCCGACAGGGGCACACTGAATAAAGTAGAATCCACACACTGTTCACTTCTTGTAGCCAGAGATAATATCTCTTTAACAAACACAACCAGAGCTCAGATCAGTGGGGAGTGTTTTTGCTATCAGTTTTGTAGATGCAATCTCTAGATTCAATAATACAAGAGTCAGAGTCAGCTAACCATGAGTCATGTCAGTTCTGTAAAGTGCAGCAGGTCTACGTACACTGTAATTATTGACATCATACTTGAGTGACAAAAACCAGCTCATATAGCCAACTGTCATCCACATCACAGGTACTTTTAAACTTAAATAACCTTTTTGATAATGTGATTTCCATCAACTAGACATTTTACATGTCATGCAGGCCTGAGGAAAATGCATAAATGCTAAGATTAGTATCAGAATATAGGAAACAGTTTTAGAGTATTCAAATAAAAATCACAGTTAATCAGAAAATATGGTTCTTTTATTTTTAAAAAAAAAATCCAACTCTAGATGCTAGATGCTTTTTATAGCTCATAAGATAATTAGCGACTTCGATAAGTAACAAACTGTATAGGGATACGTCAGTGACAGCAGTCAGGATTCTCTACTGTTTATTTTGCTACTCGTGTTGAATTTGAGATGTGATATGGATCTAATGGGAATGGTGCTAAACACTG
This sequence comes from Mastacembelus armatus, assembly GCF_900324485.2. Taxonomy (NCBI): domain Eukaryota; kingdom Metazoa; phylum Chordata; class Actinopteri; order Synbranchiformes; family Mastacembelidae; genus Mastacembelus; species Mastacembelus armatus. The sequence continues at coordinate 21,995,650 of NC_046645.1, read as the reverse complement.
GGAATTGGAATGATCCTTGGCTCTAGTTAGACTGTTTGCATCAGTGGCTCAATTTTTTTCACTGAGTTTAATCAATGAGATTGTCAATAACTACACAATATTGATATGTACTAGATTTCTTGTTTTCATGCTTCACAGTATGCCAAACAAGAATGGTGCAATGTGTCCAATAAGTGAAGATTAAAAAAAAGTTAAAGATGTTTTCAGCTCACATATAGCATATATATACAAGTATATTTAACTGATACAAGTGTTTTATCAGAATACACCACTACTACAACAGAGATAAACAAAAGACAAGCCCTGTGTTTATCCTCCCAAAAGTAAATATCACATATTCAGAGATCCCTTGGGAAATATGCAGCACAGAGATGTAGGAGACGGCGCATAAATGACAAACAATAGAAGAGCGAGTGGTGCATCCTCCCAGGGGAACATCTCTGGCTTAACTTAAGTATGTGAGTGTACAGACACAAAGATTTTGGTAAAGACACTGAAATGCAGGTTTTTGTCTTGGACAGGGATGGTAAAAAATTCAAATGAATACATTATATTGGATTATATGTAATTCCATATGCAATATTATAAAATTGCTAAATAAATTAGTGGTTTTGGTTAATTAAAATTAATAATTAAAATTAAATATTACAATATTTTATAAAAATGTAGCCTAACATAATTATGAATAACTAGAATTTGAACATACAAAATCAAATCACCTACTATCAAATCACCAAACTGATTTGTGTCCATGATTTATTCTCTCACGTGCAATCACAGTAGTTATTGATCAGGTGTTTCTGTGAGTATTCACCAGTTGTTCAAATTTTAAATTTATACCAGAACATATTTCAGCTTCTTTTAATGACTAATCTCTACATTGCCAAAAGGGTACTGATAGTTATTTTTGAATGTTATCTAATGTCTTTTTTTAAAAAGTATATAACTGAGGAATTCACATAATATTGCCCCCTACAACATAATGGAGTGGGTTGGGTGTATAAGCATGACTCAGCCACAGTCAGTTCTGAAGACACATTTCATCTAAGACCTATTGATTGGGCTCGGGCCTTGTCTACATCCATTTACTTGCTTATTTAAATATCACATATCATTTTGAGAGCATTATAAAATGTGCTTGAAAGATGTAAATTGATGTTGAACTGGCTGCTAAAGTTAAACCAGTCTAACTTTGAAAAGAGCTTGTACTTGTTACAATCGCATAGCATATTCTTTGGTGTTATCACTTCCACAAGAAAGCTAGAATACCGCTCCATGCTTTGTGCTTAATTGGTTTAACCCATAGTCCTACTACTGCTACCATTATTCCTATTACTTCTACTGGTCTTGACCTTACATGCACTAATAAGATCAGTCGGTTGCTTTTCTGTGTACATGCACTGTGTACACCCCATGAACGTTATAATGAGGCTTACTTGCTTACAAATGCCAGTTGCTCATAAACATGTACATTTTAAGGTACGTTTAAGGTGAAAAAATAAGGACCTTTTCTTGAAAATTTGAAGACAGCGCTTTGATTTATGAATTACAGTTAAATGGCTATCTAGATCATTTTTATGCTGCTTTTCAACCCATAACAGGTTTCTGGATGCTCTGTGCTTCCCTGGCAACCATCTCTGTCTAAGGTCAATGTAATTCCAAAGTCCTCCAACCTAAATGATTATATACAATAAGTCATTGATCCCTACTCTCAGATATGACCCATAGCAGTGTACCAGGGGCAGGTGTACCTGACCTCCACTGTCATGTTAATGTTAATATAACTCGTAGGCACATACTAGCAATAGGCATACAGGACTCAGGACCTTAGTTGTTACAGAAACAAAAATAAACACATGGTTACAGTTGTGGAATGGTCATAATGTGGTTAGTTTTAGGGACAATAGTAAGGTTGGGTTAAGGGAAAGGATGTGGTTTGGTTTTAAAAACAACACAATAAAGTACCTTAAGGGTAAAGGTCCTTTGCTGTTTTAGTTACAAAAATAAACAGTTAACATGGTGAAGTGGTCATGTGTAAAAAAAAAACAAACACAATTTTGCTTGCATAGATCTTTGAATTTGTTTTTTACAAGAGGATAGTTTTATAATTCCCTAGGTAACAGTACATTTTTGGAATAGAAGACTGATAAGTTGATGGATTTCAATGATGACACACATTGCATTTTTGATAACATGCATCAGACTGAAAGCAAATTCCAGAGAATTCCAAAATTCAAATTCAAAGAGTAGTTACTTATTGCAACATCAATAATTACATTAAAAATATCTCAAGGCTTACAGTCTGTTTGCCAACTGATATGAGATTGCCCTAAGTTCCTCCACAAAACTTCATGTATTTGTGTCATTTCAATCCATAGCACCATTGGGCTTTGAAGTGTCAGTGTCTTCTCAAATTCTGTCTTCTCTAAGGACACATAAGCATTTCAGACACATACTTCATGCTCACTTCTTCATCACGACAGCCATCGCATGTAATTTTACCACTGTGAAAGGTGCTAGCTCCCTTCAGGTGCGCTCTATCTCATGGAGAAGACTATAATTGCCTGTGCTGCTCTTCCCTTTGGTAATTGTCTTGTGATTGAGGTCATCAGGACAATTAAAACCACTGAGGGGTGAAACGTGGCTGCAAGACACTTGAGACAGCTATGCTAGGTGGTAAAAAGAATGAACAAAACATACTGAAGAGATAATTGTGCGTGGGGAGACCAGCTGAAGTCAGGGTAGGATCCTGCACAGAAACGCTTCATCTACACTGCATTATCACAGTGTATTAATTATATGCCATTTTTAAAAATCTGTTGAAGGTACTATGAGGGTGTCAGCAGTGATCATGGGACCTTAATTCTCTGTCTTTAAGAAGTTATACAGTTCATCTGTTATTTAATGAATTCACTTAGACCTTTGAGTGTAGTATATACTGTATGAATATGAACAATTATAAATTAATTTACATTTGCAGTATCCCTCTAAATTACATCATGAGATGATTTGATGATAAAAAATGCTGTAACATCAATTTTCTTTGTAAAGTCTGGAAAAATCAGTTGGATGTGGTAGTATGGTGAAGTTTTTCATCATGAACTGGATCATTACAAAATTCATGATAATGTGTCAAGACTGTAGATATGATTTCAGTTATTTTCTGTGGACCCCTTTGGGCAAATCACCGTAATCCTGACATACTGAGACACATTACCGAGCCAATTTTGGTTAAAATCAGGTCACTAGTTTCTTGGATGTTGCTTATGACAAATGGGAAAGATGGATAAACTGTTCATATAATGAATAGGATCCTATTTCTGAGTATTCACACATTATTTGCCTTGATTAACAGTCAGTTGGATGTCAGATATGATACACACTCATCCCCAAGAATTCCTCCTGCATTGTGTGACAACCTCATTTTATTATTTCTTTATCAGCACTAGTCACTCTGTGCGAATGTCTATGAGTGGGCAGAACAAAGTCATCTCCTTTGTCTCTGTGTGGGAGCTTATGTTGGATTTGTACTACTGCACACTAAATCTTGTTACAATTGTTATAAATCTCTTGTTACGGACAGTGATGGCTATCATTCACCTTGCACTTTAACTCCAATTTTAGGGGTTTTGGGGCATGAGCTGACAAAAACTTCTAGATATCCTTTACTGCTGAGTGGGCAGTTAAGCATCAAAAGTAACAGTCAGCAGATCAATGAATGCACCGAATAATAGCAGCTCACTGAGGTTTAAGGACATAGAACTTGTTATATGTTTTCTATGTTTACCCCAATTAGATTTCCATTACTCATTTGGTTAACCATCAATGACCCTATTTTAATAGGCTTCTTTCCTCGAGTTGAGTTGAATATCATTAGAAGGGGTACAGTCTGTCTTCACACTCTGGAGAATATTCATGAATAACTAAGAGGCTTGTCAACTCCCTTGGGAATGCTGATGGCCACTATTGCTCCATATGTTGCATGTATCCCTGTAAACCTCATCAAAGACACTACAACACTGATCAGGAACATTCATGTTTGTCTTGTTAGAGCTTGAAAGATGCTGTTACATCTTTCTCCATCAATGGCAGAGTGAATAGTAATTCAGGTTAATACTGTATGAATATAAATAGTTGTTGATATATTTATACTTTAGTTATTATTAAAACTATTTTGAATGGAAATGTTTCTCTAAACTGAACTTACGTGATTTTATTCAGATTTAGTTTAATCAACAATTTCAGTATCTACAAACACAATACCTCCCCAAGCTGTAAAACTCAATGTTAGAACCTGAATCATGAAGCCACCAGATGACCTTTTTTCAAGCTGATTCAGTGATACTGAATTAACGAGTGACTGTGGGCTTTTTATTTTAAACATCCAAATGAATTTTATTTAAATATGGGGCTTTCAGTTGTGATTCAGAATATGTCTCAGTAAAATCACCATGGGCGCTGTCAGTGCATCCCAAGAGTCATGTCATTATTAACTGTCAGTGTAGCAGCTCCAGGGGTTTTCTGTAGATAACATCACCACTACAGTCTGAGTCTCTATGAGGGGCTTCAGTTAAGCAGTTTTCATATTCAGATTAATAAACTGAGAAATGCAAAAGTAATATGTATGACACGTGTATGATCCCTCAAATGTTGACTCAATACAATTTAAACAATTCAATTATTATTGTGATTGATGCTTAAAAATCAGCAACAGTTTGGTATTTTCCATATGTAAAAAGTCCTTTTGAAGCACATATTTAGTCAGAGTTCTCTGTCTACTCCTGTAGTGTTGAAAATCCTATGTCATTATTTGGAAAGAGGAGACTGAAAACACATTTTTGTCATAAATGCTTTTAATAAGGCACAGCATTATTTCACCATAAAGCAGGCCATAGTTTTCACTGATGATTTATGCTGTGATGTTAGTTCAAAGCCAGGGGAAAGTTTTGTGTGACAGTGCAGGTTTTTACACGTGTTACGCTATTGGTGTGGTGTCGGTGAAGGAAACGAGTGAGGACCCAAATGCAGGACACAGGCAGGTTTATTCCCCTGGATCATCCAGGGCTCAGGCGAACAACAGATATCTCCGCCGCTCGGCAGGCAGGCAGACAGGGAAAACAGAAACGCTCTTCACAGTTTGTATTAGCAATCGTAACTTCCTTAGTAATGTTCCGGCGGGGAACAAAGGAACACAGGGGATATATATACACAGGACTGAAGAACTAATTAGACGCAGGTGAACATAATCTTACTAATGACCATTGGAAACACAAAGTTACCTGGGACTAACACAAACAGAGGCGGAACACAGGAAACTGACCAAAATAAGGGACAGACAGGAAACAGAAACCTCGGGTCCTAACAACGTGGCACACACACACACACACACACACACACACGCACACACGCGCACACACACACACACACACACACACACACACACAATCAGTAAGTGCTGCTTTGTTCTCTTTGACAATAACACCACCTAGGGCTGAGCAGTAAAAAGTATTTACAATATAGTTTCATTAATTTTGTTGACATTAGGATTACTTTACTGTCATTCTTTATGCATGGACTGGAAGTTGATACAGTGCAATACGGTATATCAGTAAGATGTTTAAGATAATGAAATCAATTCATTACTGGTTACAAAATATTGCGTATGTCTTTTTGTAGGTGTGTGCTAGATGTTGAGTAATGTGCATAAAAGTGGGACTGCTACAGATCTTATTAGTCCCAAGATTGTGGCATATTTAATTTACAAGCTGGACATAAGAATAATTGAAAACAATGCTAGAAAGCATGTTACCATAAAGTGGCAATACATAATCTTTTTTAATAAATTACAACAACAAATTAATGTTGCATCCATCTGTACACCAGAAATTGGCTTTCCAATAATTTTGGTTGCATTCAATTTATGATGGCATGCTGAGATGGGCACAGTCAAGGACAGTGCACTGGCCACAGCTTACATAAGAGGAGTGGTAAAAAGAGCAGAGCAAAATGTGCAAATGTTCAGCAGACTGGATCCTTTCTAAAACAAGGTGAACATTGACGCTTGCAAATTGGCTGCATTTTCCACGTGCTTCTGCAGCACCTTTGATGGCTTTATAAAGGCTGTTTACCTCGCCCTCAACATACATGCCATTTCTAAGCAGACAGCTCGCCAGGATGAGTGACGTGAAAGAATGGAACCTGAGGGGGTGGATAGTGGGACACTGTCTTTAAGCAAAAAGTTATGCTCAGCTAGGTTTAGTTCTGTTTTCGCCCTTTTGTTTGTACAGGTTCTTTTTAGCTGTTCTTTTCTTTTTACTCTTGCAGTGACTTTCCCAGTATAAATGAAGTTTTAATGCTCACCCCCTGTTTTTAGATCCATCGGCACAAATGGAGGTAAAGTGCCTTGCTTAAGGTTATGCTTGACTTAGATTTGATGAGGGAGGATAAGGAAGTTACTCATCTATGGTGTTTGCTTCACTCCTGATATTATGAGTGCAGTCACCATTATCCCTCCTGCACCTGACCTTTGTTATTGTTTGTTTTGCTGTGTTTTAACATGATTTAGCTGAAGGATACGGTTTCCTATTAACAAAGGGCTTGTTTTGGTCAAAGGAGTGAAACTGTGTAATCCCTGTACTGGCATGCTTTAACTTCATCCCTTGCACTTGGATTAAAAGCTCCAATGTGGGTGCACCAAGACTCATTCCAAAAAGCTTTGTAGCTTGTAAAGCCTGAAGTACAATATCCTTAATCAATGTTTGCTGTCTTCTTGAACTACACTTTCAAAAATGTTGCCATATTTTTTTATTTCTTTATAATTAAAATCGAACAAAGTGAAATATCTAAAATTGATAACTAATCCCCACAAAAAATTATAACATTGCATGAAGTATGATAATTTTTCAGAAATCATGAAATAATATGACAAATGTGCAATTGTGACTGCAAAGGCCTTAATGCTGCTGCTTTGTTCACACTACACAACCTTAAAGGAAGAGCCATACAAGTGTAACCATGCCTGATGTTGACAGTATAACTTGAAGGGAAAATCCAGTCCAGCTCGCATTTGTACATGATGACATGTGCAATCGGCATGAACAGAAAGCAGTGTGTGTGTGTGGGAAAGGAAATAGAGAGACTCAGTATTGTCCAGATCCATGTATCACTGTAAAATGAAGCCTAAAATGAAGTAGGTCAAACTGATAGTGTGCTCTTGGGCAGCTCTTGAAATGAACTCTGTTACTGTCTCTGCACAACTGCAGCACACTAAACTGGCATTTGGTGCTTCTGCTTCTGGTATCATCTAGTTGTGTTTCCACTTAGAATATATCTTAATTGGTCTTATGGTCTAATTTACTGTAACAAAAGGATTAAAATGTTTGAAATCCCTACATTAATTCTGATTTTTATATCAGTACCGATGTTATCTCTAATATATGCCCATTTCTTCAAGTCTTCATGTCACATTATTCACAAATCAATGAGCAAGCGCAGTGGAGATGATTGTCATTACTCACTGCCTCTTACATCTATTAGGATGATTATAATCAAATCATTACTGAGGAGAAGGCTGGTGTTTGCTACGTTCACTGCTGGCTATTACTAGTGTTGTTGCTACTGTTACCATACAGATGTTACTACCATTACCACTACTATAATTAATTACTAAGTGCTTGCACTTAGTAATTAGAAGAAGTACCAAAAGCTAACACAACAAATGTTACCCCTTGGTTTGTCATTTAAAGTAATACTACAACCCTAGTTGTGTAGTGCTTTTGTTTTGTGTATTGTGATCCCCCTGTGTGTGAGTTTATGGATCTCTCTTGCTCTTTATGCAATTCTGTGAAATCTGTAGATGCGGGTGGTTTCTGATAACTCCTGAAGTAGTAAAATTATATTGTAAAATTGTATTATAGTGGAAAAAGAGAATTTCTTTGTTTATTTGATTACTGTATCTGTTGTAATTTGACAGTGCTTCTGTACTGCCTGTACCAAGTACTTTATTAAGATGTCACTGGTTAAATTTCTGCTCTTGACCTTAGATAGACTTCCTTGTTGCACAAGATCAATGTATGCTATGTATTGGAATTGATTAAAAAAACGGGAATGTGACAAAGATAATTACAATCAGCCCTGGGTACTACACTAACATCAGGGGTGGACAGCTTTGGTCTTCGAAGGCCACTGCCCTGCCTGTTCTCCAACAAGCCCTGCCCTGTCCACTGCTGACTACCTAGATAGGTGTGTTCAGTCATTCAGTAGTTGAAGGCTGCCCTTGACTTTCATTGTGGCCTAAAGATGGGTAGATCCATCACATGTTTGTGTTTAAGTATGATAGGGGAATTTTTCCCAGTAATAACCAAAATGTCCATACTGGTCAACACAATATAATGCTAATCAAAAATACATAATAGATTTTCATTTTTTACAAGACTTGCTGTATCTCTTTTCTGTCTTTTCATGCAATTATACCATATCTTGCAACAAGCAGTTGATGAGAATGTAACTACTATGAAAAGGATGAAAAGGTTCGCAGGCAATGTTTTTGATTTGGTTTTTTGAACCTCAGCCTGGGAAAACATGTCTGTATTTGTTTCATTTGTATCAAGCCCTGTGGAAACACAGCAATGAGACCCAGTAGAAGCATCGCATTCAGAACTGTCAGTGCACTGTGTTGCACCCTGAACATTACCTCATTAATAACCATCTGGCCAGGCTGTGATCGCCTGGGCAGAAGTGTGGCACAATCCTGCTACAAAGCCCTTGAATATATATAGGACACATCATGGAAGTTGCAGGGCACTATAGAGTAGTGAAAAGTTATAATGCTGTTTTTCTGGACTACTCAATAAAAGACAAAACAGAGGAGATTCCTCTTCCAGGGAAACATACATGAAAATAAGCATCTGTACTAGACCTCTTACAGTATTTTAAGCCTGTATAATAGTCTGTGTGGAGTAATGTAAAGTGTAGAAGACTGGCCACATTATCTCTTTTAGAGCATATTTAATTTAGGATGTTTGTTTAATTGATAGATTGTATATTTGTTATGTTGGTGCTTTGCTTACCATTTCCTAACATACATTAATGTTTCACTGGAAAGTAATTGAGCCCACTTTTTATACGATTATGCTCTAAAGGCTATATGTTTTGTCTAGGGTTTTCTTTGGAATTAAACTGAAAGGATTTTACCAGTTTCTTCTTCAAGATAAAATATATGGTTGACTGGAAAGTGAAAGCTGTTATCCACAAATGACAGTTCTATGAGACGCTGAAGGGGTGAACTTTAGGTCGTCTGAGTGCAGACAACCTGATAGACATAAGGGATCTGTGTGTTCTACTTGACAGCAGACAAGATATTCACATCTCAAATCCAGTTATTGTGATTCACCAGTATCTAAAGAACTGTATTTTCATGTTCTCTAGACAGCTTGTCATCTTATGTGCATTTACTGTTATCATGGCTGATATTTTTTTTTACTGATGGGCAATTTCAATACACTTTATATTGTACCTCTGTGAAAATATTTAATAGTGTAAAAGAGTACCTGGTATCACTTTTTAAAAACTAGTACCACAACAATAAGCGTATATCCACTGCTCATTCTCCCCTCTTCTCCTCTTTCCGATACTGTAAATTTTCTGATTCATATGCGCAATGTGTATGTGAATGTGTATGCTGTGGTACTTCTTGCAAGATAAAACATCAAACTAGCAAGTGTCATGTCAGACTGACAGCTAAGCAGCATAACTGATTTGTATTGACTTGTTAAGCAGCTGTGTGCGATATACATTGCTAATATGTAGGACACTGTAGCATGAGGATGTGTTTGGCATTAGCTAGAGAACTGCACTCTCCTGGAACTAAAGAGAACTGTGACAAAATTCTACGAATATCCACACCACATAAAGATCTGATGTGTTCAGAATTTATAAAATTATGCTTCTAAACATAACTAGCACTATATGCTGGTGAGATGCTAGTGAGGGATTAATTCATTGTAGCAGCACTAGTGTAACACTTGGCAGCAGAAATGTAACTATTTCAAATTGGAAGAGAGGTAAAGAGAGGGGTAATATGTGTCAAATCTCTGTATTTCAGAACGTCCAGGTTTATGTATTAGGACCACTCTGAGCTGATTTATGTAATTATTCTTTCATGTGCAAATTCCATGATAGAGACATTTTAAATAACCATCAGTCAAAGCTGCACTAGCCACTCAGTGCACATTGATATGTAAATCTTTTATAATATGGCAATCAGATGTACATACATGAAATTACACTTTTTGGAATAGTTTTATGCAATACCTTTGGATTGCACTCTTATGTGAAAAGGACAAAATTTGATTTTCAGTTGGAGTCCAGAGCTGTTGACAAGTACTGTTCTTACTTGCCAGAATGACCGACACCAATAGTACAGAATTTGTTGAACCTTGCAATATTCTATATTTGTTATCATCATAGCCTTGGAAAGACTTAATCTGCTATTCTGCAAAAACATCCTGCAGGGCACAGATGATAAAACAGGAAATCTGCTGGTCTTGTTGTCCTATTAGTGCTTGTGTATTTCTGCAGTCACAGGTGTGACCCTGACTCTAGTTACTAACTGGGCCTGATGTGGAAGTTGTTCATTCCAAGCATAAAAGATGAAAAGAATGGAGAATGAAAGCTTCTTTTCCTTTATGTGCTTTATTTGTTTAATGTATGCAGTACGTTTTTCCTCTTGTTCATCCAAACATACCAAATAGTATGTTCTGTTTTTATGTGGCTATATACAATTAGTTATGCAGGAAGGTCTCTTCTAAAAAGGAAAAAAGTGAAAACCAAGTAACAGTAACATTAAGCCCCTTCCTTTTCATCTACACTAATTGTTTAAGCCACTAGAACAACTGATGGAGCATTCTGGATGGATAGGGTGCAAATGAGTTGAGCAAAGACAAGCAGGGATAAATGATGAATGTGAGACAACTCCTGCTGGATATAGATATGCTTCCCTCAAACCTCAGAGATGTCTGTGCCACTGCATTAGTGATCTAAATGAAATGGACAATTTCAATGAAGATGAGAGACACAAAGAAACAACAAGAAGAGAGAGGGAGTGAGAGAGAATGTGCATTCACACATGTTGACAGTCTGAAAATATCAGATAACTGTGGAAATACTGCTTTTTGTGTAATATAAATGTCACTGCAGGAGAATACTGAGGTCAACAGGCCATATTTTTTTGCTGTGAGCCTACACACCATGAACAGTGTATGCCATTAGTATTGTTTACAAATAGAATTACATCCATAAGTAGAGTTGCAGCATTTTATACATCATTTTCTCCTGAAGATCAGTGTTTGTTATTGGTGATAGTTGTCATGTTTTGATGCTGGCCTTACAAAAGTGTTTTTAAAGATAAGCCTCAATTTTTGGACTTGTGTGCATTTTATTTGGTATGAATTGCAGTGTAACATATATGTATGTAAGAAATGTAATTCTTTCATTATTGTTGAATCTTTGCTGGTGTTCTATGACTATGACACCAAAAAACCCAGTTTGCTGAAGAGAAGGCTCTAGGGTTATTCTCTATGGACTCATGTTGGGGATCGGAATGATTGCCAAGACAGAGTGGCTTCAGAAAGTTCAAATACTTTTCAGTTTTTGCATACTTTGTTGTATTGTATATATAAGTTTAAATTGATAAACTTATGCTCACCAATCTGCACCCAATAACCCATAATCACAAACTGGAATACATGTTTACAATGTAGTTTGCATTATTTAGACCTTAGGCTTGCAAATTGATCATCCTGTTTGCTTTAACAATCTTTGGGATGTTTCTAGAACTTGATTGAAGTCCACCTGTGGCAAACTGAAAGGACTGGACATAGTTCAGAAAGGCATGTACTTTTACAATTTCACAAAAAACACATGAAGTCTTACGAACTTTAGATCTCTGCAATACATTTTTCATGAGGCATAGAGCAGTGCAAGGATTTAAAATTAGCCTCAGTAATTAAGATATGGAAGAACTGTGGAAACACCAGAGTTGGCCATCAAGTAATACTGACTAACTGGGTAGGAAGGGCATAGGATTCTACGGAGGTGACCAAACAGAATTTGGAGGAAGGATGACAGTCTCAGTAGCATTCAATTAATTAAGCCTCTATGGTGGAACGGCTAGGTGGAAGTCACTTTGATTAAAATGCATATCACAGTCCCCATGGAGTTTGCTAAATGGCATTTAAAGTACACTGACAGCCTGAGGTAAAAGATCGTGTGGTCTGATGAGACAGAAATTGAACAGTTTGGGCAAAACTCCAAGAACTATGTTTGGTGCACACCAGCACTGTTCATAACCTGTTTGATACCATCCCTACAGATAGGCATGGTGATTGAATTTTGTCCATTTAAATTACCGTAATTATATCTAAAACATAATATATACAATATTGAATACTTTTTGAAGCCACTTAAATTAGTAAGAGGTAATGCAATTCACTAGATAATCAGCTCCTACTGTTTTTTGTCAGATTGCGTGGATGCTGGCATGTGGGATCTGGTGGCATACAGTGATTACGCTGTGTGTTACTCCCTCCCAGTGAATATACTGGCTTGGAGTGTAGAGGTGTAACCATCATTGTAATTAAATTTTATTCAAATGCAGGTGGACATTGTACCAATGACAATACCCTAACTATCTAGTAAATCAAAATCAACCAAAAGGTTAAACTAGATCCACCCTTTTAAAAATGTACAGTGGTTTAAAGACATTGTGTGCTGTAAGCATGTAAGAATATGTGCCTAACATAGAAAATAACCAACCCAGTAAAGCTGATTCCTCGTTGCATCTTGATATTGGAGCTTGTAATCATGTAGGGAATACCAAGTATTAGGCAAATTGTACATGTGATATTTGCGTCAATTATTTCCTGCAGCATCAACACACCTCTCAAACTGTTCACACTTCTGTATGTATTTGGAACATGTATGTGTCAGTTTGCCACGCTGTAAACTTTTACAATTAGAAAATGTGTGTGCCTTAGTAACACCTTGTACTTTTAATTTGCTTTGAAGGATGGGAAAATGTTTAACTTGTAAACATTTTGCAAGTCAGCTATGCAAACACTGAATACACGCCCTGTTTTTTATATCTTTACATGAATACATTTGAATTTTACAACAGTGATAAATGCCTGACAACCCATCACAGAGCCTAGTTAGTGCTCTGAAGGCCAGTCACAGTTTGACTGATTCCATGAAACATGTTTGCCTTTTCTCACTTATAAGTCCTGCACTAGTGTTGTAGTGTGAAGGGAGCTGTTAAGAAGTGCGACATACTGCAGGCAATTAACCCTCAGGGGTTGACGAACGCGCCGACGCGTTATGTGGCATCTTCTCCTGATATCGCCGAAACAAACTTAAATTACTCAGTCAGTTCTGATCATACAGGTAAAAGCAATATATCATTTGAATCTGTAAAGGGTCTAGTTTTAGTTGTGTACACCCATAATAACAACAAAATGCTGTGCTTTTGTTTTGTTGCTTTTGTGTGCAGGGAACCCAGGAGAGGATAGAAACTGACAACATACAACTAAATGAATATTTACAGTAGAAATGTTTGTTTGAAATGTATTAGATTTTTGAGCCACATTAAGTATGCTCTATAAATATCAAGAAATGCACAAGTTCTGTTGACAAGTTCACAAGCTTTTTTACACCAATTACTGGAGAGGTAACAAAAACTGTTCTTCCATGTCAAGATATGTAGTGTTGTGTGAGATCACAAGAAAAAGTGTAATCCATTGTATTAACCCATTGTATATCCATGAAATACTGAAGTGGGGGTATTATCATATCATGTGTACCTCTCTGGGTCATTTTGTATAGTGTGAATATTGCTCTAATCATAAGACAAGAAACTAAATGTAAATGTCATTTAGTGATATTAGAACAAGCATTTGGATTGACAGTTATAGAGACTGACTGTGCTTCTGGATATGTGTGAAAACCAGACATACAGTATATCCTCCCACAAACTGCTGTTTTTTCTCTCTGTTTGTAGGCACAGCCTTTATGAAGAAACAGACCTGCTAACATTCTTGCAGAAGGGACCCTCTTCAACAAGTATGGGGTCACCATGGAAACCATTTCTTCTCCTGTCTGTTATCAGTGGCCTTTCAGGTAAGAAATTCAAGTGGTAGTGTTGAGAGATAATAGTAAAGAATAGTTCTGCAGACTAATCTTTTTAAGCATAAATATTAGGAGAAATGGTACAGTATGCACTGAGATCTTCTATAATAACAACTGTAGGCAGCTGTAAATATGACTCAGCTGGGAGAATCATCATTTATGCATGCGAGAGGGGCTTGTGTCTTTTTGCACATGCAAAAGGGCAATTCACATCTTTGAAAGGATGAATTTTGCATTTAAATCTGGGTAAAGGTGAGGATAACTCAGCTCACTGAGCATTCCTATTCTGACTTTGAGTCTCATTTTTATGATAGCTGTAAACAGCAGGATATACAGTACACTTTTACTCTAGTTTTGCTGTCCTGACCATATGAATGATGTAATTTGAATAGCAGAGTTGATTAGCCTGATAAATATTACTTTATAAATATTTTCCCACTTAATAAAAACAAACAAAACACTCTGTTTGGTGAACATGTCTCTGCTCGATCCACTACTGAGTTTTCTGCTAGGGCATCTTTCCTGGTGTTTAACAGCGAGTGCAGTTTTATGTTCCAGATCAAGTGCCTCCCTTGGTCAGTCCGGAGCATGTGTTTTAATGGATTTTGTTCTTTTAATGGTTCTTTTAACCCACCAGAGGACAGTTCATGGCTCTGAGGCGCTCACTGAGCTTAATTTCTGGGAGTCAAACACATAGCACCATGCTCACTCATCTGCTCATTTAAACCATACTATTACATGGAAACAACCATTTCTTAACTTTAGAGTCTCATCTCTAGAGAGTGTTAGACTCTGAATAAATTGCAGACATTTTTAGAAGAGCAAGACTGAATTTTTTTCATGTATGTCAGGTCAGTATTTTGTAGCACACTGGCATAAGTACTGCAAGTAGGTTACAAAGGGTTAAGAAGATCATACCTTCCTATACCTGGAAGAACATGTGAGAATTTTGAAATCCAACCCAACATTATAGTGTAGTATATTTTATATGTATAGTTTTTGCTAAATGTATGCTAAAGGGAAGATAGTCCAGCTTGTATTTGTATAAGCACTTACAAGGTTGTTGTATGTTGTAATCCAATCATAAGCATTATAAACACATTTTTAAAGTATAATTCATGCCTCCCAATGGAGTTTGTGAAAGTAAATCAAGAGGGGGATGGGAGTGTGTAGGAGAAACGGTGACCCCACCCTGACTCACTATTTACTTTAACCATTAGCTATGTAGCAATTCACAGTATTATCAAACTTTTACTTTATCAAAAACTACATAGTCCGCAAAAACTTATTTGAAGGACACATTTGAAGGAACAGTTATGTTCTTCGAAAGCCACAGTAAAGCCATGAAACAAAGAACCAGCATTACAAGAGAATAGTTGAGATCACTAAAAAAATTACCGAAACCAGTAGCTAGCCTTTGATCACGAAAACTACAATGAAAAGATTTTAAAGATACCTTCACTTCACCTGAGTGATAAAACAAGAAAGTTAAATCCAAGAAAGTTGAAGAAATTGGTCTATCAACTCTGCTCCCACAAAATATTCCACCTTGCCTTGTCATTAGGTTAACATTTGACCTCACATTTCTACCTATTTAACAGGTGTTTCTGCTTCAAAGACACAGCAGAAGACAAGGTGGTATGGTGTATACTGGAATACTTTGCAGTACTGATAATTCAACTTCTGAGTCCTGTGCAGCTCTTGTAGCTGATCAGTGCATGATGGAATAAAATTAAATTCCTCAAGGGATAACAACAGCACCTTCATTATCTGGCTGTCACCTACTGTGATGCCACCTTCTCAGATTTTCAAGGGAAAAAGGAATGTAAGAAAAAATATTTTCATTTTTTGATCAGTGTTTTAGACTTTTGTAATATATTAAAATGGTTTTGACCACATTATGTGCAGAAATATTCAGTCTAAGTCAATCCTATTGAGGAATGACTTAAAGTGATACAGTCCAAAGACAATAAAAAGAACAATTTCAACTGTACTGCAACTGCAAAGTGCAGTGACACAACCACTTAAGATGTCTTTTCCTTCATGGGTACATGAGATAATAGCAAAAGCCATAGCTGCTGCTTTTGTCACAGTCTAAATGTACTATATGGAGATACTTAATAACTTTATCAACATTCTTTAGTAATATCATAAACATAATACATAACAGCTTCTGCTACCATTTTCAAGCCAACCAAACATTCTATTAGAAAAGAAGCCATTATATAAAAAAAAAAACTCGAGGTGTTTTGTTTATCGAGACTTGAACTAGTTTATCAAGGTTTATAAACTTTGGGACTTAGTGGTTTGTGCAGTTAATTTGTTTTAGTTTAGTCAATTCTGTCAATTGATTTTTGATCTCAGGATTTGGTTGCATGGTACCTTGGGTGCATATAGTTGACAGAATTTGCTCTGCTTGTTCATTAGTCTATAGGTATCTCAGTTCTCTGTTGCTGCATTTACTCATGATGTCTTACTGCTTTGCAAAATAATTGCCTCTCAGAAAAATGGGTCGGTTATTTCTTATAGGCATTGTAGAGGTTTACTGTGGGATTGATTTTTCCACCTTTACATTTCATACTTATGTGACCAGGTCAACTTCTATTGCAGCCATTCAAGGTAAAATTATGTAGGTATTTTTGATTAATTAATTAATTAAAGTTAATATTCGTAATTTCAGCATCTTCTGTATCCCAATGACATTATTGGATAGGAAAAACTTTCTGGAGTGATGTTTATGTTTTCAATCCAATTCAATCAAATATGGTAATATGCAAATTCTTAAATTGCAAACCATTAATTTTTCAGCAATGATAATGTTATAAAACACTGAGACAAAATACAGTATCCTGCCTTTTACAATCTTTTACATCATCTTTTACAATACTGTACTTGAAAACATGACGCCAAGTGTTTAAAAAGAAATAAATGGAAAATTTACCTTTTTTATGTCACCTCTGTAAAAGTTAGCCAAACTTTGTTCATAGCATCCCTCTATTCGGGGGTCCGCCTAGAGGCTTCACGCCAGGTCCCAGTTCCCGCACCTCGGCCGCAGAGCGTGGTCGTCCGCGCCGAGGCCCAGCCCGTTCCAGTTCCTCGGCGTTGTGGCGAAGATGTTTATGTTCCAGTTCCCAGTTCCTGTCCCTCTGCTGTGAAGCGAGGTTCTCCGCGTCAAGTTCCCGCCTGTTTCAGTTCCTCGGCGTCGCGGTGAAGACGCCCACGCCGAAACCCAGCCTCCAGTTCTGGCCCCTCAGCGGCGGAGCGAGATCCTCCACGCCGAGATCCAACCCGTTCCAGTCCCTCGGCGGCGGAGTGAGGATCTCTGCGCCGAGATCCAGTTCCCAGTTCCTGTCCCTCGGCGGTGAGCAAGGTTGTCTGTGCCGAGGCCCCTCAACCAGTTCCCGTCCCTTGGCATGACAACGAAGATGCCCGCGCCAAGGTCCAGTCTCCAGTTCCGGATCCTTAGTGGCGGAGTGAGATCCATATGCCGAGGTCCAGCCTGTTCCAGTCCCTCGGCGTCCCGGCAAGGGCACCCACGCCGAGGTCCAGTCCCCAGTGCCAGTCCTTCGGCGTCGTGGCGAAGGCACCCATGCTGAGGACCAGCCAGTTCCAGTCCCTCGGAGTTGCAGCAAAGGCGGTCACGCCGATCTCCAGCCCGTTCCTGTCCAGCCCGTTCCTGTCCAGTCCGTTCCTGTCCAGCCCGTTCCTGTGCAGTCCGTTCCTGTCAAGCCCGTTCCAGTCCAGCCCGTTTCAGTCCAGTCCGTTCCAGTCCAGCCTGCTCCTGTCTAGCCTGCTCCTGTCCAGCCTGTTCCTGTCCCTCGGCATCAGGGCAAAGGAGCTCATGCCGAGGCCCAGTCACCGGCTCCAGCCCCAGAGTCCAGCACTGCTGAGCCAGAACCTTAGTCCAGCGCTGCGGAGCCAGAACCCGAACCAGAATCCAGCACTGCAGAGCCAGAGTCCATTGCTGCAGAGCCTGAACCTGAACCAGAGGCCAGCGCTGCGGAGCCAGAACCCGAACAAGAATCCAGTGCTGCGGAGCCCGAACCTGAACCAGAGGCCAGCGCTACAGAGCCTGAGCTGTGCCTGTTCCTCTCTCATCTGAGAGGTCCTCCACCTGAACAGCCTCAGATCCATGCCTGCCTGAGAGGCCGTCCACTCGAATGGCTTCGGACCCATGCCTGCTTGAGAGGCCACCCACCCGAACGGCTTCAGACCCTTACCTGTCTCCGGACTTTGTTTGCCCAAGGGGTCGACCTTGCTGTTGACCCGGAACTCTGCTATGTCAGAGCCTTGTTTTTGTCTTTTTTTTTGGATTTGTACTCGGCTCCCTCTCGCCCGCCCTGGATCTTGTTTTGTTTGAACTATGTTTTGTGGCCGTCTAGAATCCAGCCGGGGATTGACTCTGTCATGAGTTGGATTTTCAGTTCCAGTTTTGGTCTCTTATTTTGGCTAGTTTCCTGTTGTTCTCCTGTGTGACCTGGGTTAACTTTGTTTCTCGTTAGTCTATTAGTTTCCCCTGTGTTAATTAGTGTTCAGTTCTGTCCATATATACCCTCTGTCAGAGTCTTTGTTCTCTGTCGGAGCGTTGATGGATGTGATGCATGTTTGCAGCAGTGAGAGGACTGTCCTGCCTGCCTGTCTGTCGAGTGGCGGAGAATACTTTCCTTGTGTTTGTTTTTGTCTGAACTCTGGGAAATAAACCTGCTTTGTCCGGTACTTGGGTCCTACCTCTCCTCCTTCATCATCGCCATCCGTTTCATGACGATCAGTGTTGTCCTCAGGCGATGTTCATTTTACTCAGCAATTACTTGACTACTCTACTACTACTACAACTACTCTTTGACCTTAGGTAGCAAAGAGAATCCATAAAGGTAAGGCTTTAGCCAAAACAGTGCAGACAGCTGAGTATGCTTTTAGCTATCAAAAATATTTTAGTAAGAGTGCCACACTTCAAACGGCTTTTCAATATTATCAGCAGCCATCCCCACGGGTGCGGTGGGTCTTGTTTAATATGGTACTTTTGAAATGAGGGCTTGTGTAATGGATTATTGACCTACTGTTCTTGCTGAATACTCTGAAAATACTCACACTGAACTCAATGCTTCCTCTGTTCTGTGGTATTGTCATCTGTACCTGTCTCCAGTGCTCAGTCCCTTTTCATTCCATAGATATTTAAATCATGCAGAAGCAGAGAGGGCAGGACAATTAGATTTCTCTGATGTTAAAAGTGGGCTGGGCAGGCATGATATCTAGGTCCTTTTTTTCCTTCCCCGAGTCCTCTTCTGATTTGGAATACAATATTACTTGGAGTGGTAAGTATGGAACGGTAATTCAGCTGTTCATCAGGTATCTTAATATTAAAAGTTGGGTGCAAGGAATATAGATGTGTAGTTCTGTATAAGTGATGAATTAAGTCATTTTCACCAAGGGCAAAAAAGACATGCACCAGAAATATGGTTGCATTTGAACAAATGGATGAGTATTTGCATGCACTACAGAGGGCTGGACCATACAATGAATATATTGCTGTGATTGTATACCTTGAAAAAAAATAAACATTAAAATATGAAGCTTTGTTAAAAGTTTCATCCAAGCCACTGAGGTCAGCTACATTTCCTAGTTCCCAATAGCCCACTAAGCCAAATGGCATAGTCAATGCATACATAAAGCAATGATTACTAGTTACAATCCAGCAGGTTATTAACTTAGCACAGCTGAAATGCACTGAAAGCAAGAACGCTGCAATCTATTTTTGGTCCCCCCCATCAGGGACTGATGGACGTTTTCCAACTGGCAGGAGAACCTGAGCTGTAACAGCCTCTCTAATACTCACAACTTAAGCCCAGAAAATAAAAAAAGTCATTGTTGTAAGCCTGAGAAGTTGGGCACAACATTCAAGACTTGGCAGTCAAGCTTCATTGGTGTGTACAGTGATCAACACTATAATCAGTACCCAGGGATTTAGAATTTGGCATTTCAGAGAACACAATACATACAATGAACCTGTTTACTGATGCCGAACTTTGTGAACTCTGAGTGTTGCTATTGTGTGCTACATAATCTGAAGCCAGTTAGAAAAGTTTGTCATTTATTTAATATTTTAGATACAGAAAAGATGTGCAATCTCATTTTGTGCCATTTTACTGTATGATTATGTTCTATGTTCAAGAAAAATAAATAATGAATAAATAAAAATACACGAATCAGTTGACTTTACTAGAAAATTGTGTGGAAACCCGTTGCACTAAACCATTTTAGTTTTTACACCGAGTGAAATTAAAGAGGTTAAGTTGTATTAACATAAAAATTTTAGTGGGTGCAGTAGACAAATCAAGTTTGCATTAGTAGTCTTTACTAAAAATCATTGGTTCACATTATAATTTTTTAGCATACATTTTATAAAAATACTACTATTACATAGTATTGATTTTAGGTAGTGATAAATGTTATATGTAAGTAATGCCTTATAATTAAGAAATGATACTACTTTAAGAAATAACAGCACTTCAATGTTTTTATTGCTGATAAAAAAACAGGTAGCACATCAATGTACTCAACAAAAAGACAAGTAACATTTTTTGACATGCAATTCTTTTGCTTGTTAACTGTGCAAATTGTTTACAGGAACATGAAAACACACAGTATTCAACATTATGCTATATCCTTCTGAATGACTAGACATGCATTAAAACTGGCTAAGCATTAAAACTTGAATCAAGTCTCTAAATCATAAATATGACCACTGTTAACTCATAAGAGCAACAATGTGCAAGTGTAAACACTGGTAAACTTTACATCACTTACTACATTGACAGGGTATTTTGAGAATCTATTTAGAGATTCATTCACTCAAGAACAATAAACAGCCATTCCTTTGTCAAAATCAAATTGTAAGTTGATTTTTTAATGTTTGTAACTTGGGTTTTAAGTCACTGTGGCCCAACATGAGAAGTACTTGTTGGATGAATTGGAATGTGTTCTGCATCGGTTTGGGGTAGTTGAGATGCAGTGCATATGCCAGTCCAAAGAGAATGCACACAGCTTTTGGCAAGTCGTTAATGTTTTCCATCACAACTTCTCCCTCAATGACGATCTTAGCTGAGGCTGGATTGAGATGCAGAGAAGATGTGAACACAGCACCTTCATGCTCAACAAGGACGATTCCAAAGTCAAGGTGGCAGAATGAGTGATCATCATCAGAGTCCTAACAACAGAGCACATGCAATACATTACTCATTAAATAACATCTATCATCTAAATAACTCATCAATAATGTTAAACAAGTAGTCTGACACAGACACATGAGGACATCTGTGAATTGGTTATGACTGCTGTAGCAACTCTTCATTAACATTCACAAAACTTCCTCTTCCACTGCATCTTCACATGAACCTGTTAAAACAGAGCATAAGAAAACATTTAGAAAAAGTTGCAGATACAATCCCACTGTAAAAGTTAATTAACACCTACTAATTGTTAAGTTACTACTACTCTTTAAGAAAAAAAAAAACGATCAGGTGACACTTAAAGCAGAAAATTTTATATATTAGTTTAATACTCAAAAGAGCTACGTTAGCGTTAGCCACATGCAAGCACGTGGACATGCATGTACTCGTGCTGATATGAACCGTATGCCAACGAAATGCACACATTGTAGCTAAACTGTGAACATAGTCCACTGTCATAGGATGTTAGGTGAGGTTGATATATGGATTGTTGTATCTCTAATGATATTCTGCTAAATAGTCTCAAGTGTAATCAGCTTCAGTCAATATGGTCTTGCTGTGAAGGTCTTTAGGTTTGTGAAGGTCATTAATCTTACAGGCTGTGGCTAATCATGTCCATCTACTTGAGCCTTCATGAGCTTCGCACCTTCTCACTATATGTTATTGTAGTTGTTTTTTGCCACCAGAGTTAAGAATCTGCAGATGAGGCCAAGACTCACATATTTTCTCCTACACAGTGCCAGCCCAGTGATTTAATACAAGTAGATAAGTTTCTCCCCATTGTTTGTTTCCCTGAGTCCCTCCTCTCTCTGTTCACTTGAAGCATGTCATCTTCCTTTAGTCTTACCTCCCCATTATTGTTAGTTTACCTGCCAAGAGTCTTGTTTCAGAGACATATAAGCCTGCTCAGTTGCTCATAGTGCATAATATGCTAAATTAATAGAGTATACACAATGGCAACCTTCATTAAAGTGAACCCGCCATCCAACATATGTTTGATAATAAGGACCAGCTTTATGTTCTTTGTTCAAATATAGAATGGCCATTGTCTCCTTTGCTGATGTTATCATGAAGGTGGTGTTAAGACCTGAAACGATCACACTGCTCTAGAGCTCCCTGAAATGCAGCAGCAGTAGTAGCCCTTTCAACAATGAGTGTTTCTGATTTTGCTTCCTCTGAGATAGGGATCGGTGGGATCTGCAAGGGTCATTGCTTTTATCAGATGAAGGTGACAGCTGACAAGAGCAAGTGCCTGTCAGCATCAGTAGTCAAACAAACCAAAGATACTTTTATTTTAGTACGCTGTATTTGTCAATGTTTAGTCCCAGTCTGGAATGCTATTTTCCTGGGAAAGGGAATGAGATTGTTTAAAACAGAACAGTATGCAAAATGTATATGCTCTTAATGATGGAGTGTCCCTTTTTGTTGTGTTGCCAAAAGCATCTGCATGGAACAAATTTATGTCATTTATTTTCTCTGGTAATTTATGAGAAAACAACAGAATGAGAAATGTCAGAAAACCTATTCAAATATCAATAGTTACTATAGCAGTAATTTCTTTAGTAAGAGCAGATCTTACAAGCAAGATATGTTATCAGATTTGTTTCATTATGTTCAGTTACTTCCCCACTTTCTTGCAAAATTGACTTTACCCCAATAACACAGGTGAATTTGCAGCTGATACGTGGGAAGGAAGCCTTCTGAAGTGCAGAAGTTTTGTTTCAGTGCTGAGCTGTTCATGAGAAAATTGCGATGGGACTAAAAATAATGTGAAAAATTATCTTTTTTCATAGAATTTCTGCAATTTTCTGATCATTTAAAGAGCCTCAACTGGTGTGAAAGACCAGACAGTGGTTCGACATTAAAATGCTAAGTAAGTCTTTACTTAGCCAATGAATTACAATGAATAAATAAAAACTGTGACTGTGAAAAAAAAACAGCATTTACAGTGTAAACTGGTACATGCTGTTAAATCAGTAAAACACAACCAAAAGGAGAACAATGGCTAGAATGAAGAGGCACTGAACCAAATAACTGCTGGTAAATAAAGACATGGCTTTTGAGAATTGTCATAAAATAGTACAGGACATTTTTTTCCAAGACTAATTAGGTGTTAGAAAACGTATTATTAGGGGAAACCACATTTTCGGCTTTTAACTTTAACTTTCTCTAGTTGTCAAAGGCACATTTTCAGAAAGAGTGGAAGGTTCTACAGTGTTAAGCCAGCTGTGGACATCAGCAGCGGGAATGTGGTTTATACCTCAGTTAAGCTGATAATGATTAAACTCAGTTACAGTATGTTTAATATAATATGAAGCTTCATGTCTTGCATCTCCCTCGAATATGTTGTATGTAGAATAATTGGCTATTCTGTGTGTGTAGATAGCAGTAGTTTTGCAGCTGACAAATCCCCAAGGGTACATAATTATTTCTAGGATTGTTCAGTTCTTTCATATCATTTTATTGTGTAGTGCAAAACACTCCCAGCCCCCATTGCAGAACTTTGATTGAGTCTTGCTGAGCTTCAGACATTTTTTGCCTTTTAGTTTAAGCATTATGTCCTTGCAGTGATTCCAAACCATCAGTAATTTCGGCTTAGTAGTATAATTGCTTTGGAAATATGTATTCACGATCAGCTGTCTAATTGTGTGTGTAATCTTGAGTTGTTATATTTATAGTATCATAAAAGACAACACATTGGTACATTACCCTACACAGATTGGAGAATTCCTCTTCAAAAGTAAGTAGAAGAATATGCTGACAACCATGAATAGTGACAGCCAGTAGTTTACACTTCAGAAAAAGATATTATTCTGAACCTCCGTAGACTCTATAAAGCTGTTTCTCCTGTTCTGTTACACTAATTTTATTCAATTTTGAGACCTTGATCACAGTGATGTCCAGAATATGCAATGTGCCTTCTAACGTGTATTTTTAATGTAAGGCATCATAAATGTCTTTTCAGTGTGTTTCTAATGGCTGCTAGATCTTTAAGAAAAGACTTGCTGTAAGCAAACCAGAGAGGGAAGGCTCCGAGCATTATTCTGGAAATAGAGAGTGGAGTTTTCTCAAAAGAGCTAAGGACCCTTATTGGTATTTTAACTTCTTTTTAACAGTTATCTTGATGGTGATTTAGAAAATTATAATCCCAATTAGAGGATAGGCTTAAAAGAGGGATAGATTTAGGATCATTCAGAGATCAAAACTCCAGATCTTTATCTTGTTGCATAAATGTAAATTTTACCTCACAAATTTGTATATAACAGATACTATGCACATGTTTTTCAACATGGAATGTATTTTCAGACTGTAGGAAATGTACTGTAGTCCTTTCCACCTGTTTTACTCTCCTGCTCTTCCTGAATCGTGATATCTCCTTGTTTTGCTGTCTCTACTCTTTTATTTTCCTGTTCAGCAAGATTTCTCCTGTGTAGAAAACTCCACTTTGTTCATACACATGGTGTAATACAATAGATTATATAAGTCAAAACATAGTATAGTGTATTATTAAAAACACACAATAGTGTGATTTTTAAACAAAACCTAGTATAATTATTTCTCTCCCTTTGGAGCTACTTTTTTCACTGTAAAATCTTTTTATTTTTTTGTCCAGACTTTGCGAGAGCTGCTGCAGCTCGCCCCATATCATATGCAGCAGTATTACGAATGAAACCAGACAGCTCTTCGTCAGTGCTCAACTCACGCAGCAGACCTAGACAACGCCACAGTGGTGGGCTGGTGACTCCTGACTGGCCTGCTTTCTCCAGTCACCCCCTGTCAGCCCTAAGTCTGCTCAGCTCTCAGGAGGATTACCGCAGTGAAGGTAAAACTAATGCTGCAGTCAAACCTACATTTTGTTTGCTTTTCATTTTGTTTGAAGCTCACACTGACAAACAAATTACATTAATATAATCTCACAAATAGCTCATTAAATCTGGTTACACATCTTCATCTGTAGATTTAACTTGCAACTTTAGCTAAGGATGATGAAGACCTGTGTACATGCATGCTTTTCTATTCATTAGTTAAGAAAACAAGACGAGAAAGCTGAACATGATTGGCTATAAAGAGTAGTCTGCCTTCAGTTTATTTTGTCAGGAGTAATTGCTAGTTATCAAATGTCATCATCTGTCTCCTTCTGCTTTTGCTTTTGGGGTCAACTCCTGTTATTTATCCTGGATTACACTCTCAGTCCTCATCAGCTGCCCTGTTGTCACATGCAGTACTGAGACCTGAATTTTCAGGTAGTCATATGAGGTGCCACATGAGTTCAGATGACATACTTGTCACCCACCGAAGTGAACCAAACTAAGGTTTGAGCTCTGGACACTGAAGAGTTCAAACATGATTGGTGTGAATGGACTCTGCCCACCTTTAGCCATGTCACGTCTCACTTTATGTGTGTGGGCTTCCTGCCTGTTTAGATTTGGTCTGGAAATGAATCTCACCTATCCATCATCCCTGTGCATGGCCTGCAGTGACCAGGGTCATGCCCTTTGTGAAATTGAAGTGGTTCGTGACAATATCCAGCTCTCACGGTGTCCTTGTCAGTGTAGAAACCATAGATTTGATTGATATTTTTGTCAAAGAAGATTTAATAACCCAACAGTATGGAATTACACTAGAATAAATCTACATGAAAAATTATAGAGGATATTATGTCACTTCAGAGGCAATAAGCATCTGAAGTGACATAATATCTGAAGTAGTTGCAGAATTGACAAATCATAGCACACATTGGAGAGTAATGAGGGCAGTGACATTACTTAAAGAGAATACAAAATAGGAATAGCAACTTTTTTCTGTTTCAGTTTTTTTAATCTATTTCTCTCTCTGCCCACCATTTTGTCTTTTTTACTCTATGACAGCATTATCACTGTGTAGCTATAAAATGACTTACATCTTTATAACCAAGGTGAGAGTAATGCCTCTCCATTGTCAGTGGTGACAAGAGCATTATACCATTGCACTGGATTGATGTTCAGTGAATGAAAAGGATGCCAAAAAGGGCTTATAGGGGATATTGCATTTTTTAGCTCTTTGACTGACAGATGGCCATGGCACTTGCAGTTGAGTGATTTAAATAACTTCTATGCTGGTGTATGTGTTTACATTTTATTTACACACTTACACAGACCATATGTCCTATAGTATTTAAACCACTTTTTTCATCCAACTCTTTAATGCTTTCAAATGGTCATAAAAATGTTGTGTAGTTGGGCAAAGTTCCAGTCACTAAGCAATTATTTTGGTAACTATGGTGTTCTAAAAGAAAGAGAAAATAATATTTTTGTCAAGTCAGCTTTTCCTGTTGTGACATCTGTGATGACCATAATAGAATGAGATATCTGTGCTTCAGTTGTCCATTTATTACATACTATAAGCTAATCAAGCAGATGGTTAGGTTTATGTGTGAGCTCAAGCAGAACATATACCAAAGTATATACAAGGTTAAAGTGCCCACTCCCTGCTTTCAGGGAATTAAAGTGACATCCATTGAACATTGTAGCAATGGTAGCCTTTTTTATGCATAATCTACCAGTTTTAGTGGACAGAAAATTAATAAGGGAATTAACACAAACTTAAAGCAATCATAGAAAGCAAGCATATTTAGTGATGAATCATTCTCTGCATTTAGCAGCTGCCTGTTCTCTGTGACCAGCTAATACTAGCAAACAGTTAGTACCTTCCTTACCGATGCTCTGCTTAGCTTTGATATTATACAACTTCACATCTTACATGTTTAAGCTGAAGGTCACCACCATAAATGTTATGGTTGCGTTTAAAATAGAAATCATTGTATCATACATCATTGCCCACTCTTGGCGCAGCATACATATTGTTCGATGGATGTGGAGACATATTCATTGTTAGCTGTAGTAACACTATGAGCAAGTACTTTGCTCTATACAGTATGCTCAGCAAGGTTTGCAACTTAATATTGATTCATTTCCCTTTACTGATTGGGGTATTATTTTTATTTATAACCAACATCAGTAAAAAGTTGACAAAGGGTTTGTGAGAATATACGTCATATGAGAAAAATTATGTGATTCTTTTTATCAGATCATTACTAAATAGTGAGAAGTGCTCAAGATTGGTGACTGAATTATTATTTATGTACCAGATAAAATACAAGTTAAATCTAAACACTCAATATAATTATGTCTGTGTTACACAGCATGAATCCATATAGTATATGGTATATAAAGATATAAGGTATATAAAGATATAAGTAATATATTTAGATGCTGTATTGTGCTGCTGCATGTGGACACAAAGCTCATATGTTTACTGGGCTAAGATTCTTCCTAAATTCTTTATCTCCTTAGAGAATTAATTCTATGGCAGAACACAAGATTCAGCTGTTGTTTCTGAAGTCTGAAATAACATATCTTGTAAATATTCTAAGTGCATGCATCACTTCTGTTTTAACTGAAGGCTGGATCAAAGAGTAGACTACTCTGAAGGAACAGAACAGAATTGCAACAGGGGTTGTCAAACAGACAAAACTAGATTAGCAAGCACATCAATATGTGGGTGTATTTGTGCCATGGAGAGTTCAAATTTTGCATGAGGGCCACTTTTAATTCCCCAACCGGAACTTATATCAAGACACAGCGTAGTTTAGGCATAGTTGTGAAGGTATTCAATAACATTTTACAAATTCTACATTCTAGATTATCATTTGCGACTCAAATTGTCAAGCATACTATAAATGTATATTATATTATATTATATTATATTATATTATATTATATTATATTATATTATATTATATTATATTATATTATATTATATTATATTATATTATATCCCCTGTTGGTCTTTACAGCATGCAACATGTGCCATCTGCAACTTAAAGAATTTGCAGAATTAAAGAAATAAGTTCTTTTTTTTTTTTTTTTTAATTCATACCTTGGACCTAGTTAGTGGTTCTGTGGTTCTTTTGTTTTCATTTTTTTGCTTTCAGTCATGCATTTACCTTTGTGACAGTAATGTTTTAACACATATTTATGTAACAAATTGATTGATGGTTTCAACCATTTCCATTTTGCTTATTTTTAAGGTGGACCTTTCCACTTTCCATGCCCTAATAATTAATAATTGTGTACAAAACCACAAACAGACAAATTATCAGTGTCCAAATATCAGATTGCTATTCTTCTGGGATACCTGCACTAGGCTTTGATTTGAGCAGCCTGTGATGTGGCTGTAGCACAAGCAGTAATTTTGTAGCCTGAATCAATTATATGGTATATATTACATATATGCAATATATTATAAGATTCATGCACAGCTTTCCTACTGGTTAATAAACTAGATAGCCTTTAAGGTTGTAATATAACAAAAACGGACAGAGATTAAAAATGTTTCATCAGACTATTCAACTTGTTCATTCAGACTATTAACAGCAACAATCACATTACAGTAATCCTAATTTATTCTACTTTCCTGTCCAGTTGCATATTGTTGTATACTGTAGGTATTATCAAAGGTTAGCTCTCAAGTGGACTGTCATGACAGCACCAGTAACACTTCTGCAAAATTACCATTGCTATGACCCTAATTGCTATTGTGACATGTATTGTATGTGTCACAACAGGCACTCTTGTTTCTATTTACAATAAATGCAATATCTTGTTTGTTCTATCACATTCATTTGTGTTGTATATTGCAGTCAAGTGATGCCATATTAATGCCCAAAAATAAGAGCTACTTACAGTAAGTACATGTTTTCCAGAATTTACCAATGTATAAATCCCAGATGGGGCAGTTTTTTATTGGAAACATTTTTACCATGGACTTGTTTTATTTCTTGTAATTCTGCTTATGGAGCCTTTTTACCACAGACTATTAAGAGGGTAATAAACAATGTTGGAGGACTGACAGAAAAAGGAAATATTGTGTTGTTGTAACATTTCCTCCCTGACAAACAAAAAAATGCCTACTTTCTGTTCAGATAGTTAAATTATTCTATAAATGGGTGGCAATAGATCTGTGAGAAGAGATGATAAAAAGTATTTTGGTACAAATGTACTAACAGTATCTTACTATTGTTATCATTCATCTAATACGGTTGTATACTGTTAGATATTGGTGTTGAAAGTACAATGCTTTAATCTGAAATATGAATTTAGATCGTGGTGGGAAACAGAAACAAAAGATGATTCCCAAATCCTAAGAAATACAGTAACAGTGTAAAGCTACTGTAGGACCCAAGTTGAATTTGTAGCTCAAACAACGAGTCCAACAGCTTTAAATGTAACTGGCTCAGGCTTAAAGGTTAAGCTTAAAGGTGTGAATTATCAAACTTTCAATTCTTACCTAGTGAATCAACTATGTTAGTAACTATGTTTTCAAAAGGTGTCTTCTAACTTCTAACAAAATTTGTTACATGTACTTTAGAAGGACAACAGCCTCCAAGGTTTCTCACTGAAAACAAATTTGACACCCTCTTTGGGGCTTGTGGGGATGGTTTCCTAGTGCTGAACAACCACATCAGTTATACCATATATCAAAATAGTCTTATTACCTGTCCAAAAATCTGTTGTCTGCTGCAGAATGTCATGCTAGTTGTTGTCACAGTTCATTTTTGTTGAGGTGTTCCTTTTCTCTTGTTTCCTATAAAAGATGCTGATATGCAATATGCAATTGCACTAACCAAACTGGGGAATAATAAAAAAATAATTGGACAGTAAAACTGAGTGACATTCTCGTTGTTATAATTTCAGTCATCTTTGTCTCTACCTGTGTTTTCTCACAGAAAATGAAGAGTTTGGGCCTGTTTTTATCCAGGAGCCAGATGATGTTATTTTTCCTTTGGATTCTGATGAGAAGAAGGTGGTGCTGCACTGTGAAGCACGGGGGAATCCACTACCCACATACAGGTGGGGCATAGATTTGTCTATGTACTCTGTTCAGTCCTACTTTCACTGCTCAGTTAGCTTGTTATTCACCAAAAATATATCAGAATCTCTTATTCTTCCAATGTCTTTCAGGTGGTACATCAATGGGACAGAATTGGATACAGAGGCAGATTACCGCTACAGCTTCATTGATGGAAACTTAATTATTACCAATGCAAGTGAGATTACTGACTATGGGAAGTACCATTGTAAAGCAGAGAACAGCTTTGGGACCGTCCTAAGTCGAGACGCTTTATTGCAATTTGCATGTGAGTATTTTTTTTTTTTTTTTTTTTTCATTGAGCCAGTTTCCCAGCTTTCATCACAGATTGTCAAATAGTGGTCTGCAGCCCATATGTCTTTGTTAACAACTGTACATTTTATTCTGTCAATTTTGGGAGTTAGGTGGGTGGGTGGGTCGGTTGAACATGGCTGTCAGAGGAAATAATTAGCTTCAAACTCTTCATCTCTCAAAATAAATCTGTTTGGTTCCAGGGGTAAATAAACACTGTGTTTCTACAGTGAGGTTTTGTTTAGTTTTTTACTGCTCCATCTGATTCTGTTAAGTTGCACTGCTGACAGAGTATATGTCCTCAAATGCCATGTCTCAGTGGTAAATGAGAGCATAAAAGCATATTTCTTACCCTGCTAATCCTCTGGCCCACCGCCAAAATATCATCATAGGCTAAGGCAGCAGGCACAGAGAGACCAGGGGCACTTTGCTCAAAGGAAAATGCATTGTTGGTCTTCACTGCAGTTTCCACGGGAGCAATGACCATAATGTTCATATTGGCATGTCTAGCGGGAGCTTACTGTTCTCAGTCACTGAGCTGTTGCTAGAAAGCATACTGTAGTACATGGCCTCCTGCGTTATTATGGGGACTTAGAGTTGTTACCGGAATTACTTAGGAAACAAATGGCTAGATTAGCCTGAAAGGATGAAGACAGAAAAAAAGGGACAGAGACTTTTCCATAAAAAATATAATTTTGTTTAGACCAACAGAACCAAGTTATTATAATCTTTTGTTTTATTTTCATCTGCAAATATATATCCATGTGTTCAAAAAAAGTGAGCATAAATTAAGGGAAGACTATCCTAAATTGAATATAAACCAGTGCACTGGCAGCCTTAGATGCACAGATGGTAAAGCACAGACACACACTTCACCATAGTTCTGCAAGTTTCTGAGGGACAGAAGCTGCATCTTCACATGTACCCTCATCTGTCCTTTTAACTGGCCCTGTAGGCAGATCTTTTCCTCCTCCGCCTATGTCCACGTGAGTCTTAAATCAGTATGTAAAAAATGTCAGTTTAAACCTTTTTTTCTGAAACAATTTTGCCTACATTTTTGTACTGATGAATCAGTGTGGTGTTTGGACCTTCTTTCCAGTGAATTTCATTTCTTAAACATTAAAAAAAATAAAACATTAAAAAAAGGTAACTTTCTCTTACTTATCTGTTAGATTAAGATGACTATAGTTATTTCTTCTGTTCTTAAATGACAACAAGAGAATTGCAACTTGTTTGTCACACGTCACCTTCAATCAAGCTGCCTTTGTGCAAAATTGGATTTTCTTGTTCCAGTACCTGAC
This sequence comes from Mastacembelus armatus, assembly GCF_900324485.2. Classification (NCBI taxonomy): domain Eukaryota; kingdom Metazoa; phylum Chordata; class Actinopteri; order Synbranchiformes; family Mastacembelidae; genus Mastacembelus; species Mastacembelus armatus. The sequence goes on along the minus strand of NC_046645.1, from coordinate 21,963,741 downwards.
AGGTCAGTCAGCATCCTGTTGTTCAGGGTGTGAGAGGGACTAATGTAGAAAGATGCAACACAGACAAAGTGTGCCAACAGGTATTACAGCAAAAATAGCCTATAAATGGCTATAAAATTCTGGCATTATTGTTGAATTTATTTAGCTTTTCGCTTGCAGTGCAGTACAGTACCAAATGTTCAGTGGCCTGGGGATTTGGAGCCACAGACCTAAAATATCACTCACTGAATAAGAATGTGTGGCTATCTCAGCTGTACTTTTGAGTCAGCAACAAAACTCACATCTCACCAACTGTTGTGATAAGATCTGAAGAACCAGTCATAAATGTCCAAGTGGGAAAATTCTTATTTATTTTTTTAATGATAGTATCGTCATACTGTTAACAAAACACTGAAGCAAATATTTGTTTTATATGTTTAAATATTGTTAGTAATGGAGATTAAATTCGCAAAATACAATGGGTCATATAATAGTTTGTAGTCATATAATTTATTGTACTAAAATAATTTTAAGAATCATAGACATTAAACAAGCTGCCTTATTGGGGTTGTTTGCTAAAATAAGCTTCATTTACCATGAGATATTGTTGCCTGTGTGTGTGTTCAGAAAACCTGTTCATCTTTTCATCCATTGGTCTGATTTAATTTTTTTCTAATTTTATCCATGTCTCTTTAGCATATGATGTGACACATTTGTGTGACTGTTTCTTCAGCTTCAGATCTGACAGCATCGATGTGTAATAGTCTCAGGCTTAGTCTAGAGCAGGGGTGGCCAACCCTGGTCCTCGAGAGCCACTGCCCTGCTTGTTTTCCAACTATCCCTACACTACCCACTGCTGTCAGAAGCCCTGACTGGCTGAACACACCTGGTCCAGGGATAGTTGGAAAACAAGCTGTTTTGTTCTTTCAGTATAAGAAGTCGTGGATATTTATCACTCAACTATTTCTTCCCTTTTCATGTTGACACTGCACATTTTCATACATTGACACTGTTGTTGACTACTTTAACTAGTTCAGATACATCTGAGTAGTTTATTGACTCAATAACTGAATATTACAAAGAAATCGGTTTTAATTTTATTTGTTGTTAAAACTTGAATGTTTATTGAGAGATCACAATCAGTCTGTTCATTACAAGTCTATACTGTGCCTGCTATAAATTTAAATTAGAGCATGGTAAATTGGAGAGGTCTGCAGCTCAACCAAAGCATAGGTTCCATGTTTCATATCCTGCAAATTCAGGCTGGTTTCTGGCCTCAAATAATTAGCTGATGCTTAAATAATCGATTAACCTGGAGATTTTCAACATATATAAGAGTAAACATCCATTGTTTTCTCGAGTGGTACATTAGTGAATAGTGATTGTACTCAGTGTACCACTGGAGAAAACAAAGAGAACATCTCTTTGTTTTCTCCAGAGAGAAAGTACCACAAAAAATCCCTTCTGATGAGTTTACTTAACCTCTTAACCTCCTAAGAACAGAGTTTTACTTTGTATGCATTTGTATTTTTTCCTAGCTAGGTATATTTGATATTAGTAGTTTGACATTAGCAGGACCTAAGAAGTATTAAAACTAGGCATTCTTTGAACAGGAAGTAGTCTTATAAAAAATCTGTCCTTTTATGAGGACATCATTTTACTGCATAAAATAAAGTCACCTGTGTGTAAAAATAAAGTATTCCAAAAAGTATAAAAATGTTTATTTCAATCCCTGAAGATGGCTGTGCAAAACAGAACTGCAACCAATCCAACACGTTTAAAAGCCTTGTGATTTGTTCAGTAACTTATTTTGTAAATGTAAAACCAAACGCAAAATGTAATCGGTCAATATGGGGATGCACAGTTTCAGAAGGTTAAGGAAGTTTAACAGTGGGGTTGAGATAACAGTTTCACGTGAAATACAATGAGAAATCACATCAATTATACATGTACTGAAACATAATTCTTTTGCAATAGTAAATTCAAACAAATGGGATATGTATGGGATCACCTCTTGGATAATTTTTTGCAGACAGAAGTGTATTGGAACAAAATAAAATTATAAATCTTCAAAGAGAAGGAGTTATCAAATTCTGCAACCACACTGGTGGCTATAGTGACTATAGTTCTGCTTAAACCGTCTGAGTTTTTCACGTTCTCAATTTTGGGATGGCTAAATGTATTTCAACTGCAACTCAAGTTTACATGTTTGCAAATTCTGATTGTTATACATATTTTAGATCTCACCAGTGGGATCTCAGAGAAAGAACGACTCATTCAGGACAATAATCACAAGCTTCACACAATGGAAATTTAAACAAGCAAAAAAAATCTCCTGGAGTCTTGTATCATGAGCCCCATAACATGCAAAGAAACGTCTGACATTGAAAATGTGGTATGTGGTAGACTGGACCTGTTACCTGATCGACTGAATACACCTGATCTAGGCAATCAGCAGTGGGTAAGGAGATCGTTGGAAAACGAGGAGGTAACTGGCCCTCGAGGAACATGGATTGCCCACCCCTGGTGCATTGTGTGTGTGTTCTCATACATACAATACAATTGAGATTCTGAATGTAGAAATTTTAGGTTTGTGCTAAAGTCTGGTAAAAAAAAAATCAATTGTTCAGATTGGACTACATTCATTTGGGCCTGCTTGGCCTGAAGAAAATTTTGAAATTATATGTCAGTGCAGCTCTCCACTACATCCTCTAGTCCAGAGGGTTGCTATGTCAAGCTGGCATACTGAACACAGCCCTGTTTCAAGCATGGAGTCAGGGGAGAGGTAGTGTGGACCAGCCAGTGTGAATGAAGAAAGGTTTAGTTCTCTATACTCTGTCCACTGCTCTTGTACTCTGCTCCAATGATGTTTCAGTAGGATGTTTTTCTTTCTCCCTTTGTTTTAAAATTCTGAGCTGCTGAACTCACACTTGAGCTGTTTTTCAGCCGTGACTTTGAAGGCAGTAGGCAGAAAGGATGTCTCTGATCTTTTTCCCCAAAGAGTTCTTCTATCTCTGCAGACACAAGTCTGGTTGAGGCTCAGGTATCGAGCCACTCTGAGCAGTACAGTTGTAATGAAATTAAAAGGATGCCTTCACTTGAGCACTGGAAGCCCCACACACATACCCCACTCTGAAATGTTCTGCAAATCTGAAATGATCAGTAGTTAATGCCCATTTATTGTATTCATACTGATATTAAAGTAATATGCATTGAGCACCTGCTCCTGTGCTTGCTCTGAATTTAGATTTTAAACATTTATGCAGACATATGTTGACATGTAATCTTTGAGGATGCGTTAATGGCCATGCTGTTTTTACATTATTAAAAAGTCATTAATATTGAGTCACTTACATAACGGTAATTTGCAAAGAGAAGGGATAGGTCAATATGAGATTAATTTGAACCTCATCTCCTGGTTCTATAACATAAACTTGCTTCTAATATTGATGTCTCATTGTTGAATGACACCTTTATTTGTTTATTTTAGACTTACATGATAAGTGATCATTGCAATGGGGCTTCTACAATGCACTTCTCTCTTGACTATCAGACAGTACCGTATGTTTATGTAGGTGGTTCTGTGATTTTCATTTTTCCTTTCTCTGTTATGGTCGTTATTACTGCTCAGTGTTGCTCCTGCCTGAGATGTAAAATGAAAATGAAAGTGAAAGTGACTTTGTGGCCAAGTATGGTGACCCATTTGTGCTCTGAATTTAACCCACCCAAAGTGCACACACAGCAGTGAACACACACCCGGAGCAGTGGGCAGCCATTGCTGCGGCGCCCGGGGAGCAGTTGGGGGTTCGGTGCCTTGCTCAAAGGGTCACAGCTCAGTTGTGGTATTGAAGGTGGACAGAGCGCTGGGTTTTCACCCACCCCACCGACAATTCCTGTCAATTCCGCAACTTTCGGGTTACAAGTCTGACTCCCTATCCATTAGGCCACGACTGCCCCCACAAATGTATAATTTGCAGTGTGTCTGGACAGGTTTTACCAGGAATGACCTCCCCTATTACAGAGGGTTCCAGCAACAAATGCAAAGGCCTCTTAAACAGGATAGGAATAAATAATGATGAAAATTACATTCAGTATTTATGAAATTAGGCAAGCTGTCTAAGAAGACTTGTGTTTCAGTATGTAGCCTGGCTGAATAATTGATGAGAAAGCAATACATGTATAAGTAGTGCAGTCATGCAAAAGAGCATTGGTCAGTATTCCTTGCAAATCACAGCAAAATTGCCAGTGTTAAATCAACACTAAAAAGTGACACATATTAACACTCTCAGAGTTGATTTAACACTGGCAAATGTGCTGTGTAGATGTTTCAGTCCTTATGTTACTCATTTTATTCTTCCCCATTTTATCAATACTTGAAAATTCTATTTGGCTCGTTCTTTGTTTTCTTAGTAAAGCTGAAGTAGCGGACATTGATCAACAATAACTCATGATTTATGTTTGAATAAAAAGTGACAACGAGGTAGAAGGAAACTACACTGACAAAAAAAGACTGTGGTGAGAGCTGCTGTGAATCAATATTGAACATGGTGACAATCAGTGACTCTCCATCTCTACAGTCTAGTGGCACATTGTTAGCACAAATAAATCAACACTAGTCACACATACCAAATGGGCCAAGATGATGGGATTGAGTACCTCCAGGATAACAGTCCAACACAACTGATTAAAAAAAAAAAAAAGGCAAGCCAGATAAAACATTAGAGTATGGACAAGTCAGCAGACTCCAGTTTGAAATCCAGGGTATACAGTATGACAGCCTACTCTCCAGGTTGACTGTACTGACAAGGTGCAGAATTTCACATGAAATATTTATTCTTCCTCCATTTTTTTGACATGGATAAGCTTATTTTTTTCTTACTGTAGACTTATTTTAAATTGGTAACAACCTTTTTTGGGAAGTATTTCTTCTGTGTATGTTTTAGCATATTCTGAGTCAGTGAGGATTGCTCTGCATATGAGCATAAAAAGTTAACAGACATAGATACATTAACTGCAGCTCAGTGCTTTCTTAAGGGACAAACAGATTACACGTTTAGAAAAATAAAGAAAATACATGTTGAAACTATGTGCTACATTTATATTTTTTAAATAAACCATGATTATTATGAAATGTTTCAGCACTTTAAGAGAAATTCAGGTTTCACACCTCACTAAGGTAATTGTAAACACTACCTCTATAAGTAATGGAATGAAAGTGGTGGAAACACAAAGACCTGCCCTAGGTTAGCAGATGTGGCTTGATTTCCACACTTTGGCATCGCTTCAAGAAGAAATTAAGCAGGCCGTAATAGATTCCAAAAGCCTGTAGTTATGGGATTTCAGCTTAAACCTGCTTTGTTCAACTTTCACAGAAAAATACCCAGGTAAAAACAGAGACTATGATATTAATACATTCAAAATAATATTGGTAAAGGTATTTTTCAACAAAGAATGGAATCATATTGGGAATGATTGCAATTCAAATGATATAATTAATATACACACTTATTCATTAGGGAGGATTCAGTGTTTTAAATTGATTCCCCCAAACAGCATAAGAGATCACAATTGTAACTAACCTTAATTCAGGTCATTTAAAGTCTAAAGATTAGCTGTATGCTTACTTAACAATTTTAACTTGATTTGTTTCCTTGTCTATCTGTTCTATCCCAGTTATTTTTATGTGACCATTCTGAACGTCACATATAGTGTTATATAATGCATTTGGTACATTATATGAAACATTGTTTACCAATGTTGGAGGTACTGTACAGAAGTTAAGGTTGTGTTGGTTGCAGCGGCCAAGGGGCATGTAAAGTGTTCAACTTTGATGCTGTAGACCTACAGGTCTTCTTTTTTGACAGACTTCACCAAGTTCTTTAATTTGAATGCCTTGAGCTTCGACGATTAGTTGAAATAATAGCTTTGTAGCTCCTTTAAATTGATTCTAATAATGTTTTTTGTTGGATGGGTTACTGAGAAAGACTGTTGCGTACTCTTCCAGATCTTGGTGCTTTCAGTGGGAAGACGAGAGGTGGGGTTTCTGTGCGTGAAGGCCAAGGTGTGGTTCTCATGTGTACCCCTCCTCCGCATTCACCCGGTAAGAGTTTGGCATTTCAATCACAGCCAGAAGAAATTTTCTTCACTACCATTGGGATTGTCAGTAAACTCATCACTATTTATCACAATTTTTATGACAAGTAATAATGTTATTACCAAATATATGATTGTATTTTTTTTTTTTATTTATGGCATTATTTTTTGATTGGTTAGTTTTTGTACTCATCCATTTTCCTATCCATCCATCCATGCAGGTCAAATGATGAGTGTGAGAATTTATGGCAACAACAGAGCCAGAACACAGATTCTCAGAGATCAAATTTGCTGGGTCATTAGAAATGAAAAGAATTTTTACACAGCCAATTCTTTCACATAGGCAGAGCATAGGCACCTCTCTTTAATGGCATATCGTGAATATCTTTCTCTGCAGTTGTCCTCTAATGTAAGCTCTTATGTGAGCCATGAATCACTCTGGCTTTCTGTTTGCATCAGCTCTGTCGTACTGCTGCACTGCACCCAAGGGAATGTGTGCCAAGTGCTTTTCGGCACCCATTTCTGGATGTCTTTTTCCATGACATGAAAGCAACCAGGAGCAAGTGGCAGTATAGCTGATTAAAAAAGACAAGATTAAGGATGAATTATGCTCAATTATTGACTGATTAAGTGTAGTGGTGGATGATTCTTATCCATCAATATTTAGTCCAGCTGTTGTCCTCACTCTACTGTAGCTGTGTATAATTTTCACACTGGAATTGCAGCTGAAACTATCATGCACACAGTACATAGTTTTATTTTTCCAGGTTAACCATGATTTCCTCTTGAAAGCGATGTTTGACAGCAAATTAGAATCAAATATTGGAGATGATATAATGGAATGAGATCAGCATAGTTAAATTGTGATTTTCAGTGATTTAATGTTTGTTAAAGTCATGCAGTAAAACTCACCTAGGTTTCAGTCATGATATATATAAGTAAACTCACTCAAGCAGTAAAAGTGTAATTCAGAAGAATGAGATTTTACATCAGCATTATCATTAAATAACATCAATATCAAAAGTCTAGTGTAGTGAAACACTGTAGTGAGTCATTTACTGCTTTGCTTTCTTGTTTTAATTATTGAAATGAATGTTGACAGGTTATCTAACCAGCATTTATGAGCCATAGACAGTAAACACATAAGACTCCATAATACATAAAAGATCTGAAGTGACACTTGAGCAACGCAGAACATTAGTGTTACTGCAGTAGCATTTCACCATTTAAGAAACTGCTATCAAATGTTTTAGAGGTTTTTCAAATTCCCTCTTAGTCTGTTTTGGTATTAAAATATATTTCAAGTGTTACTGCAGTGAAAGTTGCTCTACCCACCTTTGCAAGACGTAGATTATTCCTAGAATATATTATTAGAACATTTAAGCTTAATTCTTAGTTTTAATGTTTACAATGACACAATAGAGGTAAGATTATAATTTCTTTAACATTGTTGACATGAAATGAAAATGTGATGAATGCCTTGGTGAGACAGAGCATGTCACTACTGAAATTCGTATTATGTAGGGAGTGTTCAGCAGTGTTTGGGTTGAACTGGTTGTGAGAGGATTCAAAGACATTGAAATGCCACTTAAATTAGATAGGTCTCATGAGTGAAAATAATTTGGAATCACTGAGATGTGAAAAGTTTATTATCTTTCATTTCATGGTTTTGAGCGCTTGTGATCAGTTTTTTATATGTGTCTTTGGTAAATAGGGTTTTATTTTTATGAAGCTAGAATATGATGACCAAGAAATAAAATCTACTGGAACTCTCATGTCTCCGATAATGCAGATGCAAGTTTGTTGGGCACCTGGCTTTCATTAATGCTTTATTATATTTTAAGCAATCAATATGTGTGTAGTACAGGTCAAGTACAGTTGGTGTAGCTGCAGAGTCTAGAATAGACAGTGCTTCCCTTAAGCAAATGATGCTGATTTTTCAAATTAATCTGCTGAGATACAGTATTTGATTTGGTTTTCTAACTTTTTGCAGCCACTAACTTTGAATCCTCACTGAGTGTTGACATTATTTCAAATCTTTATGTTTTGAGCATTTTTGATATATCAGGTAGTATTTTTTTACCCAGACAATTAATGCTGTGAAGACAATATAGCTGCCTATTATGGATGTACAATCGAAGTGCTACAGTATGAAATAATGTTAAGCAACATTCAATAGATTAATTTGTTGCTGACTTGGACACTCCTCTTGCTGTAATATATTGATGGATGTGGGCATTTAGAGCAATACACAATAGGCACAAAGCCAACAGCATGCTGTCGAAGTCTGCTCTATGTTCATCATATTCATATTAATTCAATCCAGCCATCAATCGTGTTCATCACCCATGTCTTCCTATTCAGGGTCATTTTGACAGCTCTTTCTGCATCTTTTTTTTCTTTTTACCTCTTTTTCAATCCTGCATATTTTTTTGTACGCAAGTATAATCTTTCTTTTATTCCAATTTAATTTGTATATTGGCATGCCTTGTAAAGAATACTAAATACTTAAGCACATTTGTTCTGCCAAGTCTGCCGGGGATCAGCAGTTTAGATCCTACACTATCACATACCATTCATGAATAAAATATAAACGTTTAACCTATGTGAAAATAGCTTTATAATCTTTCAGTGATTATTAGCTATAAAGTCGGACATATTTTCTGTGCTGTCTTTTTAGTTGGAATATACATTAGTAAACAGAAGACCACTCGTTTAGTGATCCTTAATTAAAGTAATTTCACATTAAAATAATATGCATATTAAACGCCTCTTTAAATGTTAACTTTCATCTTTTTGGTGCTGCAGCATTATTTTGCTAGATTCCTAGTACATACTAGCAGTGACTTGTTGCTGCACAGGTCCAATATACTGGTATACTACTTGAATTAATATTGTTTCATACTGCAGGTACTGAGCAGTGATTAACAGTGGGATTATAATGTGGTATGAATTATAAAGAGTTTTGATTTACTGCAGAAACATATACATGTTTCAGAGACCAAATACATAGATGAGCAAAAATATGCTTTGCATTTTCCTAACCTGTATGGTCCTCCCCTTGCTTTTACAGAGATTATCTACAGCTGGGTGTTTAATGAGTTCCCCTCATTTGTTGCTGAGGACAGTCGGCGGTTCATCTCCCAGGACACAGGAAACCTGTACATTTCGAAGGTGCAACCTGCTGACGTAGGAAGCTACATCTGTCTGGTGAAGAACACAGTGACGAATGCAAGGGTTCTGAGCCCTCCAACACCTCTAACAATGAAAACTGATGGTGAGACTCACATTTATAGCACCTCACATGATAGACCCTGACTTCTATTAATGACCTCAGTAGACAAATCTAATGGAAACCACAGTTTTTGCTGTCTGTTCATTTGTATGTGTGAAAATGTTTGTTTTTATTTTTATTTCTTTAGATCTAGCACAGTGCTTCCTCTCACTGAGCTTGTTTAGCACAGATGAAAATCTAATTGCATGTTTTATATTCTGCTGATGCATGATATTGTATCATAATGTGTTTGAAGAAAAAATTTCAGCTCAGATAGGTTAACAACAATAGGGCTGCTTTCGGCTTTGCCTCATGTTAGTGGAAGGTATAATGAATTCCATATGCACTGTAAATAGATAGTGAGCAATGCTTTAACATTAGTGTGGGGAACCTTCTTTGCTCACAGTGTGCTTTGGTGAAACTGGCCATCTGGGAAATCATTTTCCAGCATAAAATTAACTGAATCAATGGCCCTTGCTGTGGATGGGATTTTGGTCTTTTATACTAGCCTCTCAGGAGTCATGCTGTGGAGCTGTTTGTTGGATTCACATGTGGGTTTCACCTACAGGCCTTTTACATCTGACTACACAAAGAAACAACCATCACTTCACACAGGTGCCTGTCATTGTCAAGGTTTCAAAGAGCCACTGAGATTTCATCCTCAGTGAAGGTGTGAAAGAATCACTTTTGTTTTCACAAATGTTGCAGACAAATTTACCTATTAACGGTTACATCACTTCTTGCTGTGTATTTGTTTAACCTTCTATGAAACAACCCTCAGAGACACACTTTTCATACAACCATGCCAAAGTGGTTTGCATCTCTCATTAACAAAATGCATTGTACAGTTAAAACAGCATATTGTCTGCTTTGACTGTTAGAATTTGCTACAAGGTTAGACGGTCACTTTTTTTTAATGATGAGTGATTTGCGGATTCAGTTTTGTAACATCCACATTTTGATATGTGGCTGTGACATGTGGGCTTAGGGACAGCACTCTCACCTTCAGCAAAACATGGCCAAATCAATTCTCTACAGCTGTAGGTCTATTATGTCAAATAACGTCTTGGCAAGTCTTGCTCTGCAGATCCCATGATGTTCAGCAACCCTTTATTGTTCATTTCGGTCTAAAATGCCAAAAATTACTTTGGCACACGTCACAGCAGACATCCAAATGTTTCTATGCTGTGTGCGCCGTCAGTCATTGGAGTCTGACCAATCAGACACTGCAATCTGTGCCTCAGTAAAAGTGAATGATTATTACACAGTAGACAGTTCAAGCTGGATCTGTGTGTGGCTCACCACTGTCAGTTCCAAACCTGACTCTCTTAATCAAAACAAGCATCTGAGCTCCATTATACCCTGCTGGAAGTCATTGATCGTGAATTCGCAATGCACCTTGAGTTGAGTGGGGCTAAGCACTGAACTCTGGACTAATGCACTGTTTTGAAACAGTTTTAAACAGACTCATCTTAGAAACACTCTGCCTTTGATTTATCTCTTTGGTGTAAAATAGTGCATAATATTACCATGTATCACAACTTTAAATTGTTCTGGACCAGAATACATGTAAAAAATATATTTGTTGATATTATTATGAATTATTCTACTACAAGTTGTTCACAGTCTCTTACCATTCTAGAAATGTGAGTTTTTTTAAAGTTTGTTTGCATCACTAGTGTAAGAGTAAAGCTGTTAGATATTTTCAGTTGTGGAGAAGTAAACAAAATGTCACTGACATCTGTAAGAAAAAGTCTTCTACAAGAAATATACATCATGTATATAAGAAAAAGCATGTATTGGCTTTCATCCATTCTTTTTACTTACAAATGAGTTGTAAAGCTTCCAGTTGGACTGCAGCACCAGTGGTGTTATTAGTGCCATAAGACATTTTCTCTCTCCACATGACAGTATCAATCTCTGTGAAACATAATGTTTGTGGGCACATGCCATCTCTACATGGACTATTATTTAAGACCTTGGGCCCATTGCTATATTGGAAATTTAATAACCAACATATTTATAGTGGTGGAGTGAAAACATCTCATTTACGCTTAATTTACTTGGAAGTCTATAAATTCGCCATATTACATTAATAAACAGCATAATGGAAATCTCTGGACTAATAGGACTGCTACTGCTACTGCTACTAGTGCCTCTAAAAAATTGAATTTGAATACTACTCTGAATGTGTTGTGTGCATTAAGAACATGTAACAATTGCAAAAGGTCAATTTTTACCGCTTGCAGGTTGAACTGCTGCCTAATGCTGAAGAAGAAATGCTTTAAAAAATGTAGTCATCAAAAATCAATAATTAAAGTAACATTACCAGAGATTGCCTGAACTATTACAACCCTTTTTTTTGGAATGTTAATCATGTTTTTTGTATAAAACATGACTGTACTGCTGCTGCTGAATAGATGGAGCATCAGTGCCTTTAGGGCAGCTTTTTCGGTGAGTGCTACAGTGCGACAATCAAATTACAATTAGGGAGACCAGTGTAGCTGTCCATGAATTTGCTGCACCAATTCAAGTGAATGGAGATGAAGGAAGTAAGTGGGAGCTGTTATTAAACTATTACCATTTTACTATTGCATTGGGGAAAATGGAAATGTTTCAATTTAAATGTTTACATTTATGACTATTACCATTTTATATTTTAAAGTGTTCTGATATAAAACATGTAAGCCTAAAAAATATTATGTTTTTCTACTTTATATTTTCTGATTGAAGTTTCAAAAGTTCTCTTGCATTAGTGCTTTGTAAAACATACCATGGTATCATGTTATTGGATTGTTATTGGATCAGGGAGCTAATAAAACATTTTTTCAGTTATTAGCTTGGAGTCCCAGCACATTTTAGGACAGGCATCATACCTTAAAATTGGTTTGCAGAAGAACAAAGCACAATAGAAAAATATAATTTTCATGTGATTTGTAAATGAAATTGAAACATAAAATATAAAACTACACTAAAAATGAGGGTCAGTAATATTTTACTACACCAAGCCTTCAGACATTACGCTATCAAGTCCAACCATTGAGACTGAATATTATATTGGATATACTATGGCATGAGCCAATGAAATACTGCAAATTCATTATATGTGAAGGGCTGCTTTGGAGCCATAAATGTTGAGAATGAGATTGAAATTGAAAAGTTCTTTGGAACAAATATCATAAAACTGCTTTTCCATAAGTAGTGGGCCACAATTTAATAACCCCACTCCTTCTTTGCAGCATTCATTTTATCACATAAAAAGTGTCAGGTACATGTAGAAGGTGTAATTATGGTTTCTGAAATGTCATGCTGGTCATTTGTCTTGCTGATCTTGTACGTTAGTGCATCTGGAGCAGCACTGCATATTGTTCTTGTATGTTTTCATGTGAAATCGAGCAGGTGCTGAGATAAGCCATGAGTATCCTAGTGGGGTTCACATGAAAAGCATATGTGTAACATTCTTCGATAGAGTCAAACACTCATGTAATATTCATATTGAAAATTCCATTTAATAAGACAAATAATAATAATTAGATCCCAAATGAAGGGCTTTTCCTTTGTTAGTCCAAATTTGCTCAATGTCAACTGACATATTGTATTGGCAAATGGATATAAATAGTGGCCTTAAAGTACAGATGAATAAACAAAGAAAACATGTCCTCTGGCTCTGATTTAAAGTGGAGGTGTTAGTCACAGTGGCATTTAGCAGGACTGATAACACGTTATCACTCATGTCCTTTGCAATGTGTTTGTGAATTGTAGAGTGGATTACTAATTCTTGAGGACAATGCACTATTCTTCCATGTTGTCACAAGAAAATATTTGGTAATACATCATCTTAATGGTTTGTTTTTGTGTTAGCATGGCTTTTTTAACTTTTCTACAATTTACTATACAGTAAATATTGTGGTTGTACAAAGATAACAATATGCCATCTATGCAGAAATTTAACTCAGGGTAATTGGCTGTTTCCAGCTGAATTCAACTACATAAAATAATAAAACAATATTAAATGTTATCTAATAATATGTAATTGTATACATGCTTTAATCCATATTTTTTAGTCCAAAGATCAAAAATATAATTCCTCAGTTTCATGATTATGCTGTATTTGGTTCAAACAGTATCAATAGCCTTATTAGTATAGAGTGAATAAAGTAAATTTAGATATTGGAAAGATATACCAGATGCTATGCATATTATGCAATCCACCTGTACACTGTGATTTAATATACTGTGTATTTTGAGAAGCCTATGCATCCTGATGAATCCACAGGAAGTTTAAATTTGCTGCTGCATTTTCTTTCTTTAGTGGTTGCTTATACACAAGAGCAATAGAAAGTGGGTATCACTATTATTGTCACCATGCCCAGTCTCTATGGAGCACACTGCAAGAAAAAATGAAGATGATGGGAAATGGAGGGTAAGTGGCTGTTTCAGTCTGCTTAGTTCTAATGTCTGCAATTCCTCTTTCTTAACCTTTTGCAGGTGTCATGGGTGAATATGAGCCCAAAATTGAAGTGCATTTCCCTACATCTGTTCTGGCTGCCAAAGGAGTCACTGTCAGGCTGGAGTGCTTTGCTCTAGGGAAGTAAGTAAACAAGGATGCATTGCACAAATATGTTTATTACTGCAGTATCATATTAATCACCAGAAACAATAAACTACATCCTATCATTGCTCTATTGTTGGGAGGTCCCCTAGCTAATACTCCTTGTGTTTTTTTTGTCTTCCTAAATTACATTATTCCATTACCTGAATGGGAACCAGGCATATCTTGTCTTCAGGCAGGATGTTAAGTGAGTGTAGAGAAGTGCACCATTGTAGCTTGGCTGTTAGATGGCATGTTAGTGCATGGAAGGAGGACTGAAAAGGGAATTCAGCCCTTGGGAGCCATGTGTTCTCATAATTGAGAGTCCTAATGTATCTGTGTTTTCTGGGTGCTTTCGGGGTCTATTATGAATGTAGAAAGGTTATGTCGATGAAAAAAATGAAATATAATAGATGTCTGCCAGGAGGGAAAACATACTTCTATCCACAGAGACTAAAATCCAAAGCACTCACCACAGTTACTGAAGTTGGCATTGGTTGCATGGTTTATACAATTGAATTTTTTTATCAAAGTAGTAGCAATCGCTGAACTGTAGATAGGCTGAACCAAAGAGGAAGTCACCTTTATTTGTGAAATTTAAACATTCAAATCAAAAACTATTGCAAAACAACAACATTTTTGCATTGGTGCAATTTTTTATCATCCCTACTCCATTTTTGGAATTTGTAATTATTTTGCATTAATTATTCATTAGTGACTCCAGTCTTAAATGCAAACAGTCTCTAACCTACAGGCGACGAATTGTTTACCTTGATGTCCACTAATAAGCCATAATCCATTTTATGACAAGTCATTTCCTAAATATGCAGACTCTACATTATAATCTCACACCCCTTAGTTTTTTTTTTTCTATCGAGCTAAATATAAAATTTTGGATGCTTGTGTCTACAGTTTGAGTCTGCCCTGTGCATTCCTAAGTGAAGCAATTTGTGCATGATGGCTTTCAGTCAGACAGTGATCCCAGTGACTTACCCTTTTATGCACAGATGAATGATTTATCAATGGACCCTATTAAGAAATGCCAGTCTTTATATAACAGTGAAAATGAAGTTAAAATGGGTTTTGTTCTCCTGTTGATCAGTATGTATGATGGCACCACTTTCTAAGACAGGGCAGAGAAGCGCTTTATGTGAGAATGCCAAAGCTTCTTGATGTAATTGTCTGTTGTGCTATTTGCCAGTGACAATACTTTGTAGGCCAGAGTCAAGGACAAAAGAGAGAAATGAGACAATGAGAATGAAAGAGAGAGCAATAAAATCAGTCTTAACTAGAATGAATTTTTCATTAGTCACCTTGTAAATGTATTTATTATAATGTCTCCAAAACTGATTATTAATTATTTTCTAACTGCAATGCATGAAAATGAATGAACTCTCTGTAGAGTGAATCCCTGTTTACTGTTGTGCACTGTGCTTCTGATGTCTGAAGTTGTGGAGTTGTTACATACATAAAAAATAAATGAAACCAAGTAAAATTTTAGCTGGAAAGAGGCATCATTAGCAGTTTGCTAAAGGGCTTTTAACATCTTTTATGAACATAACTTATATTCACATGTTTTATGTACGGCCTAATAAGACTTACCAGGCTGTTTTTCTGGGTTACATAAGAGATGTCAATATACAAAGACCAGTTCGTTAAGCAGCAGATCAAATGTACAAATATCCACTAGCGCTTAGTTAAAAACAAAATACAGCAGTGCTCACTGCTGTCAACAGAAGCACTTGTTTGATTGTTTATCTGGGTTCCAAATTATTGTCAATGTTTTTCTGGATGGAAATCTGTAGTTAAATAGTTGAAATATCCATGCTTAGTTTTTCAAAACAGTGAAGTACAATTTGATACACAAAGTAATATGATGTTCTCTTATATTTTGGTTTTGCTTATTTATGTGAAACGGTTATTCACCTAGTGTGTTTTTTAAATAAAAGATTGGATAGTTAACATGAATGATTATAGCCACCTACAGGTGATGATATACTACTTACTCGTTTTCAAGAACACAAATTTAAAACCCACAGTCTGATTTACAATTAACTATTAAAAGTGTCATGTTGTTAGTGGCATTCATTTCAAGAGATATCGCAGTATGAAGTTGTAGTTCAAAAAGACTTGTACATTTGAAAGGTTACACATTATCCTACTCATTTCCACTTAAAATATAATATGTGGCATGTGGTGGATGCTTTCATCCAAATTGCCTTAGAGTAGTGGATATACTTTTAGTTTTAGTGACCCCAGAGGGAATCAAGCTATTGAAACACTTACAGTTGCTTTACTCGCTGAGCTACACATCCCTGCAAGGACCACACTGCCAGCAGCAACAGAAAGAGCCTCTTAATGACAACACATTTTATTCTCTTGGTGATATGGTTATTGTTTTTGAAAGACAGTTATTTTGCTCAGATCTCACAGGTAAAATGTGGTTTTGTGTTTCAGGTAGATTCCCCCTTAGAAATGGTGTTGAAGGGACATTGACAGCTTAGTACATGGTGGGATAATATCTGTATCTTAATTATCTGAAGCAAACCAATTTCTCCACTACATCTTAGCATTAGATTTAATTAATCCAGACGGGCACAGCAATTGTGTGGAATTGTAATTATGATGTGATGTACAGACCTTGCTTATGTGCACATTCTTAAACTGAAAACTGTAACATCCTACTTAAACTCCATTGTGCAACAACTTCATGATGTCGTTCCATTTATTACCAATACTGCTTGCCCTGTACAGGCTTGCAGGCAGAAGCCTCTCCCAGTTCACATTGGGAAAGAAGAAGCCAAGACAGATTGCCAATCTATTGCACATTCAACACACAGAGACACACAAGCAGCAACACTCACATTTCACACCAACAGGTAACTTACAGTCACCAAACTGATTGTCTTTGGACTGTGGGAGGAAGCCAGAGTACCCAGAGAAAACCCACACAGACATGGGGAGAAACATTCATGATGTGAGGGTATAAAATACTCACACTTTGATAAAAATGGACTAGACTGCCAAGAGCTTCAGAGTTCACGAATTTATGCCGACAGTTTCATACAGAAGACACTGACAGGCAGAGTTTCTTGTTTCTAAACTGAGTAAGTATTCCCTCCTGCCTGCTGCCAGTCCCGTGGACATGTATAGGCCTGGTGCTCATTATTTTGCCTCCAAAGAGAAATCCTGCTATGGAGTCAGGGAGATTCACCCCGGTGTCCTATCCGGTTAAGATCTGTATAGTATTGTCTATATATTGTTCTGTTTTCTGGTTCATAGAGAGTTTAGTCAGGGCAAAGTTCTCTAACAAAATTCTCCTCCAATAACATAAAATATAAGGGAGTGCTTAATAGTATGTGAGTACTAATTCAGTTGTTAATGCATGTTTAGATTGTTCTTACACTCCACAGGGGCATTCGAATTAAAATGCCAGGTTCTAAAAAATAAACATATATTGTGTTTTACCATAGGCCACAGATTTTGCCATTGGCATTCCTATTGTATGGAACCATTTTTGCTTTACAGGACTATTACAAAGTGTACTATCTAAGCATGTGTTATCATACATTATAATTTGTATAATATGTTGTATTACAAACCTGCTGTGCTAACCCACAGTTTACATGCAAACATAGATCAGTATTTCTTAGGTTATTACTCAAGACATTAATTTTTAGTGACAGAACTTTATCCACAGATTCATGTGCAGAAACTTGGGATTCCAGTACCAAAAGTCTGTTCAAACTGCTGACCATTATTCAGTGGTGATGTGTGGAAATCTACAGTAAATGCAGGCTTTAAGGTAATTAGCAGTTCAAAAATACAAAGAAAAAGAATGCGTTTAAGTCAGTAGTCTACACAAATTTATACAAACCCTTTGTCCATGTAAAAAAAAACACTGTGATAAAAAGCTTTGTCTAATGCAAAACATGTTCTGAATCCTAATTTGAGTCCATTGCAGCCAAGAGCAGTTGTCACTCACAGTGTCCTTGTGAATTTAGAACAGATAAAAAAGCTCAGGGATGTAACTTTTCCATCTTGGCTAAATGATTGATGGGCTCACCGGAGGGTTTGTATGGTGTCACATTTCCATCTTTCAGAGACCTGTCAAATCTAGTTGTCATACAAGAGCCCTACTGCTACTGAGAGCACATTGTAGAAAGATATTCTCTCACTGCATGTGCAACTCATTTATCTTAAGGATCTATAGGGCAATCCATGAATAAACACAGATAGATAACATTACTCATACACTCCTCATAAAAGTCTCTCTGGCTGTAATAACCTGATTTCAATATTGGGGGATCTAATGTGTAGGTTGTTTGGTTCACAGAATTTATCATGACTGGTCAAAAGGTCAATGATTCACATGTTGAGTGCAGAACATTAAGCAGACTTTACTGTGTCAATACTTAACTTAAAATAAAGCTCTCTCTGGGACTTCTAAAATTTGTTACTGGTTGTGTTATTATTTTAAAGTATCTTCTTGTTGGGCTGTAGCTATTTTCTTTATTGATTTGTGAATATTATTTTAACTAATTATGTAAATATCCATAACAATTTCCAAAAACACACAATGAAGTGACAAATTGTTTTTTACTAACAATAAAAACTGTTGGTTTGATGTTTTACAACAGAGACAAGAGAATGTCTATACAGATTCTGTCATATTTCTTGTTTTAATACCTTATGAAGGTGAAGATATTCTAACATTTTTGTGGCAATTGGCAAATAAATTACAAGACCATCATCAGACTGACTGATTAATCTATAAGTATTTATAAAGATTAGTCCATGTTCCTGTTTTAATGGGAACAAAACATTTTCGTACATTGCAGCTCAGACCTTCAACTTACCTGTCCTGATCCTGTTCTCACTGCTGTTATTCTATATTCTTGGTCATATAGTACAATTCTCTCCTTACAGTCCAGTGCCAACAATCACATGGAGGAAGATAAATGGTAACATCCCAAAGAAAGCAAGACTTCGGAAGTCCCAGGCTGTGCTGGAGATTCCCAACATTCAGCTGGAGGACTCAGGAACCTATGAGTGTAAAGCAGAGAATCCAAGAGGAGGCACTGCTTTCAAAGGACATCTTCAGGTCTACAGTGAGTCTGAGCATATTTTACTCCTGTAATTTTTCAGTATTTTTCTGGTGTGCAGCCATTATATCTTATGGAGTATAAAAATAATATAAGAACATGTAGTTTAAACGTTCATAGTAGTTTAATCATTTAACTTTTTTGTAAATAAAATTGGTTATTCAGTTTCCAAGGACTTTTTATTGGTATAATCTTTGCTGGTGATACTGTTCTCAGTTTTAGGCTGGAAAGCTATACTGGTTCGTGTGAATTTACTGAATAGTACAGTGACTAATTATACATGCATAGCAGATAATCCAAGAATAAGTTCATCACCTAAACAAATGAGCTGTTTCTTTGAGTGGAGAGAAGCGTGGGTCTCAAGATAATTTTAATTGTCAGGTATGTTTTGTTCCAGACAATTACTTCTCTGCTTAGTTGTTTTTTTAAGGCTGTTGTGGTTGTTCGTGGTCTTTTGTCACAGATTTGCCACAATATGATTTGAATGTTTTTTTTTCCCCTAGGAGGTTTTCATATATCCATGGCTTTGGACACATACTGTGTTCTTTGAATCTGCCAAGCACACCAGTGTCTAATTATTTTTGTCACAACAAAAACATAAGTTTCAGTTAGTAGATCATAGTAATATTTTAAAATTAATAATTGATTCATTATAGAATAGTTTGGAATGTTTGGAATAATTAAGATCAAAGCTTTTCTGGTGTAGCAACTTAATGTCTACAGCTTTGCTCTGCAGTGATTTATTTTAGCACATCTTGGCTAGCCACCAAGGGTATCAACTAAAACTTTGAGAATTGCACTTTTAATCAATACATTTTTTGTATGCGTTGTACTTGTCATTATGCACACAGTGTATGGCATTTCTGTTTTGTATGTGCAGTGATTCTGTAAAAGTTCAAGATGGACCTCGGTTTTAGAATCAGTGTAAGATTCTAGTAAGATTGGTACTGTCTTTGCCTGTAATCCTAAACTAATCTGTGAGAGTGCATTTTCCCCATTCCTTTGTCCGTGTCATGTGCACAGGACCAAGATAATGGACCACCTCAGCCTTGCTACAATGCATTTCCAAGGCCTTGCACTTCCTGGCAACCTCTATTCTGTTGACATCACAAGGAGAATAGGGAGCCTAATTTGTAGCTGCCTCACGCTAAATGTAATTTACACAGGTCAGCTGGTAGTGTGAACTTTGATTGTGAGGAAGACCTTTCTGACCACAATCATTCAATCAACCCACACAAAAAAGTGTTCTACTGACGGTACCATATGCAAAGAATAGCAAAGAACGTGCTTGGCATGTTACTGTAGCGGTAGCAGGTCAGTGGCAAAGTTTCCTCCTTTCTACATGCACTGTACATGAAATTTACTGCTTTGCAATGTTTATAATTTCAATTTGGGAAAGTGTGTCATACTATACACCAATCTCCTAATGATTTTGAGGAAACAAAGAAAAACTTCTTCAAATATAAACTAAACTAAATTTAAGATTCTCACATTTTGAGCATGTGACACCAAAAAGTACAAATAAAGGTTAAAATGCCACTATGACATCTATGATACATTTGTTCCCTTAAGAAAAGTCATTTTAAATGTTATATTCTTGTGAAGTGCAGAACCACATATGTCTCAGTAGATGGAAACATGAAA
This sequence comes from Mastacembelus armatus, assembly GCF_900324485.2. Taxonomy (NCBI): domain Eukaryota; kingdom Metazoa; phylum Chordata; class Actinopteri; order Synbranchiformes; family Mastacembelidae; genus Mastacembelus; species Mastacembelus armatus. Next base: position 21,943,055 of record NC_046645.1, on the reverse strand, counting down.
AGAACATACATGCAATCTATGCAGTGTCCAATGTGGCAGAGATTCTGTAGAATCTGGAGCTAAACAGGAACCGTGGATGAAGCCTTGGAACCAAACAAGTCAACAATAAAAAAAGAAAAGAAAAGAAAAAGAGCTTCATGATTAAGATGCCCTCAGGAAAGGCAATTGCCTAGTTTGCCTATGCCATGAAATGAGAAGTAAAAAAATAAACATGATACAAAAAACATGAATCTGATTCTCATCTGTAACTGATGGTTTTTCTATTTTTGTCAACAATAAAACCCTGGGACCCATCAGAACTAGAAGTGTATTTTTTTTTTTTCAAGCCTAGTCAAAACCTTGCACTCATGTCTAAGAAAGCAAGTCTGAGATAAACTGGTTTAAACACCCACTTTGATATAGAACTAAGCCTAATCCTAGTCCTGGAGGCAAGGCTTAGGTGTTTTCTACATTTTGTACAATCATTATTTTGAACATTTTTCCTGCCTTTTATCAATGTCTGTGAACCAGCGCCTCATTAGAATAGATATGAAATTTTGAGCATAACAGGATAAAAAAAGATGTTTTATTTCATAGAGTAATTGTAATTTCTGAAGTACAGGTAACCATACTTTACCTTGTGTGTGTTTCAAGGATATATTACTTATTCTTAAGTCATTTTTTTCTATCTCCAAGCCCTCCCTCAGTGGACCAGAATGATTAATGATACTCAGATGGATAGTGGAGAAAAGCTCCAGTGGGAGTGCAAGGCCACAGGGAGGCCCCGGCCCACCTATCGCTGGCTTCGTAATGGTTTGCCCTTGACATCCCAGGTACCTACCTGACTATAGAGCACCCTTTTTTTTGTTGTTGATTGCACCATGAAACATTTAAAGTATTCCCATGAAAATACACATCCACTATGTGCGGTATTATCATGAATAGTATATCTATTTTCAGATGTAGCCTGTACTTTTTTTCTTGTTACAGGATCGAATTGAAATAGTAAATGGAGAGCTGACAATTCACAAAGTGCAGCAGATGGACTCAGGAATGTACCAGTGTGTCGCAGAAAATAAATATGGAGCCACCTACTCTAATGCTGAACTGAAGATTTTAGGTAGTTATGAATTTCGTTTATATTTTTTATAAGACGAAATAAGGCATTAAAAGAAAAAATTATTTATGTAAATTTATTGAGGAAACATTTGTGTTCTACCAAGTATGTATCTTGAAACTCTACAAAAATGAAAATCGCAGACAGTGTATTGGTATCTGAATAAGGTACCAGATGATAGGTAAGGGAGATTGAAATGCAAGTGGGGAACACTGAACTGTGAGATGTGCTGATTGGCAATCAATGGTCCCTGATTTAACCCAGGCAGTGGACGGCATGAATAAAAGAAAGGCCCTTATAGTTATAGTCAAAGAGGTGCCCGCATAGCTCATGTTGAGGAGAGTTTGGAACAGTTCTACATTATTCTGATGAGAATGAAAAGAAATTACTTGTAGGTATGGAATTATAGTAATGGGAGCAAACACCAGACGAGGGACATCAGTGGTTTCTTTGATGGAGTTTAATGATGCCATTAGGGTCTTATCCCCTCTATCAAAGCAGAGACTCCATCACAATGGCCATTACTTAGAAACCCTAGATCTTCATTTCGGACATGACTGTAATCCGGTATTTATTAGTCAGTATTTGCTAATTGTCAGTCATTGCCAACTTACAGACAAGCTTCTTACCTTTTTTGCACATAAGAAACATCACAGGAACATGGAAATGTGAGGGCATTAAAAATAAAGGAAACTTTGCTCTTCAGCCTATAAGGCTTCCGGCTAAAAATACAACAGTCCTACGGAATGGGTGTTCACTGTTCTGTGTTGATGCATTATTTTCTTCTTGTCATCTTCTATACTGGGACACATCTGGTGACACCAATTCCCCTTTCATGTTTCCCTGAGGAACAGTTTGATTTACTGTCTGTGTGGCATGCCCTTTTTTTAAAGGGATTCTGTGTCATTTTGAAAATCTTATTGCAAACAGACAAAAATCTTTGTCTGATGGTTTTCCCTAAATCAGTTAAGAAACTGTGTAAAATAACCACTGTTTAGGTGCTATAAAGTCACTGTGTAGTCTTGATTTTAATAAGTTTTATCTGAGGTGATGTGGAGGTATCTCTGCCTTCCTTAATAGTCAACAGTTACAATGATGATATTTGGTAGCCAGTGATGAATGTTTTCATAACTGTACCCCCCAGATATCTCTTTCCAGTGACCTGTACTCTGTGGAAGTGTCCACAAGCAAACACTATCAGGACAGATTACATGGCTAATAACAGTCTGCAGATGAGCAATCACTGGAGGCTACATGGGGGTAGTGGCTGCCCTCATGCCTGTGATCTTGTCCCAGATCCAACTCTTCTGGGAAGGTGGGGGTGAAGCAATAAGGGTACTGCTGCCACCAGCTGCAGGCTTGCTCCTATTTTGATTAAAACAAATACACACAGCAACTGCTCTGTTTTCGGCCTCTTTTCGTGTCTAGAGGGATCTCTGTCACTCAGGCAACTACTCAGGCTCAAAGACATGAGTGTTACAGGGTGAGGGGTCAGCCTGTAGCTACACATGGTACTGAATTGTCATTGTGTATAATGTTGGCTATAAAGCATCATTCTTGATTTGAATAATCACAGTTGACAAAGCCTTGCAGCCTGTAGATGGTCTTGATGTGTAGTACAACCTTATACCAGTACCACATGAACTTCAGTGCCAGGAGCTTTATTTAGAACATTACTGCTTAATTTAGTGTCTTGAACAAGCTATAATTGTTTATATGTTTATATTATATTTATACGCTTGTATTATGTGTTTATTATCACTCAGACAGCCTGGTTAAATATGGATTAAGAACTATTTTCAGTGCGAATCATCCAGCCATGTGATCATTAACATGATGACAGTAATTAACGATACATATTTATGTGATTGTAGTGGGTACTGAATTAGCACAGAATTAGTAGTATGGTACATTATATAGTATCTAAAAGTATTTAAATTCATGTATGTATGGAAGAATTTTTTGTAAACATGTACTTCATGTGGAAAGTCTTTGAAAGACATTAGTGTTTTGATCAAGCTGCATTTTGAGACATGATGTGTCAGGCCAAGCCCCTAGCATTTTTGAAATAATTATTTTGAAATGCCACAGTTGAAGAGGCCGAACATTTATAATTCTGTTTGTGTGCATTTTATCAACCACACAGTTATTAAAACCACATTAAGGATTTTTTACCACTAGTAGGCATAAAGATTCCTAAACAAACTTTAAGAAATAATCCAGTCAAGTTATATTGACAAACAAATATCTTTGAACCCTTTAGCAAGAGTTTAATTAACATCATCAAAAATCATTGGTTTCAGTGCTTGATCAAAAAATAAATACATTTGTCTCCAAATAAAAAACTTGTTTGGGAGTATTTGTTTAATATTAAACATAATATAATCGGTAATTATCTTAATTAATAAGAAATTTAACATGCTTGTTAAATAGCTAGCATGTGTTGACTATGATATAGATTTTCATTATTTTCATAAATTTTTTAATATGTGTATTAAAATGTGTGTTTTTCTTAAACAGCCTCAGCACCTGTCTTTGTCCCCAACCCCATACGGGTCATTGCCACACTTGGAAAAGATGTATCAATAGAATGCAAACCCAGAGCATCACCCAAACCACGGATAACATGGAAGAGAGGAGACAGAAGGATACAGCCAAATAAAAGGTAAAGCAGAAGGTCATGTTTCACTTGAATATAAGTAGCTTTGAACATACTGAATATCTCATTTTGAGTATACCTGTTAGAATGAATGTTTGTAATAAAGTAATGCTAGTATACTGAGTTGCTGATCTGTGAAGTTGATTGGGAACTAGTGTTCTACTCAAGGACATTTAAATACAAAGCACAGATGTTTGCCTGCAAAGGTTGGCCTCAAGGTCATCATATCAAACCTTAACCCAGCCTCAGAGGGAACTCCTCTTTTCAGAAGAACATGTTAATAACAACATCTGTGCGTATGTTGTTTGCATGGTTTAATATAATGATTGTTTTTAACTGAAGGTACATTTATAGATAAAATAACTAGATGGAAATGTCTATTGACTAAACCTGTGAAACAAATGTCAAACATACATCATCAAACTTAGAGATATTCATTTTGTGCCATGAAATATCAATAAAACAGTGATCAGCCTTGTACCCTGTATTGTGCATCCAAAATATTTGTTGGAGGGAATGTTTCAGTGTTCAAAATAAAACCCTTAAAAAGGTTTAGACTTTGGACGAGGATTAATTGGGATAAATTGTGTACATTTTCTTTTAAGACTAGATTTGCTGGAGCTTTTTGTTATAAAGTGTTCGATGTTTTTTTCCTCTGCACAGTTTAAAGAACAGAATTTTATGAGAGAAAGGTAATTGCCCTGTAAAATATGTATGAAGTCATGAAAAGTTTGTCTCCTTCAATATCTTTATATTGTTTTTCATCATAGTTTCATGGCATAAATTCAGGTGTTATCATTCCGGTTCAAGCCCTCAAGGAATTGTATACATGGCTTGTTGTAACACATCACATTTTCATTACTGTAACTGAAATTAAGTGTCACTGCTAAAATAAAACACCTTAGGTACTGGCAAAGCTCTGGAGACTCATGCTCAACCCCATCTCCTTCTCAGGGATGCTGACAATTTAGACCATACAATTGCATTTGGAATTCACATGCAGTTTGATGCATCATCTTTTATGAAAAACATCTCTCTGTTGCACCTTGAGGGTGCTGAGCAAGGCGAGGGTCCATCAATCAAACTGAGCGACACTACTGCAATTATCAGTCAATGCTGAGCTTCCCAAGTTTTGACTGAGAGAACAGGACCTTTGTTTATCAGCCAGTTTATTCAGCAGTCTGTTCAACAGCCTTGAAGCGAGGGCAGCTGGTTGTTAATCAGATCCTAAGTGCCTTGCTCCCTCAAACAGGAGGCAAATCTTCATATCCCTAACAGCTGGATGGGTACAAGCAGAGTATAGAAGGATTAGTTTAGCATGGTTGGTGCGAATCAGCAAATTTGTTCCATTAAAAGAAATATAATCCTCAAAGGAAATTTTAGACTGGTGTATGGTCTGTTTTCTATAAAAGATATGGTTTCACTGGAACTGATGGATGGGGATAAGTTAGTATGTGTGGTGCCCTAAAATGGTGAATAATGACCCAGGCTTGTCTGGATCTGATAAAGCCTTAAGGTATTTGTCAAACCCTTGCAAATCTATTTTTCTGTGTTGTTGGTGTATACCGCAGAGAGATTCATACGTTTTCAAAAACCTTGATCTAGTTTTTATCTAACTTTAGATAAAGTCATGTCTTAAGAGAGCAGAGGTTGTTGACAAAATATTGGCAAAACATTTAGTCAATGTTTCTCAAAGCCATTTATCATTTACTATTTTGTGCTGGCATTATGTATGCAGTTCCATAATCAGAAATTGTAACTTCCTCTGGTGTTGTTATACACAGTGTTTCTATAATATAAAACTGGATCCAATTAGAGTTTGACACTGTAATAGGATGTTTCTTGCAAGTTAACACCACTGTTGTGAATTATTGAACTGAATAACACTGTGTGTTTAGGGGGAAGGGTCATTGCTCAACTGGAGATCAACCTTGTGAATTGGTGATTTCTATCAGAAATAAACAGGAGGAGCTGTGGCCTTTCAGGTCTTGGCCAGGGTGACTCCTGAAAAGATTTTCTGCCATTACCTATAGTGAAGTAAAGAGTTTATGGATGGAAAGACATTCTATTCCTGGAAGAACAGCAGAGGAATCGAAACAGCTTCGCGTTTATCTGGCATTGACAGCTGTGCTGACTTAATGAAGGTTTGTAATTAACATGGATTTCCAGTAATGTTCAGGGCTTTTGTCTCTTAAATAGAAAGTATTAATCCCATTAGTTTGAAACTACGTGGCAGACCCAATTGAAACCCACAGACTCTGTTTAACACAGCAGGTGCATCATTTTACTATTTTAAATAAAAAATAACAAATAAATAATGACAATTCTAACATGTTTTATAATTTATTATGGGTTACTGGTTATACAGTATAATGTAAATCTTCTTTTCCTTTCAGCTGCTCCCTTCAGGGGTCGCCGCAGCGAATCATCTGCCTCCATTTAACCCTATCCTCTGTATCCTCCTCACCCACACCAACTATCCTCATGTCCTCCTTCACTACATCCAAGAACCTCCTCTTTGGTCTTCCTCTAGGCCTCCTTCCTGGCAGCTCTAACCTCAGCATCCTTTTACCAATGTATTCACTGTCCCTCCTCTGAACATGTCCAAACCATCTCAATCTGGCTTCCCTGGCTTTTTCTCCAAAACATCTAACATGAGCTGTCCCTCTGATGTCCTCTGTAGTATCCACAACTCTGCACGTCTCCCTTGTTCTTAAAGATGGACACCAGTACACTTCTCCTCCATTCCTCAGGCATCCTCTCACTCTCCAAGATCTTGTTAAGTAGCCCAGTCAAAAACTCTACTGCCACCTCTCCTAAACACGTCCATATCTCCACAGGTATGTCGTCAGGACCAACTGCCTTTCCACTCTTCATCCGCTTCAATGCCTTCCTCACTTCATCCTTACTGATCTTTGCTACTTCCTGCTCCACAACAGTCACCTCTTCTACTCGGTGCTCTCTAACATTTTCCTCATTCATCTGTCCAGTCATCTGGAAGAACCTCCCGACCTCCCAGAGCCTGTTTCAGCTCCTCCCTGAAAGCCACACAACACTCTTCCTTTTTCAACTTCCACCACTTGGTCCTCTGCTCTGCCGTTGTCCTCTTCATCTTCCTAACCACCAGTCATCCTACACACCACCATCCTATGCTGCCTGCCTCAATCACCACTCTCTCACCACTAGGGATACCCTGGATCACCTCATCCATCTCCCTCCAGAATTTCTCCTTCTCTTCTAACTCACATCCTACCTGTGGGGCATAACCACTGACAACATTCAACATCACACCTTCAACTTCCAGCTTCAGACTCATCACCCTATCTGACACTCTCTTCACCTCCAGAACATTCCTAGCATTCATTCCTCTTTCCATCCACACCATGATAAAACAGCTTGAACCCTGCTCCTAATCTAGAGGCCTTGCTACCTTTCCACCTGGTCTCCTGAACACACAAGATATCCACCTTTCTTCTCTCCATCATATCAGCCAACTCTCTAGTTTTCCTTGACAAAGTCCCTACATTCAAAGTCCCTACTCTAAGTCCTACACTCCTGTCCTTCCTCTTCTCTCTTTGCTATGAACACTCCTTCCTCCTCTCCTTCTTTGACCAACAGTAGTCCAATTTCCACTGGCACCCTGTAGGTCAACAGCACCAGTAGCGGTCGTTGTTAACCCGGGCCACGACCGATCCGGTATGGAAGTCATATTTGTGATTCGCATGTTTGATTTGGCTGAAATTTTACGTTGGATGCCCTTCCTGACACAACCGTCTGCATTTACCCCGACTTGGGACCAGCACATGAAGACACTGGATTGTGGTTGCATTATACACTATAATGTAAATAATGAGGTGTATTGGATTTCATCTCAGATAACTTAAAACTAAAGCTTTGCTGTGATTTTTCTAATGTTTTCTTCAAATTTCCAAAGGTTCAGATGATTTGCAAAGTCTATACTCACTCAGTCCCTATCTTGTCCTTTCTGCCTCAGTGTCCTTGTCAGTTGTGAAGTTCCACCCTAATTCGAAAAATGTCTTCTAGCTGAAGATTGCTTCTGAATTATGTGGCAAGATTTTGTCATACCTTCATGAGTTTCTTTTTGCCAATTTTAAACAACATACACATGAAAGCGCTTAGTGTTGTAAATATAAATTAATTTAAAAGACAAGACAGCCATTCCCTAAAAAATTGGATTGTTTGATTTGGGATGAAATTGATTTTCTGATAAAACTTAACTTTGCACACAGAATACACAGACCCACTTCTGAAGGCCATGCTGAAATCAAGTGTGTTATAAATATATTTAGAATAAAAGTGGGTTTGCACTGGACACTGAGCAGAGAACAGTGATTCAACATAAATGACAATACTATACTTTTACATGATTCCTGATCTGTAGCCATCTGCTCACACACCTGCTTCCAGTGTTGTAGGAAACAGTTACATCCTATAGTTGATGTCAGTTCTCCAGCTGGTCAAGAGCCAAATGTTAATAACATATTGCTGTTGTCCTTCAGTTAGATAAGGGGCTACTTATGAATGCAGGTGTGAACCTGTTTTATTTCTCGCTTACAGTTTTGTTTTCCCAGAAGGACAGTATGGTGATATGCATATCTAGAATTTGTACAGGGGATTCATGAGTGCTATTCACAATGAATATAAAAAATACATTTAGAGAGATATTGATGCAGTGGAAGAAGGATTCATAATGCCTGTTTTTTTCATGGAGTACTTTTTGTTCCAAATGTTTCCTTTAATTGATTTGAAATTGTATTGTAATCACTCAAATGGCAGCCTTTTGTCTTCTTTCACAGACAAAACATGAGATAAAGTGCATCATTGTACCCACATTACAAAACGGAGCAAACATGTTTCTTCTTCTTCTTGACATCACTACTTTGGTGTCACTTTTTTCTTCTATTGATAATTTGTCCTCATTTCCTTAAACTGTTCCTTCAATAGTGTTTTCTTCCTGAGGAAAATAGGACTACTTAGTGCAAATCTGATTCTTTAGCATATTTAAATTGTTGAAAGTTACACAACAAATATAAACACCGTTGGAGACTTTTCACCCATCAGTCCTCTGAACCTTTTCTATAACACAAATCCTGTGAAACACTTTTTTGTCCTTAATTTGGTGATAATAACTGTTTGTTTTATATTTTCTACTTAAAAAGCTAGTGAATGACTTTTTAAATAATATCTGAGCATTTATTCCAACTTTTCTGTACTCATCCCAAGTGAATATTGCGATTCTTGTAACCCAATAAAATCACAAACAGATAACCTCATGCCTGAACCTGTAGTGTAACTGTTTGTACGTGAATTTGTTTTCATACCGGTATTGATTTTTGTGTCTTTCCTCACAGGATTATGTTGTTACGGAACAACACTCTGAGAATTGTTAACTCCAGCCGAGCGGATGAGGGGAGCTATGTTTGCCGGGCAGAGAATCAGTTGGGCTCAGCAGAGTTGACAGCCATACTGTGGGTAAAAGGTAAGTGATGCCCTGAGGGCCTTTATTTTCTGCCAAATTAGCCCAAGTCGGCCACCAGCAAGCAGTCCCCAATGTAATTTTTTCCTCCCACCTTTGCTCGGGTGCCAGAAAATTTATTGGGCTTGTTTAACCGTGAACTAAGAACTCTCACATTCAAGAATCATATTACAAAGACACACTTTAACAGCGTAAAGGACTCTGTCTCATGCAGTGTAGTCTAGGTCAGAACTAAGCAGGATTTTTTTTTCAATAAAGGTAAGTGTTTCTGCCCAAGGAGTTGGGTTCCCGTGATTGATCTGGCAGTGACGTCACAATGAAATGCAGCTGCTTGACGCGAGCTTTGGGTTAACCTGAGGTGACAGTGCAGCAGCTTTGTGCTTCCAGAGGCCATGCGTGTGGAGCTTAGCCCGACCAGAGTGGAGGTGACTGTGGGGGAGAGCGTGGTGCTGAGCTGCAAGGCAACACATGACACATCACTGGATGTGGCTTTCCAATGGTTCTTTAACCAGAAACCCATCAACTTTCAACAGGATGGCGGCCACTTTGAATACGTCCAAACAGTAAGAGCAAGAGTAAGAGCAAAATACTAAAATTGAATTTATCTTATTGACTATAGTCTTACATTTCTGTGCATCTGTCTGTCCAGCTGTCTGTCTCTGTAAACAGATGGTTTTGTTTTTTCATATAATTGGTTTCTTTTCCATTTGCTCATCTTATATAATTTTATTCTACTTAATATAGAAAACATTCCCACTAAAAGTAAAAGATAAAAGGCCTGCAATGAATCACACAATAATATACATCAAAGTGTAGTCTGGTGTTTTGAATTGCATCTGTGAATTTGTATTTTTTGTGAAAATATACACAGAGACTGGCTCATACCAGCTTTTAAAAGTAATTACGGTGGGCAATCAGTGTTCCTCAAGGGCCACTGCCCTGCTCGTTTTCCAACTATCCCTGCCCTACCTAACTGCTGATTACCTAAATCAGGTGTGTTTAGTCAGTCACAAGCTGGAAGATACCATCACAGATGAGGGTGAAGTGGGAGAAGAGAAAATGAATTGGTACAGTTTCCACCCCTGATTTAGAATGACATGGAATGTAACAGATAATAAATACCATTTAAATATAAATATTAAGTAGCATTTCATTTTTGATAATTGCTTTTATACCATCTTTCTCTTCAAATTATGGGATTCTAGAAACATGATTCCAAATCCGTTCAGCTACAAAGTAGTGAGGCCTCATTCTGTCTGTATGTTTGTTTCTCTGTTTGACTGTAGTTATTTTGGACAGAGGTGCAGGGTTTTTGATTCTCTGAACAAAATGTATTAATTCTCTGGTCAAAATAAAATATACACAGATGAAAAGGGATCAAACCTTTGCCCCCTTCAGTACCAAGATTTCATTGTTAACCATCCCATTTCACCTTTTAACCTTTTCACTCTTTTTTTGCTGGACACTTTCAGTTTCTGAAGAATCGAACTTAAAAAATACACTAAGATAAATGTTTGTCAACAGTCTGTTTTTTGCTTAAATTTTAACCAGGCTCATTTAGTTTTATGGTTTTACAAGGTAACATTCTGCATTTCTGTTTTTCATAATATAAAATATCATTAGTAACTAAACCATAAAATGAAGTGAAAACAAATTTGCATGAGACCAGGGAGTCCTTTTTACGTCACTATTCCTTTATCAACAGTGGATGTTAAAATCACATCTGGCCTGATGTGTCCTCTGCTGCTACCCATGCTCTGGAGAAAAAGTATTTGCAGTTACAATCCTTTACAAGCACAACAGATTCCTGGTTGATGCATGGTTTGTAATTTTAATCAGGTTTTGTGCTAAACAGCTGCCTGTAGACTTTGAATTATTCCCAGTCTTGCCTTAGGCTTTTCTCATTTCAACACAGAAAATACCTGTAGCTGAAGAATGTAGCAGCAAGCAAGTACATAAATTAAACAGGAATCTCTGGAACCACATGAGCCTTTACAAAATGTAAAGGAATCACACTTTTCTGTAAAGCAAATTTAGGATTCAATACCTAACATTCCTTTTCTTAATTGCAGCAGTCTTCGACAGTGGATCTGATGATTAGGAACATTTTGTTGAAGCATGCTGGAAAGTATGGATGCCAGGCCCAGACCAGCGCTGATACTGTATTTGCAGAGGCTGAACTTCTGGTGCGAGGTGAGATTGTTATCTGTCAGCGCACCAGTACCTTTACACTCTTTTCCCCCCTGACCTGAGCCACTGTCCTAAAACAAATTAATATGGAATAAGTTTAGGAAAGTTTGATCTAGGGCACTATGAGAACGACTTGGATCTGCATAAACAGGAAGAAAGTTTACAAGAAAAAAATGTATACACATTTCCCCATATGTGGGTATATGTGGGTGCTTAACTACTGTTTCAACAGAGGCCTAAAACATTGTGAACCCATCCCTTAAAGCTGTTGGAAATGTGAAATATTTCATAACAACACATTTTCTGTGATTTTAGGAAATCAGTTAACAGTGTAGCAGGTCTTAATGTCTCAGACATTAAAAATTTGCTGCCATGACGATTTTCACTTTATTGCTCCTTTTTGACCATCTTGACTAATTTTTTATGGTCACTGTGAGTGCTGGACAGACGGTCTGTCTGCATGATCAAGTTTAATATGTACTGTTGAACAGATTGGCCTAAAAATTTTGTGATCAAATTCACTAGCAGTTCCTAAATGTTGTTGATAATGTGACAATTATTGTCCAAGGAATTGGTTTGTTCTTGTCTGACTGGTATTAACATAATTATACATTTAATGCTGTGATACACTCATTTAGTGTGTGAACCTTAATCCATGCCTTACAACTTGTGGAGTGATTTTGTGAGATGACAGAAATTTTATTTAATGACCAGTCACCCCAACCAAAATTAGAGTTTGGTATTACTTAGTGATGGTATATACACTCAGCTAGCTGTTTATTGGTTACACCATGGTAAAAGTAATGCGGCCTAATACAACCGCCCTGAAATAAATCCTCCCTTTATGAATATGAGAACATTTAGTTTTTTGTTTGTTTGTTTATGTTTGTTTTCAAAGAGGTGTTAATTCATCTATATGATAATTCTTGGAAGCTGCAGCTTGCTGCTGTTGAGCTGTATTGCATGACAGGTGTTTCTGTTAGTTCAGCATTTATATCAATAAGGCTAGACTAAATAACAGAAACACCTGTCTGTATAATGTATAATGCAGTACAGTCCAACAACCTACAGCTTCGACAGTCGCCACTCAGTTAAATCAAAACCTTTCTTAAAGTGACTGAGCAAAAACAGAACATTGTCACCTTCTTAGAGCCAGGTTTTATTGCAGGACAGTTGTTAGCTCCTATATATGTATTCAATAAACTGCCAACATGCTGCACTACAGCTGCATAAGAGCTGATTTTCACTGTAGTTCTGTTTTAAACATAGACTAGATAGGTTTGGTGTTATCATTTCACAACAGTTCAGTTCTTCACATTTATTACGATTAAAAAATTGTGATTGAAAATGAAAGGAAATGTGAAAATGTTTGTGGCGATGACGGAGCAAGAGAGCAGACTTTTTTTTCAGCTGAGTAATTTGATTGTTGCCATGTAATTTTGTACAGTTCATGTGAATCAGAAAAATTATACAATATTGTGTAATTTTGGCCACCTTTATTTTGATGATTGCCAACTAACATTTAGCATGATTAGAGGAAGGGTTTATGAGATAGTGTTGGAGGCATAGTGACCAAATGCATTTTAATGGCCCAAGATGCAAATGCAGCTTTTAGTGCAATGTTTTATTGGGCTATTTTTTTGGGACACAGTACACTGGTTTTCATTGAGCCTGCCAGCTGCCAGCTCTTCATTTACAGCTGTCCCCCCTAGAGTCCTTGTTTGCTACACTTGCAGATTACATTTAAATCTGAAGACTGAGGTAAACATATGTTCAACTGTATTAAAACACAGGAAGGTCTACCTTACAGTCATTCTCAGCTGAACTGCCCAAAAAGGAAAGCTTCAGTATTCCTTAATCAGCATGAAATCCTTGGCAGCAGATCTGTGTAAGTCTAAATCCTGGTTCACTACGGTATGTTGTATTCTTGTCTGTTGTTTGTTTGTGTAACGATTCCAACAGGGAATTAATGTTGTCACTATGTGCACACAGCTGCCCAGCCTTCTTAATGCTTGTGTGATTGCATGCATTAGTGTATCTATTAGTTATGCATAAAAGACCATCACAGAATTGATTTGAAGAAGGATTGTTTTTGTTCTTTCATTCTGTCTTCAAATATTTGAAGAATTGATTGTGCATTCATTCAAACCTGTAATTTTATCTGTGTCTCCTAACCTCCTCTCCATTAGGTCCTCCAGGACCCCCTGGAGTGGTGATAGTGGAGGAGATCACAGATACAACAGCCACCTTGTCCTGGACTCGTGGCCTGGACAACCACAGCCCTATCAGCACGTATAATTTACAGGCCCGCAGCCCATTTTCATTAGGCTGGCAAACTGTCAAAACAGGTAATCAATAAGGAGCAAATTGCAGCCTCTAGATCTGAGAGGTTAATGTGGAGCTATATACAAAGGCCTTAATCCCCTGCAAAGTCATGTACAGAGATGGTGAATCGGCCCAACTACAGCAAGGTTACTGTTTTCAAGCGACAAAATCTTGTGGCAATTTGCTGTTATATATTAAAACAATCTCATCCAATCTCAGCCTCATCCAGAAAGCAATGGATCAAGTGTCCTATAAGCTGGACAAAACTCTTCTTCGATGGCTGTTTAAAAAGTTGAGTGTTAGTTGTCTTTCCAGTTGCCTTTTATGTTGGAATTTTTTGCTCATAAGAGCTCAGGAAAATGTAGTTTGAGTTTATATCAAATATGATTGGTTTGAAATTTTTTCTGTGATATCAGTGGTTAGTGGGAAATTAACCTTTTGAGCAGGGGTTGTAAGATATATCCATATTCTTTTAGTGTGGACTTTTGCTGCTTAAAAATGAATTAGTTGCTTCTCTTTATACTTTGACAGAAACACCATCAATTACTATCACTTAGCATTAAAGGATGAAGGCTTGCTAAGCACTGTGTGTAATCCATCTTAATATGCCGTGTGATAATAATAGCAGAGTTTAAGGTGTGATAATGATTTATCCCCACAGATATATAAATCACACTTTGCATACGCTCCTCTCACATCATGTCTGTTCAACCACATTTAATTCGATAAAACACAATTAGGGCTCTGTGATATATTGTCATTGTTGAACTTGTTAAGATTAGCATAAAGGAGATTTGGCTATTAGCTCCCACTCCTTGCAAACAGAGTTATCAGCTCATGTTTGAAGAGCAGCTTGTTTGACAGAGTGGTCTCTTTCCGAGCTGGTGTGGATGATAAGAATGTCAGCTCAACTGCTTCACTGAATTCACTTCAGTTAGCATAGAGAGACCTCTGGTTCATTTGTGACATTGATATGCTTTCAGTCAATGTTTGTTTGTTGTGCATGATCAACACTGAAGCTTGATTATGGCAGCCTGAAGAAACGAGATTAGTTGTGTTACCTGCTTGTAATTCCATTCAAAATACATTCATAAACCTTTTTTCCCCTCCACTGTCAGGGTGTAAGTTATAACAACATAGCACTCTAAGTCTTCTGTAGATACAGTGAAAATTGATTAAAATCAGCAAATCACACTTCCAAATGTGTGCTAAAGCTGCTTCACACCTGCTTTCAAAATATGCCAAGTGTCTGTAAATTGGGGGGATGGTGCCATACTATGCAGGCCATATGAACAAAGACAATGGGATATTTTTTGCTTTTTTGTCTCTACTCCACCACACTGCATTTGCAATGAAACAATGGCTATGTGGCTTGAGTGTCAACTCTCAGCTTTCACACACAGATGTAAACAGTGTAGTGATTATCCCTCAATTCTAGGGAACAGAAAGTCAACATAACCTCGAAGTCATCATATAAAGTCATCATATTTAATCAAATATAGTCCTTTGCAGTTAATAATTGCCTGTAGGCCACAAACCAGACATAGGCAGACACATTTTCCCTAGTAAGTCTGTGCCAGACTGCAGCCATCATCATTTATTACTTGTTTCATTCTAGCCTAGCAGTGAAACTCATGCTCAGTTGCTTGATCAAGGTCAGGTGACTGCCTTGTGACTGCCTTGGCCAGCAAAGAACTTTCGAATCTTCA
Organism: Mastacembelus armatus; assembly: GCF_900324485.2. NCBI lineage: Eukaryota > Metazoa > Chordata > Actinopteri > Synbranchiformes > Mastacembelidae > Mastacembelus > Mastacembelus armatus. Next base: position 21,927,579 of record NC_046645.1, on the reverse strand, counting down.
GCCATAAAAACTCCCTGATTGCCTTGTCTGTGTGTTCAGCATTATTTCCTGCTGCATTGCTCTTAGGGGGTGTTTGTATTTAAAGGTCTATGAGTTCTACACTGTTTACTCACTATGATTCAGACACCCTTTAAGCTGAAAATTGGCACTTAAGGCACAAAGTTTGTCTCACCTTATTGTGCATAGGGTGAACTGTGCTGTAGTACAGTAGCTGTAATGTAGTGTTTGTCCTGAATAAATAAATACAAATCCAACACTCCTGTGTGCAGACCCAGACCCAGTGACAGGGGACATGGAGTCAGCCATCGCAGTGGAACTCAATCCTTGGGTGGAATATGAGTTTAGGGTAGTAGCCAGCAATGCTATTGGGACTGGAGATCCCAGTGCACCTTCGAGAGCAGTTAGGACTAAAGAAGCAGGTAAATCCTCAAAGCCATCAGTGCTGTATATACCCTACTGTACATTAAAGTCATATTTTGTTAGACTTCAGTAATCATCCAAAATCAGGAACATATCCATACACTGAGTGCAAATTCCTGATGATGATTTAATGTAGCTAGACAACTGAGTTGGTGCCCCCATATGCCACTTCATGACCATGCTATATTCCCACTGTTAATCTACTCAATTTTGATTGGACAAGAAGTTGAAAATAAGCTTTTTTGTGTTTCTGCTAAAGCAACCATTTCTTTAATGCCCTGAGGCAAGGACACAGCAGAATGCACTTTTTATGGCAAGCAAAAATTCACTCATAATCTGAAGCAAATGTGTCGCTTCAGTAACTGCTCATTTCTCGTCTATAAAATGTAATAATTACAAAGGTCAGTGGTCATTTGGAAGTGGATTGTTTAATCTGTCCCATTTCTTCGGCGTAATTAACAGACTAATTACTGTACCTACACAGAGTTGTGGCAATCCATCCTTAATGTTACAATTCATGATCCAAATGTCAGAACAGGGGCTTATAAGAATAATCACTCACAATTTGACAGGTATATTAATGCAAGCACAAAACAGTTTACAGTCGTTTTAAATGTTTTCTGATGATGTTTAATGACTTATTTACTTTATTTTTTTAAAACATCATTAAAACTATATTCTGTTTTCAGTTATGACCAGTTTACATACAAAATGCATTTTTAATGAATATGATAAACTGTCCAATTATCCATCTAAATTAGGTCAATTTTGTGTGGTCACAAATTGAGGATTGGGCTTTAAAAACAATAGATTAGAATCTGGAAAGTATTTTCATCTACTCTTTATTTTTCAAAAATATGTCAAAAAAGTTTGCAATGGTGGGTCGGTGTGCAGTGCTAACCTTTTCCATTTCACACAGTCCCATCAGTGGCACCAGCGAATGTTAGTGGAGGGAATGGCCGTCGGCATGAGCTGGTCATCTCATGGGAGGTAGGTTCTCTGCCAGACTCCCTCTGCAGCATAAGTGTGACAACTCATAAAACTGCTGTGTTTCGTAAAGTGTGTGGCTGTGTTGCATTATGTCAATAAATTGTATGACTTCTCTGTACCCCCTCCCCTACCCCCAGAAAGCAAAATCAAACTATTAAAGATGTTACTGATTTTCAAATGTTACTTTGAAATTACTAATCCACAGGTAATAAGACAAAGAAATCCTGATGATGATAATATCACATTGATAAAAATAACATGCATGTTAAGTCCTGCTCGTAATACTGAAAAAGGAACAAGTACAGATAATAGCTGCTATCACCAATGTAGGAATATTATCTTCATAATAAAATATAATCTCCAAACCATATCATTAGCATAAATACTTAAATACACTTGATTTTAATCTTGATTTTTTGACTTCTTAACCACTGTGATGCCTTGATACAAAGTAGTGCCTGTAATATTAAAAACTCAGGCAAAAAGCTCAAGATGATGATGTGTTTTAAGAAATGTTTAAATATGTTTAAATGATTAAATATGAAAAGAAACCTATGGGGTGTTTATCAAGAAAGTTTTAAAAATTATCTCTCATCTGTTATTAAGGACATTAAGGTTGAGAATGTTCTCTTTAAGTTCTCTCTGTAATATGCAAATTATATGCAGAACATATAGTAACTATGTCCCTTAGCCCCTCCCCTCAGAGCCCTGCTTTCAATGCCAAATATTATTTTCAGTGCCAATACTTAATGTCACTGCTCTGGCTCTATACAAAACAAGCCCAATGAAATAGACGTAATTTTAAACATTACAAAACTACAGCTTCAGTATTGTTCCCTTAAGAATGTGCCTTTCACAAAGTAATAAATCCTGCATGCAAATGTGACTTAATAACCCTGTAGAGGTTGCTACTGCATGTGCCATTCATTAAAAACTTCACTTTTTGTTGCCTGGGAATACTTGTCAGACGTTATTATGGGGGATAAAGCATGGGTGATGGACGACGCTAGGTCTTGTGGTTCCTAAGCTTGAAGGAAACGGTCTAACGATTTTAAGATATACATCATGATTGCTTTAGTTTACAGTCAGTTGCATTCACTTGAGATGTGATGAGTAGCTGCAGCTTCTAACAGTGTGTGCAGGGGACCTGCGTTTTCTTCCCATCTACTCCCAGAACCATCAAAGTGGGATCTAATTAAAACATAGAGCAGCATTTCAGCAGTGGGAAAATGACAAGATGGTGTTCTTAAAATGGGGTAAAAAGACATATTGAAGGATTTGGTGGAGTCTATATGACAGCGTTGAGTCGAGCAGCATGACATCAATCAAGCTTAGAGAACTTTTAGCCTGTTTTACTTTTATTACAGTTTATTTACTACAGTGTCATATTTTTCATAATGAAGAAACATGCCACCTAATTGTGTTAAGTTATGTTTTAGTAGATTTTGGACAACAATGGAGTTCTGTGGTGCAGAGAAACAGATAAATCAGGTTCTAGGTTCACAAACCTCATGGTTAGTAGAAATAACTCACTGTGGGTTTTAGTTTCTCTATGGGATTTGTTAACAATAACTGTGTAGAAAATCTCTTGCCTTATCCTTTACTGCCCAGTTTTAGCCTTTCTGTGGGAAAATCTATTGGTGCAGAAGAAGTGATTTGATGTGGGTGAAGTGGATGGCTCATTTTGATTGGGTAATAGAAGAGCAGAGCAGCACTTTTAGCATTGTTTCCTCACAGCAAGAAGGTCCTTGGTTCGCAACCTGGCCTTTCTGTGTGGAGTTTGCATGTTCTCCCTGTGCTTGTGTGGGTTTTCTCCAGGTACTCTGGTTTCCTCCCACAGTCCAAAAACATGTATGTCAGGTTGATTGGTGACTCTAAATTGCCCATAGGAGTGAGTGTGAGTGTGTGAGGTTGTTTGTCTCTATGTGGCCCTGTGATGGACTGGTGACCTGTCCAGGCTGGACCCCTGCCTTTCACCCAAAGAGAGCTGGGATAGACTCCAGCAGATCCCTGTGACCCTGGTTAGCAATAAACAGGTATAGGTATATTTTTTTGTTATTTATATTTTTCTAGTTTTTCTAATTGTCTAAGGTATAATATGTGTCAACACAAAAATAAACCCAAAGAAATTTTTGATAAATATTACTCCACAAGCATTATATTTAAACAGCATTAAGGAGACCAAGTTCTAAACGAAATGTCAAACTAGCAACTTTCTAAATTGTTGCATTTAGCACGGCCTGGTATTTGAGATACAAGCCTTAGTCTAATTAGTACAGTCACAGTGTGCTGTATTTGAATTTGGCTTCAGTCAGGGGTCCTTTGCCATTCTCAATGTGTTGATGAATGATTATTCTGAGTCTGAAAAGCATGTCTGCAATTCCTTGATCAAGAGGTGCAGTATTCAGCTAAAAAAGAGGGTGCACACTCACTGATTTAATACTGTAACAGTTGGACTGTAGAAGTGTCTGTCAGCAGACAAGCTGGCCAGCACCACAGCTGTAGAGACAAAGTAATATAGCCCAGTTGTGGATGCACTAAACTCTCATGAAGCCAAGACCCTTCTGATAGAAGAAAATAGGAGATATCTACATTATATCTCATACAACAGCACAAAGGTTGGGTTTACAGAGTTCACAATTATCTGTAAGACAGAGGGTCTTGTGAGCTGCCAGACCCATTATTAGAGGAAAGTGACCTTTGTCCATTACAGACCAGACATATAGGTAGACTTGGCTGTAGTAGGCTACATGCTTTCCTTGCTTGCTTCCACTAACTTTTAACTCCACATTGGGTGGTTGGAGAGCAGGTTTAACTAGCTTCAGCTTTCCTAAAAAAGGAAAAAAACTAAAACCATTACCTGTCAATGGCTCTCATCAGTGTCAGATTTATGTTGCATTTTGAGTATTGTTGGCTGTGGAAAATTTTATTACCAACAAGCCTAAACCCCCTGCTGCATCATTTGCAGCAGCTTAGCCTTAAGATAATAGCTAATTGTGTTAAATTTGTGTAACCATACTGGGCCATAGAGTTCTAAGGTATAACTTGGTCACAATTGTAAAATTTGCTGACAAAGTTCAAAGAAGGGCAGCTGAGCCATGTATTACACAGAGCTGCATCAGGCAGGTGATTAAAATGTAGGGAATTTTAAATTTGGTCCCATCAGAGAGCCACAATAAAGATTAACCTTGAATCTCATTCATTCCCAATAAATCCAAGGATGTTTATGAAAATCTGTTTGCAATCTTAATCTTGACAATGGCTGTAGAAAATGTAATAAATCTCCAAGTAAAGACGATATTAGTGTGAACTGTTTTCAAGTGGACAGCTTGGGTCTCAGCCAGGTTCACAGCACAGCATGTGCAGAATTACTATGAGCAAATCTGAGAATTTGCAATTGAGATCAGTTGAAGGATATGTTAACAGGGGAACAGTGAACAGATGTGGAAGCAACTGACAGTTATTCTTGTAGTTATTAAGTATGGGAGCCCAACTGCCACTAGGAAGATAACCTTCACACGAGGAGAAGTGCACCTCAGTGGCGCATTATGGGGGATAATGTCCATTCCAGATGGGATGCTGTTTGGTGGTAGACCGTTTCCTATTTATAACTCAAGAGTGTCATTAGCTTAGCTAGTATAACACAATGACAACCTGCTTATAAATAAATGCAGTACCACATGCTAGAAGAACAATCAAGGGATGCTTAAAGTTACATAAAACCACGATGGGTGCTTGGTTAGATTTAAAACTCTAATAAAGAGTACTTTCAAGCCATGCATAAATTTGAGTAATTACAAAAAGTTATTGTTAGTGAAAACAATTGCTTTTCCAGAATTCTTAATGTTTCACCTGAATTCATGGCACCAACAATTTATTTCTTCAACAAGTGCCTCAGCCTAAAACTCAGGGTGAACATTACTTAGTCTGCTCAGTTGCTTTCGTTCAGACAGTCTAATTCAGACCAATTCACTTCTGAAGTCGAGTATGTAGTAGTGAAGTACAGAAGTACTTCTTAAGACGTGATGTTTCCTCTCTGCCTGTTGTGGGATACAAGAATTGATCTGCCAGTTTTCCAGATGTCACACAAGGCACTATACTTACATGCAGTGTAAGTATAGTGCTATTGGTACTTGGCATTTTAAGTCGTTTTAGCTCTGCCCTATTTTCTTTTCCACTAAATGCTTTTGGAAATAAATCAGGACTCCCTCAATGATCAATGACGATGGATATTAAAGGAGACGGAGCAGGAATGTTAGCCCTTTTTGGCAGTCAAGGCATGTAAGCGCATGGCAGTTCTGCCTCTGCAATCATCTGTGGTGAGTTGTCAGAGCCTGGACGGCCATGGTGGGCAGGGTTATTAAGCAGTATGAATGACTAAAGAGTCTCTGCAGCGTCACTCAGCTGTCTCATTAGAGTCGACGGTGAGAGACTGCTTTTTCTCAGGGAGCCATTGGAAGGACCATTAGTGATGCCCCCACAGTCACCGTCATTGAGCCCAGCAGGCCTCACAGTTTCATCCACAAGACTTACCTCCATTATATTAGTTCTGTCACAGCGTCCACACTTATCTGTGACTGTCTCATTCCTAAACCCACAAGTGGTTTTGGTCTTAACTACCTAATCTGTTCATACTGTTTTTAAAAGATCTATATTCCTTGGCATCTCTTTAAAAGCATTGTCCCCTCTCATAATAACTTTAGTGTAAGTTCATCCATTTTCACTGATCATCCCTGTAATTAGGCAGTCATAGTGATTGGTCGTTGTTGAATGAAATGTGAACTACATCTCCATCCACCACCATTCCCTCTGTAGACTAGATTGCTAATTTGGGTGATGCCTTCGGGGGACAATATTACTTTGAAGCCTCTGTGAAACAACACATTTCAACGTGAGCGGCAGACTTGTTGCCAAAAACAGGTGTACAGGTGTTTGTCATTTATTAAATTTAGCCAAAGATTGAATCCCTGAAGCACATATTTTAATTAAATTCTAGCTCACTTAATAAATTGGCATTTGATTTGATTAAGCACTGAACAGCTGCAGAAGACAGCTCCCAGTTTCAGTACTTCAGGAAAACGACAGATAAGCACTGCAGACACACAAAAGCTGTGTCCCAAAATCCTCCTGTCTGACACTGAAAGATAAATAGCTACATAATGGGTGCAGCAGAGCCAGATATGATTTGTTTTATTTACGCAAATGACTGCAACTTTATTAACACTGGCAGACAGTTACAGTAAACAGATAAGAAATTGAAAACTTGAAAAATGGTTATATGGAACTTACATGTGCATAGAAGAAAAGGTTGTTTGTGTTTTTTTGTTCATTGAAAGCATAGCTTACACTGAGGAATATAGTAAACTGCAAAGGAATCACCTTCAGATACAAAGCTTTAGTTGGTAAGCCAGGTTTACAGATAATCTCAGTGAAAGGTGCTCATGGGTGGTTGTTTCTTTCTTTCTGATATTTTCAGCCTGTATCTGAGGAGTTCCAAAATGGTGAGGGCTTTGGGTATATTGTTGCATTTCGTGCCAACGGAACCAGAGGCTGGAAGGAGAAGATGGTGACGTCAGCAGACTCGACAACGTACAAATACAGAGACGAGACCTTCCCACCACTTACCCCTTTTGAAGTTAAGGTTGGCGTGTACAACAATAAAGGAGATGGGCCTTTCAGCAAAGTTGTCATCATCCACTCTGCTGAAGGGGGTAAGTTAATATTTGTAGCCTCATGCATTGAAAAAACAGACCAAATAGTTTTGCACATTTCATAAGTGCTACCATGTTGACTAATTTTACAGAGCCAAGGGACGCACCATCTGATGTAAAAGCGAACAGTGTTTCTTCATCAGAAATTAGGGTCACTTGGAAACCACCCAGTCCTGGACCTGGACGACCAAGAGGATATGAGGTTTTTACAAAGTGTTTGCTTGTGCACACTTGTACATTTACATACAGTGTGGTGTATGAGTTGAGGCTTGAGAGCAGTATTTTTTCAAAGTCATTTATTTCTCTTAAAAGGTCAGCTACTGGAAAGACACAGAGCAAGAAGAATCAGGAAAAAAACAAAGAACTGTGAAAAATGAAACATCCATGGTTTTGACAGGATTAGAAGGCAACAGCTTGTATCTCATCACAGTAAAAGGATTCAACAGCATTGGCCAGGGTCCTGCCAGTGCTGCTGTCACAGCCAAGACCAGGAAAGCCCGTGAGTACAGCACTGACACGAATCATGTCATACTATATATGGAATACAGGCTACCTGACAAGTTGGCTCTAAATTTACTTGTAAAATGTGTAGGAATTGACCTAGTTACTTGAAACCTTGTTTGAAAGTCTGCTTGAATTCTCACTGAGTTCTTCTCCGTTCATAGCTCCTGCTCAACCTCCAACCAATCTCATGTGGATTCAAGACGGCAACAATGTGACTTTAAGCTGGGACCCAGTGAAGGCAAAAGACAACGAATCTGATGTCATCGGGTACATGGTAATGATTCATTGTCACTAAAGTCATGTTTGTTCAGTTTCATAAGACACCAGGAAACATGAATGCATCTGAACATTCGTGAAGTGGGAAGAGACACTAGCATTAGAAGTATTTACTATAGAAAATTCCTACAGAAAATTTTTTACAATTCTTATAATTCTCCTAATGCAGGAGTCTTGTGGATAAATTGGTATTTAAGGTGTATTTTATTGAATTGTAATTATTTTTGACTTGGTGTCTGTGAAATCATGTTTTCTGTCTGTTTGGTGGGACTAAAAGCTGTTACTAAAATAACCATGAGCCCCAGCTGAAGAATATTCATCACCTTTGGAAACCAAATGAATTCCACTAACTTTTTTCCATGATCATGAAACTGAACTGATATAGTGTAAACTGACAAAGGTATTATAAGGTTTCTGCGAAGTGTAGTGCTTAGCTTCAGTGCTCTGTTAGCAACACAGGCAAAATCATTTTTACCAAAATTTTCCTTGGGACTCATTGCTAACTTCTCTCCTGTCATTCACACATACCGTGTTGTAAATGTGACTTTCTATTTAAAGAATCACATATTTATTAACAAGCTTTTTGTGTCTTTAATTTAAACTTTCATATTATTACTCCAACTGCAACTTATTTAAAACTGTCTATGTGGAAATGAACTGGAGTGTTTCCTCTGGATTCCCTGACACCAGAAATACCTTCTCCCATTTCGCTACTTTTGGAGAAACATAGGAGCTGCTACAATTTGTTGTATGAACTTTATATGCATCATAGTCCTAAAGTGGCTGTGTGTCTGTGTTCTCCAGGTGTTGCTCAAACAGGAAGGCAGAGGCCACAACCAGGTGACAAGAACCATTAACCCTTCCACCACGCTCTCACTGCCAGAGGGAGGCACCTATACCATTGAGGTGCGTGCCCTCAGTGAAGGGGGAGAGGGAGCAGTCAGCTCCCAGGTTCGGGTTGTCACTTCCTCGGGTAAGCTCTAAGCTAGTTAGTTCCCACCCTTCTCTGACACACAGTCCATTACACGACTTCTGGTATCCATGCTTCAAGTCTCTATGCACAGGCTGTTTACTCCTCGTAGAGATCTTATGTTCTGCCCCTGATTGAGTCACCACAGCTGTTGTGCAAGCCAAGTTTTCTTTGGCTAATACTGTTTTAATTTCTTCACCCACACAAACCTTCCTACCCTTGCACAACCAATTAACTTCTAAGCAAGAAGATGATCCGTGGGTTTGCGGTTACATGTGACATTACCAATCGGCTTTTCAGGGCAATTGATTTCTGTTAACTTTTTCATCTCCCTTTCCTTCACTGTCCTTCAGAAGAGTTTCAAAACTGACTGTTCCTCCCCCTCCCTCCTTTCTTTCAGGTGTTCGAGCAAAAAACAACCAGTGCTCAGTGCACTGCCTGCCACAGAGCCTAACATGGACAGCACTGCTCCTGGTTCTTCTGGTGCCTTCAGCTTCCTGGTGAGGCCACTGTGGCATCCTCATTTTCCTGGAGGGAGCCACCAGTCTTCTGCTCCCTAATTCCCTCTGACTGCCTGCTTGCTTTGGCCTTACCCTTTCCAGGGGTCCTGAGGCCTGCCAAAGGGGGGTTGAGCCTGCCAGTTAACATACAGCTCTTCAGAGCTCAATCTTTTTAGTTACTTGTTTCTTTTGAGGAGCTGGACATTTGATTTGCACAGTTCTTTCCAACTTTGCAATGGTGTTGTACCGTAGTGCTCACTGTGTGGAAAATTTTATTTAATCCTTTATTTCAACATCATGTGTTCCTCTCATTGACTGGCATCTAACCATTTCCTCAAAAGCTGCTGTGGTAGTAATACAGGGATCAGCCAGCCTGTTTCTTTTCATTACGCATCAGCATCAGTTTACCCCTTGGCTGCCTAACAAGCAATGCAGCAGAAGCTCAGTAGAGATAAGTGCATTGTTTTCTTATTCAAACGTTGAAGAGAAAAAAAGTTTTCTATGGAACCAAGAATCTTACTATTTCCAGACTTGCTTTTTGTACATTGTGTTACCTTTAGAGAAAAAAAACACAGTGGTGTGTGTCAGCTATGTCAAACTCTGTTTTTTGGTAGCGATTAAGCTATGCTTGGTGATACAGTTTGTTGACTGTTGGATGTATGGAAGTAGGAAACTGGTACTTACCTGTAGTGCCCAAACACTTCAATAGACAAAGACAACACTGTACGGACTCTTGGTGTCAGTACAAATAAATGTGATGTATATTTTTTAAATGTTTGCTGTTTGTAATTTCTACCTTTTATGCCAGGGCACCATGACATTTCTAAATTTGTCTTTACATTGTCAGAAAACAAAGAGAAAACATATAAAATATACAAGAAATAAAAGAAACAAAGAAAAGCATCAAATTCTCAAATTTGAGAAAGTGGAGCCAGAAAGTGTTTGATATCTTGCTTGAAAATTAAAACAATTAAAGGGTAATAAAAACTGTTAATACATTTTGTTTTTGAGCACCTAACAGATAAATAAACTTCAGTACTCTAAAACACCTAAAATATATGCAGTAACTCTAAACAAAAAGAAATGCTGTACTTTTAATTTAACTTTCATTGTATATTTTATCCAGAATTATTAGAACCTGACTGGTGTAAGACAATTTCTCATGTCTAATGTAAAGTGCAGGTTGACTGAATTTCACACATATGGAATTACAGGCTACAAAACTTTCTGTGACAAAAGAATGACTGCAGAGCCAAACAGAGCAGCATCAAGAGTATCTTCTTCCTCTCAGGCTCCTCTTGTGCCTTGTCTGCAGTAACAGCTTATCTCTCACTGGGCAGAATTTCAAATGAATTTTCCTCAAGTGTAATTAATGTTAGAATGGAGCTCTTCAATCCTAAAGCCTGATTGCTTAAGCAGACCTTTTGCTTGCTCTGCCTCCAGCTCCCTGGACTCTCCATTACAGAGTCAGAGTAACCCAGATCACCTGCTCAGGTTCAGACCAGGGTACCAGCTCAACCACAACAGATAGGACCACACAGCAGAACAGAGGACGAATGCTGCTCCAAGCTGTGTCTATTCCATTGATATTCGTCTTCTTTCAGAACTGTTTTGGTTTAACTCAGAGGGGGAGGATGGTGAGATTGGTCTCCTCTTTCTGACTTGTACATTATTTCTGTCTGTAGAGCAAAGCATTAAGCTGTTTAATGTGGATGGAGGGATTTTGCAGTGCTTTTAGCCTGTTCAATGACGTCGGCTCAAACGCATAGCTCCACACAAGTGCTAATGTACCGACCTTTAATTATTCATGCAGCACCTGTCTGTGTTGGCGCATCTGATTTATGATAATGGATTATGTATCCTGCAAGGGGACACATTTGGTTCACAGAGCCAGAAGCTATAGTGTCAGCAATTAAAACATGAATTCCCCTTAGGTTAATCCTTAATGCCTCTGTGTGTGTCTGTGTATGTGGATGTGCACTGTGATATACTGTACATTTTAATTATTGACAGTAGTCGTTACATTAATAATTACTAATTTATATTGCTTGAAATCAACAATCATGTTTACATTTTTAAGATTAACATAATTTTCACTTAGATTTGGGCAAGAAAAATCAATTTGACAGGTCATAATTACATTTCTGATTTTTTTATGATATAAAAACATGTGTACTAATATTTGTAGACCACACCTTTTCTTTTTTATTTGTTTTGTTTTTTTAAAGAGGGGAGAGTCAAATCATTATCTGCAGGCTTAAGGAGTCACACTACAGTGCAATTTAATAAACCTCTCTACCTGATAGGGAGAGCAACACATAATTTAACAGCAAACCCTGAAGCTGAAGGATTCAACAGGGACTCCAAGGACACTTCAGCAGGACAGATGCTTGCTGTTAGGACAGCAGGAACCTAAAAGTTCAAGGACATTTCTGCCTCTTTAGACATGTTCAGTATATCATCTAATGCTACTGAAAGCAAATGTTGCAGTACAAAACTACATTAATATGTGGTATGTAAAGGAGAGAACCACTCTTTCCTCTTTATTCTGGCTTTGACTCTGACATTGAAACCTTATACGCATTAAGGGTGACTATTTTACACCAGAAAAAAAATCCTTTTCAAGTACGATATCCCAGCAGATATCAGTTGATACTACTTCTATCTTTATCCATTCCCAAAATGTCCTTTGGCCTTCTTAAATGTACAGAGTCAAGTATTAAATTGTCTTGGTGTCATTGTTGTTGGAGTGTTCACTCTGTGATTGAGGGCTGAGCTGTGACTTTGCTTTTCAGGTGGGTCACAGTCTAACACTCAGCCTGAAATTGCGAGGATGAGTTGCTGTTCCAGTAAGAGGCAAACTCTTAATATCATGCAGTAAGAGACTTTTTGCACACCATGTAATTTTCTGTTGTGCATTTGATGTCAGTGTTTGCACAGGAAATGTGTTGCACCAGTTAGATAAAGGTGTCTGGATAAATGTGTTGAGCTAATACAGTAAATGTCTCTAAAGTGGTAAAATGCACAGTATTGAGGTAAAAGGTTTTTTGGTGATTGTGAAGTTGATGAGTCGATGCAGGAGCCAGCACATTCTCAGTTAGTTCGACACAAGGAGGACAGAAATCAAATTGGTAAGACATTTCTCAAATGTTTCTCAAAGATTAATTTAGATTGGTACAACAATGCTGTGTGTGTGTGTGTGTGTGTGTGTGTGTGTGTGTGTGTGTGTGTGTGTGTGTGTGCATGTGAGGGTGTGTGTGTGTGTTGTAAGACTTTTCAAAACAACTAACAGTTTCTTTTGAGTTAAAAACCATTAATGTGGTTTCACTCTAATTGAATCTTGCTTATAATTTTTCTCAGTAAGCTTTAATTAACTGTTCTCAATTCATAATTTTCTACCAGTGTATGTCTGGTTAATAGTCTTGTAGTATAATTAAAAGCTTATGTGTGATGTGAAACCTTCTCTGGTAATGAAGCATTCTCCAGATAAGGTCATTTCTAAGCTGTTGAGTAAGATATCAACTGAGTTATTTCCTGTCTAATCCTGCCGTTCCAGACATCCTGCGTTTCGGTATAGAAATGTAAAAGCTTCAACTGCTGGGACTTCTGATACAGCTAGCTAATTTGTGTTTACTGTTGGAGGGTTCTGTGATGTTTGGATTTTCAGCCTATTGGTCCCTCCTGGCAGTGGCAGGGGTGGCACAGAATGAGAATTAGGGAAGTGTGCAATGTTCTGTTGAAGAACTGTGAACAGAGGATTAAAGGAGCAGCTCTGCAGAGAGTCAACATCCAGCGCTGTGTTGCAGCAGTCCAGTAATTATTGAAGTTATAATTGAGGTTGTCTTTTGACCTCTACAACCTACTATGCTGTCTATGCAGCCACAGATTGTGTTATACTGTTGAGCTTTGCAGACCATAAAAAAATCATGCATTTCTGTTTGTTTACAGAACCAGCATAGCACCGGACTCCTCCTTTTTGGCCCACTAGCTACCAGGTAATGATGTCAATAGTCTGATTAGTCAATGAAACACTTTGTTCAAGGGTTCAGTAAAGTGGATAAGGGATCTTTACAATTACTGTTCAATATCCAAAAAATAAATAAACAAAACATCTGGAGATTTTCATGGCCCCAGATGTTAAATCGTTTTTTCAGAAAACCTCTGACTTTCTGCAGCACCGCAGCAAGGAGAGACCTGCAGGTCTACTTACGATATACAAAAATCTGGTGAGCTTTTTTTTTCGATGTACATTTTAAGCTTGGTTCTTGATTCTCTGTACGGCATGGCAGACTTTTTCTCTAGCTCCATGATAATGTAGCTTGCAAACTTTGCTGACTACAGTCAGTATATTTTTTGTTGCAACACTTTTGTACTGTGGAGTCTGAGAATTGAGTTGTTTTACATACATATTTGTTATCAGCCAATCCTTTTAATATAATTGAAAGAAGGTCAACATTTTTCAGTTCTGATACAGTCTCTGCATGTAGGGATGGTTTTACAGTGCTAATAAAATGTACAGCACTAGCTAAACTACTAGTTGCTGAATTGGTTGTAATTTTTCAAAACAATTGCTTTTGTCTTTGTGATGGCAGATGGTGCACTATTAGAGAGAAACTTCGTAAGAAATAGTAGCTAATTTGATATATCGTGAATCCTCCCTCATAAGAAATTAAAGCAGAAGTGCCTTGCTGAGAGGCTTCATTAGGGAGGCGCATTTAAAAGTAAATCTGAAAAAAAAAGAGGCAAATCCTGTTGATTAAACTTTCCTTCCCTTGTAGTTTAGGCCTTGTGTTTTTCTACTCCCCAAAATTTACTAAATGTAATGTTGAAATATGATTATAGAATGCATTTAATAGCTATACACAGAGCTCATGGTGAATTAACAGTCCTCTTGCAGTCAAAACAAAGAACTGAATACTATGAGCTATTGCAAGGATGGTTTACCAAAATATTTAGCCCTTGATAAACCACATGTTGTCTAATTGCATTTTTTACAGACTGATGTGTTGCATCATTCTGCTTAAAATAAATAATTGAACTTCCACTGCAGAAGTAACTCCTTTCAGAGACTATAAGTCCTATATGGTGATTTGTTCATATAGATTTTCGAATTCAGACAAATCCCCACAGATTGGTGAAGGTGATGATTCAATTTGGAGACCTGAGCTACTTTTCTTCAGACCCATTGTGGGAGGAAATTTAATGGGATATAAATCTGAGGATAATCTACGGTAGGCAGGATGTATATAGCAGGAAGAGGACAGCAAAGGGAGATTTAAAGGTCAGGCAGTCAGCTCAGTGCTGATGTCTGCTAAGATCTTATAATCTCCCCACTATTGTCCCATGTAGATAACTGAGCTTAACTGAGTTATATGATGAAGGTGGGCAACATTTGACCTGATGGTGACATAGGCATAAAGATCAAGGGATCACCAACACCCAAAAGTTTCTTTCTGATGGGCATATGTACAGACACAAGGAGGACAGAAATCAAATTGGTAAGACAGATTCTCTGATCTGTGTGCAGGTGACAAATACATTAATAGATACATTTTGCATCCTATCAATGACACTAGTAATCTTATGCTAATAAGGTTTGAGACATTGTATTGTGGTTATACAGACAGATGGAATTTCTTCTGAACTCAGTCTCCTGTGTGCTGATTTTAAACACAATTAAAACAACATGGTCAAGGCAGTTCAACTCCACAGTTCAAATTAGAGTGAAATCCCAGTCAATTAAAATGATCTATCTTTTGTAATGTACACACCTGGAGACTGGGCTTTATGTACTACCCTTACTAATATTTTCATATAGTGTGGTGATATCTGGGTCCTTTTATATCTATTTATTATGTTGTTTATGTCTTGTTCACAGTAAAATGCCTTTTACTTTACTTTACAGATCAGCTAATACCAGCCACGTCATGTTGCGCAGACAAACGGAGCGCAGCTTCTGCTCACCTGGAGCAGGTACCACAGGGCCTGTTAACCTGTGAGACTATTAATCCGCGTTATGTCCTTGTATCTCCTGCTGTGCGTAAATTAACAAGTGTCCACATCCAGTAGAAGCATCAACTAACAGGCCCAGCAAATGACAGGGACTGCCCTCCAGCTGCAGATACTTTAGGTGAGACAGCTGGTTTATCAGAGGGAGGCGGTGAGCTCTTAAGTTATTTTATTGCAGTTTTAATGAAATGAAAGTACTGCTTAATCTAGGTCGGTGTGAGATTCTCTTAATCTTTAAATTAATGTTAAAGTTCATCCACGCCCACTGCTGCAATATTATTCTTGGATGGAAATGGCGTTTTGCTTATGCTGTGTGCTTGGTTGCTGCTGAAGCCAATGACTGTGGTTAGAGCTTTTAATTATTGGCTCATGGGTTTGCTGATATCCATTGATGGATTAAACTGACCTATTCACAGGGGTATTTTGTAATGAAATGAAGTGCTGGACAAGTGGAAAATGTTACCTGCTAGTGGATGGAGACATTAATGTCTCTACCAAATTTTAGCTCTGGACAAAAGTGAGACAGACCGCCAGACTGTGCCATGGTGAAACTGCTGTATTTTTTTAATTACTGCATTTTTAACTGTGAGAGCTGAATGATATTTACCTAGAAAAAAGGGCAACATTTATTATATTGCAAGGTTTATTTCAAAGCTTAGACATCATTATTTTTAACAATATGAGATCTGCTGGAGAAAAAAAGCACAGACATAACCAGAATGTCTTTTATGTGAGATTTTGACATGTGTGACCAATTTTGGTGACTATGAGTGCAGGCTGCCTGCACATGGTCACATCTAATTGTGTCAAAGTTCCCTGACGAGTTTAGTCATCTCAGAATAGAAAATGATGCTGTCATAGCCTCGTTGTTGTTAATGGTGAAGATTCACTGTCTTCTGCTCTACATTAACAGGCCTGTTGTCTATAAGTTGATGATATTAGCCCAGCTTCATTATTCCTTTGTCTGTAGCTTTTTCAGATTATTTTAAGATCTTAATAACAAGTGGATGTGAAGGTAATACCCCTATCTTTTATTCATTGCTTTTTGATTCAGATGAATCAGTGTCTCCTCACTTCCTTTAATTCACTGACTTATTCCAGGATTGAACTGTCCTGACCTGTCGCTAAAACCTCGCTGCAGCCCCCACCCTCCATTTTCTATGGAGGATGGAGAGAAAGGTAAACGCTGGGTTTATCCTTGGTCTGGAGCTCAGCTGTGCGAGGCAGCGTCCAGTTCATTGCTTGGCCTTTTACAGCTTCATTGCCTGCTTTACAGTAAAGCCAGGTGCAGCGAACCTTTCATGGGTCTGACATATTGCCTGATTTAAAGATTCCCTGGGTGGCATGGCAGGGCACAGTAAAAGCCGAATCAGTAGAGGCAATCTGAGGTTTTCTTCAAAGTGAAACAAAGTAATAAAACAGTAATGAGGCCACACTCTCCTGTCTTCCCACTCTTTTTGGCTAAGTTTTAGCTTGGCTGGATTATTATTATTTGAGTAGAAGAAATTTCCATGACTTGAATCCCTTTCACAGTTGCAACATAGCAGTTGTGCCATTTCAGTCCTCATTTACTTAAATAGCAACTGTCTGACTATCACTCTGATGGTGAAGATTTCACAAAGGGTTTTAGTGTGGGTGTTGCTGAGGAGGATTTCAAATAATACAGTGAAGCACTCGTGAAATCAATGCTGCATGAAATCAAAAATATATTATCTGACTAACTGTGTGGAATGTAAAGAGCATAAACCACTCATTAAATCTGATCTCAGTTAGAAAACAAAACATAACAGTATCTGTTCACTCTATTCACAGCAATTTCAATTATTTGCTAAGATTTCCTGGAGCTAGGCTTTATGGGAAAAAGATGAACAAGCTTATTTATGTTTTTCAGGAAGTCCACAATAACAATATCGAAAGCACTGAGTAAAACAATAACCTACACATGTACATGAAGCCTTAGAGTACAGAACTTAAGGCAGCCAGAGAGCTCTTCTTTCGTTTTAACGGCGTGGATCAGTGAGGCTTCTCTCCACTTCATGTTTTTTTTTTTGTGTCAAACATGCAATACAGGTAAAAATTCACTAATTCATCTAGTCAGAGGCGGAAACATTCGAAAAGTCTGTTATAAGATGTGTTTTCACAATTCAGTGTATTCAGTGAAATATCAAATTATGAAACGATTGCCTTACCACATGCTGTGTTGAGCATGGTCTGGCCTGGACATTAAGAGTAAGACTGGAGGAATACTTTACTGTATAAACTAGCTGACTGCAGCAGGTCATGCTGGTCTACACATCCAATACCCCGCAGGCACACAACAACTAATGGGAGGATACAACAATGATACTTGTAGAATCAATGTCAGTGTTGATGCCGTATAGACTGCCACTGTGCTCGAGGCCTAAATCTTTCACTTCTGGTGTCTTACACAAGGTGTTGTCTTTAAATCTTCCTTCTATGACAGTTGCAGAGCATCAAGGCCCAACAGCAACATGAGGTATAGTCCCATTCGAGTCACAGTGTCCTCCCAGGCTGGTGAGTGAAAACAGGTATACACACGTGCTGAAGAATCAATATACAAGGAGAATGCAGCTGTAAGTAAGATTGTGATGAATGGGAAAGACTTGGAGGTGATTGAGCATGTTTGCACTGATGGTGCTGCATTTAAATTAGGCTGTGCATGTAAATGTTTCCCTTAATTGGTAGCCAGAAGAGGTTTATCAGCCACGGTGAATACAGATCTGCAACACAGGCAACTGAAAAGAAAATTCAATTCAGATTTAATGAACTGTAGACTGGAAATTTAGGTTTACACTCATAGACTGAGCAGAGAGCTACTTCTCTTTGCACTTCAACTTTTTTTTACCTCTAGTGATTGATGCCAAATGTTTGACCTTATTGACTTAAAACTCTAATAAGGAAATTGCTCTCAAGAACAGTGCACTTTAGCCTTCATTCAGACCGCTATGCCACATGTGTAGACTGTGTTTCCCTGAATGGTGCATTAGTCAGACCAGTTTTCTTGTACTGAGGAAAACCCGAAGCCAAATTAATGTGGAAAGTGCAGTACAAACAGCTGGGTTGGGCCACACATGGCAGTGCTGTCTGTTCAGATGGACTGGACATCAAGGTCTTTGCTATTGAGAGTGCCTCTTGATTAACGTTGTCTCCGAGACAGATCAGCACATTAGACAGCTCCTTTATGGTTGTGACAAAGCAGACGCATAAACAACACGGCAGGGACGAGCGATGGGGAGCGGGAAAGGAAGGATCTGAAAACAAAGCAGATGCCCATAGTGAGAGAATTACAATAAATCATCAAATAACAGTGGAAGCTGTCGAAGCTACTGTCTTCACACATCACAGCATGCAAGCTCCTCACAGTAAATGAGATGCCTCTCATTTTAAAAATGGCCATGCTCACGTTTGATGTTACACATGAGAGGATAAGCATATTGTTGAGAGACTATTTATCCATTTTAACAAGTGAGAATTCTAGGGTTGGGAAAAACAATTTGACTACACAAAGAAAAATAATTTATGGATATCCTCTTCATGTTAGTAAAATATAAATGATCTGATACTGTAGAGAAATTGAAATAATTGTAAAGCCATTGCATGGATGCACCAGCATCAACCTCATGCACTGATAGATGACAGTAATAAAGTGCAGCAATAATGTGGCATTTTTCAGCTATATGTTTAGGATTCTGGACGTGATGAATAAATTGGAGGCTTTACATGAACATACTTGATATCAAGACAGCCATTTATCATACAAAAACAGAGCCACTTTATGTTTACTATATTGTACCCTGCCAAAAAAAAATCTGTATAACAAGAATGCATAGATATTCTGAATATCCTGCTGATGTCTTAACTTGTGCAATTGGTGGATAATCTTCAGAGGTTTCCTTTGGGTTTCTTTTGGAACAGCTGTACAGTTTGTTTTAAGTGGTTATGGAGCTTTCCATGCCATGAGAGTAACTGTGATTACTGTGGGCTCTTCTGAGGCTCTGTATAGCCTGCTTGACTTCTAAGGCTAATCTCAGTTTAGCATTTCCACACAAAAGCTGTCTTTATGGTTACTCAAACAATGGCAACCCACTACAAGCCTCAGATCGGGCCCTTTGTGAAAACAATGACATGTAGCCCTCAGTTTAAGTCTTTCTGAAATGGCACTTCGTACATGTAAGCCACAGCTCAAGTGGTCTCCCACTGGACTGTCCGTGAGACCTTGATCCTTTGGCATGAACACTGAATGATTTTGTAGAGACAGCTATGGCAGTCCTATACTGTATTTACACGCATTATTACAGAATCCATGAGTACGTACCAGGGTAACTTAAAATGGCTCACACAGAGATAGTAAAAAATGAAAGGCAGGTGGTTCCAGAGTCTGGACAGCAATCACTTGGTCTCTGCTGTGTTTCAGAGGTTGATAGCTACTGCAGTGATGGAAAACAGTGCCACAACTTTGCAGTTCAAGCACAATGTTATAACATGCTTGGCATTTCCACTAGGCCTTGTTGAAATCCTTACTTGATTCATCATTCGTGACATGCATACTAATGACTCCACTGCTAACCAATGAATCCTTTGCTCGCCAGCTATTTATAACTTGTCCTGGGATCACAAATAAAAGCTGAAAGGTTTATAGTAAGCTAAGGCAGGAACAAGCAGTGTTCTGAAGTCAGAGGAAACAGGAAAGGGGGGATCTCACGTTTCACTTTGCAGGACCATTTCCATAGAAAATCATTAAGATTTAGTAATTTAGTAACTGATGTGTGCATCATATTGTAGTCTGAAACACTGTACATTTTTACAGAAAGTCTTAATTGCAAAATATATTGTATCACCCTCTCTGCTCAATAAAGACGACACTTATTCCAAAGCACAAATCTTCTGCATCTGTTGAAAGTAACCCATGATGTCTAGAAGACATGAATAATAACGCATGGTCCTGTAACTTGATTTTGTTTCATTCAGCTGTGTCCCATCCTTCCTGAGCAGCCTGTTTATAATCTGCAGCTATTTTATGATACATTCTGAGGGATTTGTCACACCTGATCATCAAAACATCAGATGTCCCTTCTGCTCTCCTTTCTACAATACCTCTTATTTAGCAGTGAGGGGTGTTTTTCAAAGCAGCACATCAAATCACATGACACATGAAAGCTTGGGATTAATCTGCTTTCAAGAAAACGATAAATCCTGACACACATGGGTTGAAAGCAAGGTATTGATATTGTGGTGGCTCTGATGCCTTGTCTGTACATGATGATTATTATATTTTTACAGAAAAAGGATGAGCACATCAAGCCTTTCTCATTAGAATTAAATTCTATCTAGTTATATATGAGAAAGGTGTTGATTGTTTCGGATGTCTTTTGTCCTGACATGTTTGTAAAATCTGACATGATAGCAGGGTAAATGCAGGGTAGTAACAGTTGACTTGGGAAGCTCAACATAACCTTTTAGATCAGCATTTAAAGTTTAAAGTGGAAGCTATCATTAAGTTTGATTGGCATTACTGGTTTTGTGAGGCAAACAGAAAGTGGTTAGATAAGCCTTTTGTCTTTCTGTTAAATGCCCTGACCTTGAATTATTGAGCTCCTGTCAACTGCAGTCTCCATTGCCTGTTGCTTTGTGCTTGTGTAAGGACGTTCTGGTGAGGAGATGGGTGACAGGTTTGAAACCGTCTTTGCAGACAGTCAAGATAGCCATTAGTCCTGACCTGATGTAGGCTGCAAAGCCTGCTTTGCAATGTTTAATGTGATGTTTGTGAGAGTGAAAATAATAACTTGACATTTGCAAACAGCATCTGTTGCACAGTGAGGACTGTGGTGAGAAATGTGGGAACGTGTTGTTCTTTGTCAATTTTGGGAAATGCTTTGGACAGCATTGAGAAATTGCTTGGTGCAAATGTCACTATGCCTGCTATAGTGAGGCTGTGCCTACTTGAATACCAAACTGATTTAACTAATGTACCAAAGCACGACCATCCTCTTGGTTTACAAGGCTTTGGCCTTTATCTCTGAATACTAAACACTACATGCATTTAATGGTGCTTTAGGAAATTACAGTATATTGTCAAATGTTGATAATAGACATGGTCATTTAATAATATTCAATAAGCCAGCTTTTACAGGCATATCAGAATCAGAAATGAACCATGTTGTTCATTTGTGGATATATATGTTTTCTGTTATGAGCTTATTATTAATTGTCAGCATGACTGATGTGCCTTACTGTCAGTCCAAATCTTGATATTGAGCATGAGTGAGAGCAGTTAATAATTTAAATGAAGATTACACTGGTTCATACCATCTATAGTAAACAGCTGTATTCCAAGTATTCATGTATTTCACCTTCTCCTGCTTACTTGTCATTAAAATGTTACCGAACTAACTTGTAAATGAATCAGAAAATGAAGTAGAAAAATAGAATAAGTGCTGATGATGAGCTTCCAGATGTGTATTGTATATTTACAGTTATTGCATTTATTTGTAGATATTCCATTAATATGTCAGACACCAATATTGCACTGTTTGGGTGAAAACCTGGATTAATTGTTTATCAGTGTAATGGCACAGGGAAAGAAACTGTCCTTGTGTCTGGCTGTTTTGTTGTACAGTGTTACAGCTGTACTACAGCATTGTCCAGAGGGGGGGAGTTCAAACAGTTTGTGGCCAGGATGTGAGGGGTCTGCAGGTAGATGTATCTTCTCTGCCCTCTTCTTGTCCTGTGAGGTGTACAGATCCTCACTGGAGGGCAGGCACTGATTTCTGTCTGAACTGTTTGTTGGAGTCTGTTTGTGTCATATTTCCTTTGCTTTTAATAAAAGTATTATGTCAGTGTGACAAAGAAAAAAGTCACTGTGGTGCAAAAAGCATTTTCCCTATGGGCCACATGGATAAGAGATGTCACTGTAAAAGTCTTGACAGAACACATCCAGTTTTTACTCTATTATGAATT
The DNA here is from genome assembly GCF_900324485.2 of Mastacembelus armatus. Taxonomy (NCBI): domain Eukaryota; kingdom Metazoa; phylum Chordata; class Actinopteri; order Synbranchiformes; family Mastacembelidae; genus Mastacembelus; species Mastacembelus armatus. The sequence continues at coordinate 21,905,221 of NC_046645.1, read as the reverse complement.
TTTAATCCATGTCTTTATAAAACTATCCAGAGCATGGAGAAGTGATTTTCATTTTTGTGATGTCATCCTAGTGTAAAATCTGTGGGCCAAGCAGGGGAACCGCCAACACATAAATGTAGTAGAACACATAACCCAGAACCAAACCCAGAAGCTAGAACACTTGTTTGGCTCATGCACCAGGTCTGACGAGTGATTTTCACTCAACTGAGTGGGTGCCATCTTTGAGTCTGGTATCCAGCGCCTGTAATACACCCATGGTACAAATCCATGTATTCGGCTCACTGCCCTCAGCACTTTCTGGATATGTCAAACTGCAGCTATTGCTGGGATGTATGAATACTGCTGAAAGGACTGCTTGGAGCTTTGGTGGTTACCAGATTTGGACATGTACCAGAGCCACAGTAGACTTGATATTACTGTTGATTCTTCCTGTCTGTAGACTTTGGAAAATTTCACCACTGCACTTCAGATAAATTCCACAACTTTTAGTGCCTGTTAGTGTTAAAGAATATTTTTAATCTTGATTTAACTTTTGTTGTTTCTAGATCATTTTTTTATTTCTGTTAATATTATATCAGGGTAGTTTCTACTTTTGTCTCAGTACATTTTAGAAGTCAGCATCCCATACAGTATATACCCAGGGAGAATGAATACTTGAACATCCCAGCACGATTTTCACTGTACACCACTTTATTCTTGTCAGCCTCAGCGGTTTGTTAAAGGGAGACTATGTTTTTTTGCTCATTATTTCAACTCTTGCTTAGAGAGTAACAGTGTCTGACTCAGTCCACTCAGCCTAATTCACTCTGGTATTAACAAACATGTGCAACTAACACACTGCCCCAGTATTCTTGACCTTATTATTCTTCTTTATTTGTGCCATTGTTCTCCCTTATTTGGATCACCTAAAGACGAAGTCATTTAAAACAGGGGACTCAGTGGAATCTTAGCAAAAGCAGTGAAATCCAGTGTCAGTATGCTGTGTTGCCATTTTCGATCACAGTGGGCCACTATGCAGTTAAGGTTGGGTGGTCTTTCTTTTATCCCACCCATGGCAAAGACCTAAAAATGGAAAAGTAATTTATAATGTATCCAACAATCTTTTTGCATTTTACGTTTCTTTGCATTTTGCAGCTTCAGAGCCTTTTGAGAATCTATACATCCAAGATACTTAACGAATATCATTTTACTGTTGTTTTTGTTGTTCTTGCACAATTAGCCACTTGGAAAGCGGAACTACCTGCCATTAAATTTCTTATTTCTAGGTCTCATTATAAAATGTCCAATGTAGCTTGATTGAAAGGCACAGCTGTGATGCAGTATGGCACACTGAATATGGTCTGTGAGGCATCAGTCTATTGAGCTCATTCAGAATTATGTAACTGCTGATGAGACCATTACTGTTATGGATTTGTTGTCTCTCATCTGTGCCAGTGCTCAGGATTTAGCCTTTCTTTCTGCTCAGTGGCAGCGTTTAACCTGTCAGAATATATTCTATGCAGTACGCTGACGGACTGTGAAAATCTTAAGTTGATTTGAATGCAGTATAAGCATGAAAGCATAGTCTATATTAATATCAGCGTTCAGCAGAAAAACAGCAGTGACTTTCAGCCATGCACAGTCCTTTTTTAAGTTGCATGGGCTCTTTTTTTCTAGGTGCAACCCACAAAAAGACTTTTTTTCCTTTTCAGTTACCTAACTCAAAGCTATATGGATCCCAAAGAGAACTAACAAAACTTCTATCAGTCAATCACCAGCATCTGAGGTGTGTACTTGTGTGCCTTTTAAAATTGAAAGCTTCATATTTATTAAAGCTTCCCTTCAAAGCACATTTCTGTGCTGATCACTTCTGAGAAAGCTTTGCTCCACTCGCTGATATTTTTTTTTCAACCATGAAATAGATCCAAAAACAGTTATTCAGAATGAGCTTCAAAAGACATTTTGTTTCATCACCAATAACCAAAGATTGCATTTGAGTTGGTTACTAAATGTGATATATACCTAAAATATGTCACTCACATTTAAACAGAAGTGTTTTTCTTTTTTTCAAGTATCAGCAGCACACTACCACCCATTGTAACTACTCACCTACTGTATATGTGCCTCTGTTGCTTAGAAAACATCATTTTCTCGTTTGCCTCTGGGAACTTACAGTATCACAGTGGTACAATTTTACATTTCAGCAGAACTATTTGCTTGATTTCTCCCTAAGCATGCTCTGTGGAAGTTAATCTCTCTGGCCCCTTTCTCTCTGTCAGCAGACAAAATATATTGGATAGAGAAACTTCAACTTCATGTGACATAAATCTAATGGGCTTTAAATTTAACCAAGAGAAGAATAAGATGATTGGAAAACTTTCTGAAGAATGTAAAATTCTAATTCAGCCTCCCTTAGGAAGAGTCTAAACCATTGGAGGACCCATGTAATTCTGTCTGATGAAAACTCTAATACTGATTTATCTGATCCAGAGTGTCTCAACAGGTTGCTCAGGTCTGCTTGAGGAATACTAATACACCAGTCAGCATAAAGGTGATTTTGGAAGACTCAGGCCTTACAAAGAGCAAATGTTTTAACTGTGACTGCTGTATTGTTTGTCTATCCTAAAACTCCACTTATTGTATTGTCACTTTTATCCTAAAAACCTAAATAAAAAATGCATTGATGCAAAACAGATTTTTGAAAACTGACATATAGTTGTCTGTTAGGTTGGTGAATAGAAACTCACTCGGCCAATATGAAGGTGCACACCTCCACTGAAACAGAGAAAGAAACCAGTTCATAGTATGTATTTTTTATGTTAAATAACATACTGGATGGGGTTAAGCTGTTGGAGAGAAAACGTGTTCATAAAACTTAACCAAACAATTTAAAAAAATAATACAAAAGTGGCTGATACCCAGAATTTGATTTTTTAAACGAAATGTACCTCAAAAAAGATGTCTAGTTGAAAAGCATTTTGTCCAGATGGAATAAGCTGCATGAAAGAATGATCTAGCAATCTGCTGTTTTCAGCTGAGACTACAATATCAACTAGGTCCTATGCTATTAACTCCCAGATGGTTAAAATGAAGTGTCTAGTGTATTACACATGAAGGGTTTTTAACTTTAAAATGGTCATTTTTAAAACTAAAGAACCAGCGTGTTTGTTGGGTTGTACTGGAACAAAAACTACTCCCAAGAATACTGTGATTTTCTGCTTTTTCAAGAAAATCACTCATCAAAGTAAAGAAATAAATGTCTTGGATCTTCTCAGAAATACTGGTAAGAAATATCCAAATTTTCTTGTCACATTTTTGTTCCCAAATTATAAAAATGTACTCTTACAGGCATTTCTTGTTTCTCTTCCAAACTGTATTGTGTTTTTCTGGTCAAAGAACAAGAAGGAAAGAATTTGTGTTCTGTGCTATAAAGGGAAGTGAATCATTTTCAATGATGTGTTAGATGTGAAAGACGCTACTTTGAGCTAAAATGGAATCAAAGTATTTTCTGAGACTCAGTGGAAATCAAAACCAGCTTGAAGTAGTAACCTGCATTCTACATCTGCTTTTTTAAAAGAACAGAAGCTTCTGTCTAGTGCGATACCTCTAAAGTCTCCTAAGCCCTATTCTCTGTGCCACAGTTTCACATTTTCCCATTCAATGCAATCATAAGCAATGTGCCAAAAGATCTTCACAGTGTGGGGCCAACAGATAAAGATGCCAAAGAGTATATTATTTGGCTGAACAGGGGCCTACTGCGATTGAGAGGTCTCTTTAAATTTCTGCTGCTCCAACTTAAAGCCAAGGACCAGCAAAGCACACAAACTGTTTGCTTACAAAGCTGGTAGTGCAGTGCTTGTAATTTATCACCCAGACTTAAATTTGTGCCTAGGGTGTGCCCGGACAGGTATCACCTTATGAAGGTCACTGAGGCAAAAAATAAAAGTGCTTTGTACATGAGGATAACTCTTATGTGCCCTGAGAAGATCTGCATGTCTAAAGCTGCAGCGGCACAGATGAGGCTTACATGTGTGTTGGTCTGCATTTACTAGAGAAAGTCTCCATTACCTGACACCAGTCTCAACTCATGCAGCCATGGCGTTTCAAAGTAAAAAAGCTTGCTATGCCAATTTTCACTGTGCAGTGAAAAGCAATAAATAGAATCCCTGTGGATGGAAGCTTTAGAGATGCCTCTGTGTAAAGAGGAGGTAATCGTACATAACTACTCAAACGTCATCTGGACATGGGAGCCATAAATGAGAGCCCAGCACTTGGCACTTTGGCAGATTGCACTGTCAGGAGGTAAACAACGGAAAGAATGAGGAAGGACTCATCTGATAGGAAATGTCAGAGCATGATTGGATTAAAAAAAAACCTTCTAAATTAGGGTCATTAATCATGAGCTGGAAAAACAGTGACAGGTCTTGTTCTGAAAAGCTCTCCTCTGGAACTAAGCTGAGTGCCACCCGGAAATTGTGCCATTAACTTAATACCTGATTTAAATGGAGAGTAAGCATGGCAGTGTCAATTGTTAATTGGGGGAAACAGCTCATATTATTTAGAGTTAATTGCCATCACAAGAAGTTTAGTCATCTAATCCTATCTTTTTTATGATCCATTCATTTGTCTCAAATACATAATTAACACAACAACACTGCTTTAAATTTCTGTACACTGTTTTCTGCTAGCTGATACTGAATATGATATGAAATGTCTTCCTCTGGCATGGCAAAAAACTGTTATCCATATCTTGGCCAGTAATACACATGTCAAGTGTGACATCTTAAACTCTATCATCTCTGCACTTTCAAATGGAAAATTGAGAGCTGTGCATTGAGCAGAAACTTATTTTTTGTAGTCCATCTCACACTCATCATCTTTCACCCAATAACCCAGTTCATTACTGCAGAGTGCACATACCAATTAAATTGGAGCAACAGGGTTTCCACTAATGTATCACATTTCTCTGCTCACTGTGTCAGTGTAACAAACTACACCCCTGAGGGTTGCTGCTGTAGAATAATGACACAAGAGCTGGAATTGACGGGGGCATGTTAGGAACCAAAAACCACCACCTCTCTCACTACGAGGAGACCAGACTTTTAACATGCACTGAGTGTCCTACTGTGTGATGCAGCAATATCAGAGAAAATCTGCTGTAATCAGAAGCTGCATGACTTATGCATAACTCAGTGCAGAGCTAATCGATGCTTATTCTGCATGGATTATTGATATCTGTTGTGAAATCTAAGCCTTCTTTCCAGTCTGCCGAGTTGCTGATTCTCCATCAGGCAAGGCCAGAGTGGCCCTGTTTAATGCAGCGAGAACAGGCTGAGGACGCAGAAAGATGTGTGTCTCATATCTAATTTCTTCCCCCACACGTGCAATATGTGAAAGATGCCTCACTTGCGTAGTGTGTGCAAAAGGCATGTGTGCGTGTGTGTGTGTGTGTGTGTGTGTGTGTGTGTGTGTGTGTGTGCATGTACATGCTTCTAGGCAGCCTTGTTATGGTTCTTGGTTGGTCTCTGCACGTGCAGTCACAGAGAAAGATGTGCACTACTTCTTGGTAGACTCATGTTTGCATGACTAATATGAATGTGCAAATGCCTTTATGAGAAAGGAGTACAGGGACACAGTTTTCTATTGAGTATCATCTTAATTAAACCAAATTTCCCTCAAAGACTCTACAGGCAGCTATTTTAGATTGCAATTAGCTATGCTTCATACAGCTAACCACTCGTCCACAAGTCTCTACTGGTGTGCTGTTAAGGCAATATTTTATACTGCTTTCCTTCATAATTCTTGCAAAAGCAGCATACAGCTGGATTGCAATGCATATTTAACTGTATTTTCTGAAAATTACCTGTTCACTGAGCCATTGCTTTTCCCATGCTCATATCCCACCAAATGGATAATGCATGCAAGGGCATTATTATGGCAGCAATAATTACATGTCCCAAGGCAAAATGGGCTCTCTGTCCAGCTTTGTCACATTCAGATTTAATCTAATTTTGGTGGTCACCACAATGAGCGTCACACCTCCCCAATGAATGATTCAGTTTCACAACCAGGCCTTAGATTTTATGGCCGTTAATGCATATGTGTAAAGAACTTCCTAAAGTGCAGCCAGAGTTTAGTCTTTGTTGTTGTTCTTTGTCATTACAGCTGTTCACACTAATTTTGTGCCGCAGAGTCAGAAATAGGATAATGCAGTGTCAAACGCAGAGCCAGTGACTGAAATGAGAGCTGATGTTTTATCACGAATGCAGATAACCAGGCAGATTTAACAGCCAGTATGACCTTAAACTGAGAAACTATGTCCTGTAGTATATTCCTTGTGTACTTCAGATGCGAACCTTTGTTGTATGGTGTTCTGTGAGAATTTCTGTTTTGTTTCTGAGAATTGTTTTGGCACATTCATAATGTCACTGGCGTCCCCCAGACAAAGAAGGACATGATTGTCAAAATTCAGATAGCATATTCTGGGATTGCTGCTTGAATTAGTTTACCTGATTAGATGCATTCTGATATCATTTTCATGTAATTAGTGAGTGAGCACAATAAGTGATAAATGCTGCAATTTAGAGTAATCTGTTTTGAAAAGTCAGTGCAGGCCTAGTGGCTGCTGCTGGAATATGATGTTAACACACACTAACAAGTCAGCCGCAGCCACATGAAGCTGCCCGAGAAGGTTATCTGTCTCAAATAATTTATCTCCGCTCCCCACAGTCAAACCATCTATTTATTTAAAAAAGTTGCTGGTTAGTCATCAGAGAGGCAAAATACAACTCTGCCATCCAAATGGCACTGAGAAAATGCCTATCACCCCTCACAGAGCTTATGGTCTGCTCTTGATAGTGAAGCATTAAATTATTAATGCATTTTCACTTGTGTGTGTTGGTTGTAGGCAATGCTGCAACATCTGCCTCTCCATAGAGATTGTTTTTACACTTTATCAAAGATAAAACCTCTTCACAGCCCCCTGATGCTGTAAAGCACCATGAGTAGAAAGAGCCATCTAAAAGACTTAGTGCCCCTGGTGACAGAGCCTGTGCTTCATGTCTACCAAAATACTCATTTGGAGTGTGACATCATTATCGCTATCCTTCCCTGTTGCATGAAGACAATGTGACAAATTCCTCCGACTCCAATTAGGCTCTAGTTTAAGTACTTCCAATTACAAAGGTATTAAATCCGATCCCTCTTCTCAAAGCCTCACTAATTCCAGTATGAAGCATTGTCACCCGGCATTGCTGCACACTACACAGTTCACAACTTTAAACAGTAAGCCCACTGGTATCATGTAACCACCAAGCAGAAGATATGGCAGAGTCACAGCTCAGAAGGTGTAATAATATCAGAAAATAAAACAGGCTAATTATAATTTGTGGGTTTGTGGGGGAAAGTCATTAGGCTGTTTGCATTACTGAGTTTGGATATGAAACAGAACCAAAACTTGTTACACAGTTTTTTTTCCCAGACAATAGCCTTTTTGGCAGGTCTAAATATGTTTTAAAATCAGTGTAGTCATACACTCCAGCATATTGATATTGACTAAGCTGGCCTAAGACATAAGCACACAGAGCCTTCAGCTGAGAGGCCACTAGGTTTTGTTTAGAAATGTGTTATGGGCGTTGTTGTATTCCCCACTGATTCTTCCCCACAGAAACTGAACTCAACAAATTCAGCATCTCTTCTCCTTCTTCTTCTTATCGTTCAAACCCGCGGGGAGTGGAGCGGTGGCGGTCATTGTGCCTGACGAAGAGAGTCTAGTTAGTGAGGGAGAGACGGACCTGCAGCAAGTGTGCTAGACTCTCCAAAACTAACCAGCAGGAGTCACACCACCGCTGAAGAAAAAAAAAAAAAGTGGAGAAAAACCAAAGCAAGCGGAAGTGAGAAACTGAGCAGAGCAGGAAAACTTTTTGGGAAGTCAGACACAGCTGTATTACATCGAACTACGTGATGCAGAGAAAACGCTTTTATAAGCAGAGTTAGAGAGAGTGAAAGGCATCTTGGTCGTCGAGGCACAATGGGACTCCCAACTTTGGAGTTCAGCGACTCTTTCCTGGACAGCCCGGACTTCAGAGAGCGTCTCAAATGCCATGAAATAGAGCTGGAGCGGACAAATAAATTCATCAAAGAGCTCATCAAGGATGGCAACATGCTGATCAGTGCGCTCAAAAGTAAGTCGTCTGACACGGCCTGTTCATTCCCGTCGCTCCAGAAACAGTATTTCACAGCTGTGAATACCTGAAACCCACAGGCGCCTTATAATTAGGATGCGTTTATTCCGGCGTGTTTAAATCCACTGTGTTAGTGTCTGAGTGGCCCCGGCCCTCTTTGGACCCTAGCCCGCGGGGGCCCACTGCGCCTGTGGTGTCCCAGAGGAAAAGTTTATATTGGAGTAGAAAAACGCTTTATACGTCATTATCCGAGGTGTCTGACGTCCAGACTGTGATTTGAAAGACTTCCCAGATCGTAGTGTCACGAGCAGACGCATGGAAATTGTTAGTGCATGGTCGGATTGTGGTTTAACTTCACTCTTATCAGTGAAGATGATTTCACTGGCAGCGGCTTCCAACGCCACGAATTCGAAGAAGAGAGAAAGAGTGCGGGCTCTCTCCATCAGGATGCCAGCACTCTGTTATGGCTCTTCGTCGTCTCAAATTCCATCTTCAAACTCAAATTCCACCCTGATGATTATGAGACTTCCTGCTCTGCTGTGTCCCTGTGGGGGTGGACGTTAGCTTTAATGTCAGAAGTGTCTGTGAAAGGGAGAACGATTAGAAATATAGGCCTAATAAATATGGAAAAGCTGGCTGGGCATGTAAGGCTGCAGGAGTGTTGTTGTAGTGCACTCACTAACTCATCACTCAGCCTATAAATACTTTTTAACACTTCCACCCTCTATGGTCCTGTCAACCTTTACTGTGAAAATGCTGATTTTTTTTTTTTTTTTTTTAATACTTTCTCTCTTTGCATCATGGTTCCTGCACTGTGTATGTCGAGTCACTGCCAGTTCAGCAAAGCCAGAACCAAATCCCACACAGGAGGAGACATTTTAACAGAAGTTAAACACAAGGATATTATTAGGCCAAATTACACCTACTGTATTGTGGGTTCAGATGCTTCATTATTAGTTTATGTGTGTCTTCAGTTGTGTTTGCACGTTAAAATAGATTTTGTGTCTGAGCTGTTCAGGCGTCATTCAGTGTGTCCTGTACAGTATCATACCATGTGAGTGTGAACCATGACAGTCCCACCAGTCACCAGTCGTTTTAAAAATGTGATGATATGTTTTTATTTTTTCAGGCATCGTAGATTTTGATCACGACAGAGTAACCCAGGTGGAAACATGACAAAGTTTTTTTTTTTTTTTTTCCTTGATTTCCTCATTTGCTTCTGTGGTGCATTTCTCTCAGATACTTTGGTTAACCAAGGTGACTTTTAGCAGAGCATACTGTGACCGGTTATAGGGAAATAACAATTTCTTCTTGCTGTTGCAGTTCAATGCTTCCATTCTATGGGCACATTTAATGTCAATAAAAACAGTGAGCAGCGTTTACATTTGGATCAATACATTTGAAAGAATTTGCCTTTCAGGGCTGCTCAAGGCCAAACCTATTCACAGGAAAACTGTTCTGTCAGTGAGCAGGGCACGCAGGTGGGCAGGAATACTATGAATGGTTTATTCAGGCAGTGAGAGGACCAGTAGCAGCATGTCAAAGGTCCATGCAAACAGTTTAATACCAAATGTGACCTTAACACTGCAAGTTGTACTATGCATGAAAGACAGTGGCAAGTGAGACTCTGATGCACTTTGTTTTTTATTGATGCAGGTAAACTGTTTATTTAAGCCGTATTATTGTATTTCTACCCTCCAGGTCTGTGGTATTGTGAGACATTAAAAGTTAAAAAAGAGGAAGAAATCAGTGATGAACTGTGTGTAAGCTGTTACTGTAAATACATGGAAACTTGGACTGAACTCAACTACTGTAGAGCTGCTTGGAAGGAATTTTGGTTGAATTTGTAGTGAGGAGTGGGTCAGTCCTTTATTTGGAAAGCCCAGTTTCAGTCAGGGGCTGAGTGAGAGAGCAGGAAGTAAATTATTGATGGTGTGTAACTTAAAATGCCAAAGAGGTTTATGACCCTTTATGACCTGCCATCAGTGGTGACATTAATGAAAGACCTTTAACATAGGCTTTTTTTTAAAAAATAGTAATCTTCTCATGATTCAGAATTGAATAGCATATCATAATTCATCTGTCTTCATATTTGCTGTCTGTGTGAATGAGGCCTGTTGAGCCAAGGTTGACTTTCATGTTAATACATTACTTGTAAAATCGTTGTGCACATTAATGACACCACAGTCACCAGTTTCTGGTTTGCACATTACTGCAGTACTGTATGTGTGGTGATGTTTCAAAGCAATTGAGTGGTTAGAAATAGTGCTTTGTTTTTTAGCTACGTCTTTATAGGACTAACTCTATAGTAGCAAAAGATATAAGTAAACTTTACTGTGCTGACACTAGGTAGTTGTTGAAATAATGAAGTTGTAAAGAAAGGCTGCATCAGACATGCCTTTGTGACTGTGGTGCTTTCATTTATGTGAGTTCATCAATATCTATTCTATTATCTTTCCAAGTCTTCTTTATGTAATTATATTTATAAGATAGGAAACATTACAGTCTCAGTAGATCCACATTTCATGCTTTTATTTCCATTATAATCTGCGTTTAATGGTCAATATGCAGATCATGGTATAAACAGTCATACATCTAAATTTTGATCCTTTTTTAATGGTATGGATAATATGTTCCAGGTGTAATTAGGATCTATCGACAGATGCTGTGAAAAGCTTTTTCTAATAAACTGTGTCTGGCTTTTACTGTTCACACCTGGTATAAATAACAACTGCTGACTTTTACTAATCCCTCCACTTGCCTGCAATAATTGGAAACACCATAGACACTAATTATCCCTTTGTGAGTTGAGTGGGGGAGAAACCGCAGGTATGAGGTAAATAATCATGCATTTTAAATGTGATAGGTAAGTTTGTCCACAAACATCTGGGCTGCTAATCATTATTGGAGCTTCATGTATACTTGAAATCTGTCTGGTAACATTCAGGTGGGGAGAGAATGCAGCTAACATAGGGCACCCAGAATGTAATCTAGTCCACTTGTTTCATTAATTGATGTCTGGATCCAGATTTTTAGTTTAAAGCAAAAACTGACCATATTGTTATGATTTTTTTTGTTTGTTTTTGTAAGATCAACAGTCACATTCACATTGGTTAAAGGATGCAAAAATGAATAGTTTGACATTTTGCAACATATTCACTTGCCGAAAGCTAGTTGGAGAGGGTCAATACCAACATCAGTCTTCTCATCTAACTCTGCAAGAAAGCAAATGAGCATATTTCCGAATGTGGAAAAATATTGCTTTATGATGTATAGATTGGTAAATACAAATATCCTACAAAATAAAAGTTTATTTTCTCTTAGACCTTCAAATCTCCATATTTTCCCACTGATTTTATTTATCTCAGTACTTGATATAGCTTCTTTCAACTTTTATCAGGTTTTATTAGAATTTCAAGCTGCATTAAGCATCTTACGCAGACAGCAGACTGAAAAACATGGATTTTCTGTGAGCATCTGTATGTATTGCTCACTTCAAGCAGACACAGAGCATCATGGGGATCCCATTTGCAGTCCTCTTTTTCACCACCTGCCATGTGCCGTCCAATATTCATTAACCTTCCAGCAGTGGATTGACTGGCCAGTTGCCAGGAAAAATATTTTAGATTTTCTGGCTTGCTATACGTTTGAGCTTCTCCTCCAGGAGAGTGGCTACTATACAGTGGGCCATTTGATCTTGGGAATGTTTTTGTGGTATGTTATATTTTTCTTATCGGACTTGCACAGTGGGCATCACTCTAATGGCACATTATGAAAATCATCGTAAAACACTCTGTCAAGGCCTGTATCTGGTCCCAGTGCAGTGAAGGAATCCTTAGGGACCTGCTTAGACACTGGCAGCCTTTAGGCAATGGCCTGTGTCCTTCACAGATATTTGTACAAATTTGTAAAACAAGCCAAGTGCTTGTTCCTTACTCACACTGGTAAAGATATGGTATGTATGTAATTCTGCACCACTGCCCTTCCAGACAGTCAGATATATACTGTGTAGTCCAGGAATAGTCACATTTTCTGCAAAGCTAAAAATGTAAAATGTAAGGTGCATTGCTTATTTTAAAGTCATTTCCCTGGGACATGATTAAAAGAATGTTATATATATATATATATATTAAGGAGATATGTTTGAATAAACACTAAGCTTTAATAAATGCAGCCAGATCAGCATAGACTAAAGTAGCTACTGTTGTGGCTACACAGTGACACTTCCTTCCCAGGATACATGCAGTAATTATTGGTTGACACGCATGGGGGTAAACAACAACTATTTAGCAGGTATAAGTGTAAGCAGCATTTTGACTTGTTGCACCTGTGACTGCTTAATATTGATGAACCGAATATAGATTTAATTAGTGACTGTTGTTTACTTAATGAAAGTATGGCGTGTAGAGCTTTTGTCAAAAGTGATTACACAGTGGCCTTCAGCTTTGGGAATGTTGAGTGTTTGTTTGTCTGAGGACAGATGATGCTCCCAAGGCTCAGCAACAGGAAATGTCCTGTAAACATGCTTGTATAACCATCCCCCATCCTCACTCAGATAGCATTTGGCCTGACTTCATTCTGCTTCGGTGTGTGGGTGTGTGTATGTGTGTATGTGTGTGTCTGTCGGACTGTGGCCATAAAACCTGGTGTGCAGTGCAGGATTATACCATTTATAACGTATTGCTGCAGCTTCGACTACTTTGATGAATTTGTGCTCATGTAATGGAAATGAAATACAGGAGTACCTTATGTGACTTGTTTAGCAATAAACCTAACTGAAGCGGTAAGCACAGCTCATGCAGCACTACAAGGGACTCCGCTGTTTTTGTGGACAGATTTTGATAAAAGGATTAGACGTCGTACTCCTAAAAGCTGCTTCCCCCTCAGACTGTGCAGGGAAATGTGTTAGACTCCAGATTGAGGTCTGTTCTGAAGTACTCTGTTGTTGCTCTGTCAGTCAACGTGATTGTCACACTGAGCACAGCATTCTCATTCTTCCAGTCGCCAGGCGTGGCATGCCGCTACTTCTGTTGCTTCTTCAGACTGAGAAGGTGATGGCGTCCTGTTTCTCTTCAGTTCAGTTTTTCTTTTTCCTCGTCATACAGTATATGAAATTCAGTATTGTCCAGGGTATTGAGAGGCACTGTACAGCAGCTTAGTACTAACAGTGTGTCGAAAGCAAAGACTGTTCAGTGCTCCTTAACTGTGTCTCCCTAAATACAGTGCTAATATATTAAGATGGAATGACTAGGACTGAATCACATCGACTGCAGTAATTTTTGGCAGGGGGATTTTTTTTTGCGTTTTGGGAATTCTCAGTGTTAGGTCACTGAGACAGACAGGAAATGGAGGTGACAGAGGGGAGGCCTATAACACAGGTCAGAGACCAATCCCAAACCGGCAGAATCAAATTGTGCTCCCGTAGTAACCATAGTAACCGCTCGCCTATTGGGGCACTCTGTCTTACGATAATTTTGTTTTAGTAAGCACATGATTTATGTGTGTTATCTGTTAAAAACAGCTCACGCAGACGTGGCTGGCAAACACGAGTGTGCTATATATTCCTGTGGTGAACAAAACAATTGTCTGATAAAAAGATTTCCACATCTCCATGTCGTCCTTGCCTACATAGATGCTAAATTCAGGCTTAGATGGCACATTAGTCTCCAGTGCCCAGCCCCATGGATTGCCAAGTTTCATTAGACAGTGTGTGACAATGGGTGTTTTAAGTTAGTGTTGCACACTTCTAGATTTTTTTTTTCAAATTGTCTTTCTTGGAAGCATTTTCTTAGCTAATTGTACTTGTCTTGATAAGATCGAGAAGGCTCTCACACAAAATTGATCTTATTTGTACGAGGTCTGATGTGAAATTCTGCTTATTTCTTTCTGAGAGCCTGTTCTTCCAGAGGCAAGTTCATCTCTGTCAGAAGTTGTCAGGTGTGTTGTCGTTGTCCTCTGAAAGAAAATCTCTCAACTCAGTCTAAAGGTTGAAGACTTAGTGATAAATGGGGGAGGCTGGCCTGGCTGGCTTTTTTCATTCCAGCTGAATTGCAGGGCTAATAACTCTGTTCTTTTTCTTTAGTGCTAAAGAATAGGCTGTAGCATTGCATCAGCCTCATATCAAAGAGCCAGTGTCAGTATCTTCCATCTTTTCACTTGTTTTCAGCTGTTTAGACAGGGAGAAAAATTCCTTTGGAAAAAGCTGTTTCAGCTGTCATTTTCTGTGCATTTTAGTCAGATTTATTACTTAATTAATTAGCCAGTAGCCAACATACCTATAGCATGCCAGACAGATTTTTGTAAGCAGGGACAGATTACTGATTATTGCATGACAGTACTATAGTGTCCCTAATATAGGTGTATCATTCCAAATTTCCTTTCCTACCTTGGCAATAAGAAGACATGGTGTGAAAAGTGTTTAATTGTAAAGCACACTGCTTATATGCTGTCTCACTGCACCCCAGAGACTACTGTATGTGCTGTTGTCTCTTCTGTTCATGTTTTATTCAGCCAGATCTCTCTGTCTCTTAAGAATTAGAGCGCAGTTTGACCAACTGTCACTTAAAATTACTGCCTGTTACCACAGCAGCAAGTATGGAGTTATTAGCTAAGCCTTTATTTCAGGAAATGGCTGGCAGTGGGAAATGTTCGATATGCTCCTGGACTGTGAGGGCCAGTCTCTCTGGCTCTCCTCACACACAGTCATACTCTCCTCCCTGCTGGGCAGCTGACAGGTGAATGAAATAGTAAGCAAGTGGAAGAAGCTTTACCTGAAGGGCTACTGCTCTGTTATGATTCCTTCAAATGGAATCAAAGTGCCACAATGCACCCTACTGTTGCATCGGAGGGCTCTCGCTGTCTCTTGTTAAGCTGGGTGCATGGAAGTGTTCCTCTTTGAAGACCTTCTCGTCTGAAATCAGCAGTCAGAGTCTCTCTGACAAGATAAAGTAGCTTTGGTGCTTCTCATTGCAGTGGTGATGCACAGGCAAACAGCATGGTGTCTCTGTGAGAGAAGTACACTGTTGGAGGTTTTGTTTTCGTTTGCATCAATACAAAACAAAGATGTACAGTAATTTCTAGAAATATGCCTTCAAACTGTTAAGAAAATACCTTGAGTGCATTTACATTCATTTAAAGTGTAATTCTGTTATTTGAGGTGAAGTGTAAATGTGTAGGGATAAAACAAAAGATTAATTCTTTATTGTTGCTTTTTAATGGTATACATCCATGCTGGTGACTTAAAAGCTTTTCTGTACTAATTTGCGTTAAAGTACTTTATTAAAACATTTATTCAAAGAGGAGTGAAAGCACAAGGATGCTGCTTAGTAATTAGGGTTGCAGTTGGTAGGTCAGACACATAACGCAGGCTGCTCAACGTGCGGTACGATGAGTGAGTCAGAACAATAGAATATTTACTATACTATGAGCTAGACATTGCTCTCTGTGTAGAGGGTGACTGGAATTGACTGGAATAGCATGAACAAATTTAATGTAGTGTTTTAGTTTGTCATATTAAAATCAGTTTACTTGAAGCTTTATGCCTGCTCTTTTTAGGGGAAGATGTCTGTGTTTTTTTTTTTTTTTTTTTTATGATTAGTCCATTTACAGATTATGACCAAATGCCTTGATGTCTTTTGAAGCATTTTCTCATTATGTTGAAATGTGAAGCAATCAAGAGACAAATGCTACAAATTGGAATTTTGTATTTTTATCTTAATAGATTCCTAGTGAGATATTGAAATTCTAACATTTAATTTTGTACTTATGTATAATTAAAGTCTTATAATTTCTGTCATTTAAAATATTTAATCCCCACACACTGTTATGTTTAGCTTATGAAATTAAACATGGAAATGAAAAAATGAAACATGCATAAAGTAACACTGTGTTATGTTTATGTAGTTACAGTTAGGTCATGTTCTATCATACTTAGTATACAGATTTTCCTATACAATTATATGTAGTGTGGAATAGAACAATATAGACATAATTTGACACATGACTATATTTATGCCAGAATTAAGAAATTATATGTAAAGCATTAGTCTAATTTTAATCAAAAGATCGCAGTATACCTCAAAAAGAATCTTAATACAATATCTGAATATAGTATTTTGTATAAATAAAATATTTTTGTAAAAATTGTTGCAGATATTATACAGGCCATCAAATTATATTTCATGCCTTTGTAGCAGTTAGTGTTCAATTCATCTTTTTCCAAGAAAACTACAAATGTTCCTGCAGTGTTTTCTGTGTTTTGTCGGGGTTGTCAACTGATGGAATATGGTAGTTTGTGGTTGCCCTGGAGATGAAGGGTGTACCCAAGGGGCTCTGCTGTGTGGTGACTGACAGCCATAGTCCTCCCTCACATCTCACACAGCAGGCACCGACTGCGGTAGCTGCTCCGTTATGTCTTGGCTGGGTGGTCAGAGCTCTATGCTGAACAGGTTTGATTAAAACCTGCATCATAACTACTGCTCTTTTTCCATTGCCCCTTTGTACATGCCTACCATGCGAGTATTATTATTACAGATCAAATACCATGTTAGGAAAATTACATGCAGTGTACGATGAAATGTTTGCTAAGTGTAAAAATATTAGAAGTCAGTTTTTAAGGTGGGGGTATAACTAGCAATTTAATGTTTTTTTTTTTTTGTTGTTTTGTTCTTTTCATGTGTGATGTAATACAGAAGCTGTTTCTTGTTATTCCAATGTTCAAATTCATGTGGTAAATAACATGTTCAGATTCAGACCTTATTAAAGTTACACATATTTCATTTTATTACTCCTCTGGACAGCATAGTCTTTTTTTCACCATACATACTCAAAGTGGAATACACCAAATCCCTGCTTCTGTCAGAGGAGATGTAGGAGAGTAAGATGAAATATCTGGGGAACCATGAAGGCTCGACTTCCAATTCACCCAACAAAAGTGGCCCTTTCTTCCTGCATTTATGCCTTTTTCACTTCCCTTTTTCTCAGATGGAAGCTAATCTGGCCTGCTGCTCTATGTCTCTGTAGTGCACCAATATGAGCTGTGTTGTAGCAGATGTTATTTACTGTAATCATTGTAATATGGCTAGGAATTATATGGCAGGCCTGCACAGAGCACCATAAACATGAAGACTGGTCTGTCCCTAATTATAGTAAATGTCTCTACATATAGAGAACTTTGTCTGTTGGTAGAAAATGCCTGAATTTTTAAAAAATATGTATTTGTAGGCTTACTCTGTCTGTAGTCTGTTATTACATAATTTAATTACAAAAGGGTTAAGCATTCCCAGAATCCAAAAAATACATTTTCAACTGTGATTTTGGATGCAGAATGCCAACACTGAGGACTGACGTTTAAACTGATCAACACCCTGAAAGCAGAGGATATTGTCTTACATTGTTTTCACTAGAACTTTTAAAAGAACAACTTGGAATGTGGTACACTGGTTATGCACTGCCTACCTAAGGTTAACATTTTAAGTTGTTCATTTATCTTACTTTTTACTGGTTCTCTCTTCATTCATCTTCTTACTTGGTTTCTGACCACCTTGAGAGAGCTGGTTTCTTTGTACCTGCTAGAGAGTTATTATCTCTAGTACCCATAAATGGGCACCAAAAGCATATGTGGTGATCTGCAAACTAATAATTGCCATTATTAAAATGAGGCAAATGCTGAATTTGCTTATGCATATGTTAACATGGAGATATAGCATGAACACAATTTTACTACTGAGCCTCGTCACGTTGGCTAAGCAATATTCTGATATTCTGTGCTTAGACCACTAATGTGCACTGAGGTGGAATAGAGACCCAAAGTCACTTTTTAATCTTTTCTGTTAAGGATAAAGTAACATTGAAATATAACACAAATTTAATAAACTGTGGCAAATAGTGTAGGCTATTATACATAAATAGTTTATGTTATTATATTCAAAATGCAGCACTTACTCAAAATGTTAGGTGCCCAAATGTATATTATTATTCTAATGGAAGTAGTATCTACTGCGAGTTAGTAAGCAAATAACTTCAATACATATTGCACCAAGAATGTTTTGCTTTCCCTGTGGCTGTGGCAGCCATGAATCAGGTAAATGAAAGGTAGTAATTATTCTGACGTGTTGAGGAGTGGCACAGTGTTGTAGTGGTTAGCACTGTTGCCTCACAGCACGAAGGATTTGGGTTCAAACACCATTCAACCTGAGGCCTTTCTGTGTGGAGGTTGCATGTTCCTCACATGTCTGCCTAGGTTTTCTCTGGGTAACTCTGAATTCCTCCCATGGTCCAAACACATGCAGTTTAGGTTGATTGGTGAATTGGCTGTGGGTGTGAATGAGAGTCTGAATGGTTGCTTTCTCTTGATGTATTGGTCTGAGTCAGCTGGGATTGGCTTCAGCTTGCCCATGACCCTTAAAAGAATAAGAGTTATAGATGATGGATGGACATTTTGAGATAAAGCCTCTGAACATTGGAAATACTGTATAGAGAATACTTATGTTGCACTTAGGCCTGGCTTAGAGCAGATATCATTTCAGTACAGAAAACTATAATTTGTCAAAACTATACTTTTTTGGTACCTTATATCAGCAGTATGAATAGGATTTTATGTAATATAAAATGTTTGTCAACTTTCTCCAGTGTTACATGTTGTCTTAACACAAGGCTGTTGTCTGCTGCATTGGCAGAATTGTATTAAATCAGTTATTCGACGGTTTTAGGTGTGCTGTGGACAGTTGGTACTTGGTAGCCAGATTTTATACTGAAAGTATTCAGATATTACAAAACAAAGAATTATAATGTTCATTATGTTTTAGTTTTTTTTTAATGGTACTCACATCCTTGGTTTTTGGTAGCTATAGAAACATAATGCATTAAATTTATGGCAAAATAGATATGAGGCTTGTCTTAACATCAGAGCTAAAATATCATCCATTATTGATGCTCCTGCGAGGACATCCAAAGAACTGCTGCTAGTTATTGATCTCAAATCATCAGCTTTATAGTCAAACAAGAATGATAGGAGCAGATGACTGACACAATATATCTTCCAAGTTCCACTCAGGGCAGTCTCAGAAGACAGTGTAGTGTGATAATGTAGTGTCTGTAAGAGCTTTTAAAACTGTGGTCTCTGAGAATAAAGCATGTTAGTCTGCACCTACCGTAACTATAATAGTCTGACGTGCATTTACTGTGTAACAATGCTTGCTGTTCAGCATAGGAAAAAAATACTCACTGACAAATATAATTTCTTTTTACTAAGCTTTCCAAGAAACTTATGTTCATGTGGAGATGAGAGCATTGATTTTTGTTGGCTTTTAAGACTGGCTTGTACTTTGACATGCCTCTTAGATAAACTGTTGTTGTCACAGTAGGGGCTGCATAGATTCCAACCCAGTATCCATCATGAACTGTCACACATTACATCAAAGTCTAGCAAACACTAGAAATTCTGAGATTAGTAATTGATTGATAGCGCTTAACTTTTTATGATTATTATCATTATAGTTGATAAAAAATAAGCAATTAATAGTTACCAAGTCATATTTTAATCTTTATTTGTTAGGTAACACTAAATCTTTATTTCAGTAGTTGCAAACAGTATGTAGACTAATAAAATCCATAGCACCAAAATATAAAGCACATTCTATACAGTATAAATATAAAAAACATGTGTAATGCTACATTTTTATACAGTACGTGCTGTTATAAACTGTAAAACAGACTCCACAAACCTTTAGAACTGAGTTCCTGCTGTTTTGACTGATAAGGAATCATCTGGTAAATTCGCACACACACATTCGATTGTATGATTGAGTATATCCTGCACTATGTGCACTTTCTTATTTTCCAGGCAAGTCTTTTAAGCTCACAGCTGTTTGAAATAAAGACATGACTGCTGATGTGAGAAGAAAGAAGAAGAAAAGCAATTAGAGAGTCACTGTCAACAATGAATATGAGAAAAATGTGTACATTTCAAACAGTGTGGGCTGAGAACTAAAATGCCAGGGTATTTTAGACTTTTCCATCTTGTTTTGCCTTTAATTATAAATTCAGTAGAATTATTAAATGTTAAAAGCCTCGATTGTATCATCACAATCTTTAAAGGACTCATAAACACAGGTTACTTTAACCTTCGCAGGAATATACTCAGTGTTAACAAAGCAGAGCCAAGCACTCCAACCTTATGTAACTGAAGCAAATAGAACAGGTAAAATAAAAAAAATAAAATTACAAGTGATTTAGTTATACACAGGTCAACACAGTAGTTACTTTGACTTTCACGCTAAAAAGCAGCTTAATCACTTTCCCTCCTGACATGTCTAGGTTACCTGTGACTCTGACTTCAGTCTGTTCAGTTGTGCCTGATTTCTAGCTTGATCACTGGATTTTGTATATGTATACTGTATCTTTTGTACAGTGGGCATGTGTTTTCATGAGTTTGAGTTGTAGTATAGATACAATCCAGAGTTTGTCTTTTTGTCCTTCCTCAAACAGTAATTGTTGGAACTTATTTTCACTTATTAGCACAGTATTATGTAAATGTATTCATTTTAAAAAGGGATTGACCATTTATTGTCCCAAAATATAGGTAGATTTTTGTTGTGTTATACATGTTATTTCTATAATTCCTATAAAATCTGTTGTTGAACAGTTCAGCAGCTATGGCCTTGATTTGCCTAATTGGGGAGTTTAAGCTTTTGATGCTCCACAACTTTTGAAGAATGTTCACATGGACAAAATTAGCATTAGATGTCAGCTATATCAAAATAAAAGCACATTAATAAGCTAAAAGCTAGCATACCAGCACAAGATTAAACCTTGTTTCTTAGAGAAATAAAGGTTTTTAAATTGCGAGAGAAGCTGAAGACTTGCAATGCAGGACATTTGAAATATCTGACATTTCAGGGTTTATTTTGCTGCTCTTGGATAATAGAGGTGCTCATGGTGGAGGAAACAAAAACCTTGTAATTCTTTTTTGGTGGAGTCTGTTAAAGAACATCTAACTCATGAATGAACATGTAACACTGGCTGAGTCATCACTGCAAACAGTGAGCAGTTGCTTGTGGCCAGTTCTCACTCAGTGCTGATAAGACAGCGGTAAATTACTGTGTACACAAAACTTTAGAAGAGAGGTCAACTACAGCTCCAAAGGATCTTTATGTTGTACAGGCACAGAGTTTACAACTTTTTTGCCTGTGGCTCTGGAAGCAGGATGAAAGCAGAGGTTGAGCTTTGCAGAACTTGCTAAATACATTTAACAGCTTGACTGTCAGATTTTGGCTGATGTTTGTATCAGTTCTGCAGCTATGATACCATGATTTGTTTGCACCTTCCAGTCTTCTTCAGCGTGGTGATTATCAAGGCTTATGAGCACTTTGGACAGTAGAGCCATTCAACATGTTAAGCTACTTGACAAAAAAAAAACAAAAATTTTATATATATATATATATATATATATATATATACATATGGAGGAAACAAAAACCTTGTAATTCTTTTTTGGTGGAGTCTGTTAAAGAACATCTAACTCATGAATGAACATGTAACACTGGCTGAGTCATCACTGCAAACAGTGAGCAGTTGCTTACTAACTCGCAGTAGATACTACTTCCATTAGAATAATAATATACATTTGGGCACCTAACATTTTGAGTAAGTGCTGCATTTTGAATATAATAACATAAACTATTTATGCATAATAGCCTACACTATTTGCCACAGTTTATTAAATTTGTGTTATATTTCAATGTTACTTTATCCTTAACAGAAAAGATTAAAAAGTGACTTTGGGTCTCTATTCCACCTCAGTGCACATTAGTGGTCTAAGCACAGAATATCAGAATATTGCTTAGCCAACGTGACGAGGCTCAGTAGTAAAATTGTGTTCATGCTATATCTCCATGTTAACATATGCATAAGCAAATTCAGCATTTGCCTCATTTTAATAATGGCAATTATTAGTTTGGGGATCACCACATATGCTTTTGGTGCCCATTTATGGGTACTAGAGATAATAACTCTCTCTCTCTCTCTCTCTCTCTCTCTCTCTCTCTCTCTCTCTCTCTCTCTCTCTCTCTATATATATATATATATATATATATATATATATATATATATATATATATATATATATATATATATATATATATATATATATATATATATATATATATCTATATATATATATATATATATATATATCTATATATATATATATCTATATATATATATATATATATATATATCTATATATATATATATATATATCTATATATATATATATATATCTATATATATATATATATATATATATATATTCTCACACACACATATATATATATATATGTGTGTGTGAGAATAAGAAATATATGTAACATGGATATCTTATAGTGATGTATAGGTAAAAAAAAAAACGTTAAAAATTACCTATCAAATTTACTTCTAGATTGTAGAGATTCCAGTTTTTCCATTGACATCGTGTGTTTTTGTGTGTACTAATGGGTGCATGGGAAATATTGTGAAGTGCTTTGAGGGCACTTGAATGTAGAAAAGTGCTATATAAGTATAAGACCAAGATTATTTTTGATATAAAGTTTAGGCAGCTCAACTGGGCTTAATGTTTTTTTTTGGACAGATCTGTGTATTAAGATCAGTGAGAAGGTAAATATAGCAGATATTACAGTCACGACAGTCCAATATTTTTCAAGCACCGTGAAGTAGTTGCACCAATTTGTTGCATACATGAATACTAAAAGTACCACTCTGTTCCATACAAACCCACAAATATATTGGTGAATATGATGCTTTATTCTGATGCTGAGATTTTCTGATTTTCTAGATCTTTCTGCTGCTGTCCAGAAGTTTTCCCAGTCCTTGCAGGAGTTCCAGTTTGAGTGTATAGGTGATGCAGAGACAGATGACGAGGTGAACATTGGTAAGTTTCAGTTTGGCTAGAAGAGCAAATCTCTCTTTCAATTTCTTTCCTCTCAGCTCCTCCCATTAGGTCATACCTGGGGCCTTTTCTGACATTTCTGTATTGAGTTTTTTGGGAAATGGCATCAAAACACCAAGGACCGATATCTCAAAATATGATATTATATTTGAGCAAGTTTACATTAGTGAGAGTAGTTAATAGGAAAAGGAAAAGTTAGTCATCAGAGTCATAGGAAGCTGTTTTCAGACAGAATTAAGCATACCCTGCAAATTATTGCAGTGAGATTTAGCTTTGAGTATAGATCTTAAAGTTGTCTGCAGTGCATGTATAATTAATGGCATTGATTTGCTTATGATGCTTCCTCTGCCTGTAAGAGATCAAAAGGACTAATTGTGATCAGTGTCAGAGATTAATGGAGGTGCAAACCTCCTAGCCTCCAAGGGGAATATGAAAGCAGCTGTGGAGAGGGCCTCTCTGGCTCTAATGGGCAGGACTCCCAGTCTGGCCTCTTCTTCCCCTTTTTTCTCCACTGCTCATTATCCCCAGCTTGAGTCTTTTGCTCTGTGGAGCTGGCCACTGTTGAATTACTGTCCATCTGTGAGGGCTAGACTGGATATCGACCTCCTCTACATGAGTCAGTAAGGTTCATCTGAATGCGTAATGAATAGTTGGGGTTTTTTTTTTTCATTTTTCTCACAAAGCTGCATCGTTTGTATGATGGGCAGTGGTGCATGAGACCAATTATGCTTATTGGAAAAATCCTCACCAAATCCAAGAGTCAAGTTAGAGTCAAGCACACTTTAATTTGAAGCAATGTACCCCATCCCTGCGCTTCAATCAAAAGAGGCATTGATCTCAGATTGAACAATGGGTGATTTAGTTCCCCACCTGTTATGTAGCTGGACTTACTTGTATTTACAGTGCAAACCGTGGGTGCATTGGAAGCCTGTGGCGTTTGGCCATGCCTGTGGTTCAGATGACAGTCAGAGCTGCAGTGGGCATCTGTTTGATAGCATTTGTATAAAGAAGACAATAGTAAATGCACTTGGGAGGCTCTTAATCAAGCTCACCTTAAATGCAACATATAGTAATAAATGTGAAAATTTCAAGACCTTGTAATATTCTGCAAGATGTTCAATTCCACGCATTTATAACACACCTTTTTTTTTTTTTTTATCCCATGATTGGAATACAGGTTACTTTCTGTATATTCAGTTTAAGTGCTAATTATCTTTTAAGGCAAAATTATTTCTTCACAGTCTAAGCTACTGTGTTTACTCTCACCCCTGGAGAGGAAAGGCCATGATTGCTATTGGAGGAAAAAATGAAACAGCCTGTTGAAATCAATCTAGTCGTCAATGAAACTGAGCTTTCTAACTGACATAGCTAGACCCTTGCGTGAATGCCAGCCATAATCTTGATGCAGTATTGGTATAGTTCACTTTGATGCTCCAAACTTCCCCACATAACATCACAATCCTGTATGTGCTGCCAGATGGGTTCACCTGACCTTTTATTGATTTCACTGTATGACTTCCTGCAGTGACATTCACATTCCATGCCAGTTATCTAGAAATCAATGGGGCCAAACGATTGATGTGGCTATAGAAATAAAAATTTTTGGAAAAGTTACATGCCCTTCTCTCAGAGTCAACCTGTTAGTTCCCAAGAGTTGTTCAGACCCTTCTGGGGTGGAACAAGTCATGAGCTCAAATTTAGACCAAAAAGTTGAGCAGAAAGGCAACATAGTAACACAAAATCAATATGAGTAATCATACAATTCTTCTCATGGTATGTATTTATTAGGGCTGTCAATCGATTAAAATATTAAATCACGATTGTCATGAATTAGCTCGAGATTAATCGCACATTATCTGTTCTAAATGTACCTTGATTTAATACTTCTCAAGTTTCTAATACTCTAATCAACATGGGCATGGACAAACATAGATGCTTTATGCTAATGTATGTTTACTATTAGTGAAACCACCCTAAACATACAGCATAAAGAACATAGACATGTTTCAAAGGTGGTGGATATGTTTTTCAAAGAAAAACACATGGAAAAAAAGAACATAGAAAAAACACAAGTTTCCATTATTTCTTTCTTTGCACTGAGCCAGTTGCTCAAACAGACAAGCCTGTTTACTTTTTCAGTTGACAGGGCAGATCGCTTTTTCTGAACAACCTGCCCTGACAGTGAAAACAATCTTTCACAAAATATGGATGTGACAGGTGTTGCTAAGTATCTGCAGACATTGTTTTGTAAATGAATTTATCGTTCAGACCTTTTTCTTTCTCCATTTCTGTTTGCTGCTGCACTCTTTACTGTCCATGGCTGCATTTTCGACTTCGCCTACTACGGGCTAGGCCATGGATCAGACAGGAAATGCATGTTGCATTGATTACGCATTAATAAAAAATAAAACAAAAAATTTGTGCTGTTAAAATGAATTTGCATTTTGACAGCCCTTTTATTTATGCGTAATCTAAATGTCTCTTAATTTTTGTATAAGCTCATCCTACTCATTCATCCACTCTTGAGATGGTAAGTTTTATTTTATTCAGGTATTCGTTAAGTCTGTTGCCTTTCCTCCATTTACCAGTGAGTGATATGCAAGCTGTAACCTCACTTCGACTCCCATTTCCTTTCTTCTGAGTATAATCTTGTCCCATCAGTGGCTCCAGCTGTGCCCTTTACCCCCTGAGAGGTTTGTGCTGTTGATAAAGGAGCTGGTGGCATTAATAGGAGGCCAACCTTGCCTGCAAGATTGCTGGCACAAAATTATTGCTCCATGGTCTTTAAAAGCTTTGGTGGGTAAATGGACCAAAGTGTCTAAGATGATGCATGAGTCCCAATGCCAGGCTGCCGAGGCTGATAATGATGTTACTGTGTTGGCAAGCAGAGAGGCTCAACCGTTGTTAAATGGCTGGACACGGGGTGACACAGTGGCTGAGCAGCAATGGCCACACTGTATCTGGCCCTCTATTTAATGAAGCTGTGAATCTATCAAGGCACAGTTCTCTGGCAGATGAGGTTGAATTCTACGCTGAATTCATCTGGTCCTGCACAATGTTATATAAGCTACTGAAGTATAGCCCAGACGGCATGAACATACTGCATTGGTACCACATCACTCTCCTGTATGCTGTGACAGTATATTGTAAAGCCTAGTAGGGAAGAAAATAAAGAGAAACAATCAGTGAGTTCCATTCAATTAGAGTATTGTTTTTTACTGCTTGTCCTGGTTTTAAATTGGACAGCTGCATGATTTTATTAGGTTCTAAAAAGTGCTGCACTGAAAGCTCTGAAGCTGCAGTGCAAATAAACATTTTAGCACCAATGTACAGTGCTTGTGGGGTGCCAGGAACATCTGATGTTTAATGACTGATCCTCTGAGTTGTATTTTAATATCTTTTCATCAGCTGAATGCAACAAGATAGTAGCTCACTATGTATTTGTTCAGGGGTGAACATACTGATAGTGTCTATTGTACATGTTTATATATTTATTGACCAAGCATTCAATATTTCAGCTTAAATGTTGTATAGAAATGATCTTTCTCTATATTTCAGCCCAGTCATTCAAAGAGTTCTCCCAGCTGTTGAACACTGTTGAAGAGGAAAGAAGACGCTTGGTAAGAATGCAGTCTTGATTTTTATTTTTTGTCTTTCAGAAATAGAATGATACAAGTATAGGCTGGAGAAAATACTTATAACTAAGATTCTCAATGAAAAAAGTGATATTTATCCTATTGTCTCCTATTGTACATTTCTCCAGGCTTTTATGCATACTCTAAATAAGTTTTCTGTTAATTTATTTGCTTTTTAAAGTCCAAACTCTATACACTAGATTCACATCTAGTTTTGTCCTTTTTAATAGCCAGCCAAAAATACACACTAAAAATGTCACACAGTGTGGGTGGAGGTGCAGTGTGTGGTTGCTATTAAATTCTGCTTGAATACTAATGATTACTCAGCTGAAATTCACAAAAGATTTAATATAAACAACGAAATGTATTATATTTTGTATAGATGTAGTTTTTGAGTAACTCACAACCATTAGAGGATATGGACACTGAACTGTGAAACTGACACTTTTCAGTGCCTTTTCTTGACAAAGACAAAAGTTTTTGTTCTTTTTTCCTATTCATGTCAGATGATTAAATACATAAGTTAAATAGAGCATAACATAATAAACAGTATCATGTTATATGGAAATGCGTAACGCAATCACAATAAAACAAAAATATCAGAGAAATGTTGACACAACCAATTCAAGCTTGATGTTTTCTGTAATGGATTATGGAGCTTAGATTTGAAAATCCTTTTCTACAAAAAGTGGCAGTTATGCTGTTGTCTAAAGGTCGGAAAACAAGCCTCCAACTATGCTGAATGTCTGCAGGCAAATCAGGTGTGATGTAAAGGGCAAGGGCAATGGAGGTGGAGAGCATATACCCCATGTTACAGTGCTGCAGAATTGTACCCATTGCCCCAATACGATAATGTACAGAAAAAAAAAAAAGATCCATTTTAGCACCCTGTTAGAGTACCATTTTGACAGAAATTGGTCTGAACGGTGATATTTATACATAAATTGGATCAGTATATAAGTCTGGTGAAAAGACAGAAATTTTCAGGTTTCTAGCCTCCCATTTGCCTCTAAACCAAACAGAGCTGTTTATTGGATTCTGCCACTTTGTTTCCACACAGTCAGTCACCTTATGTAACTGTGAAAGACAATGCCTCTGTCAAGGCACAGTAAAGTTGTAATTACCCCAAAACTTATCAAAGTATTACAAAGTTATGGTAGTTAGGAATTGTTCAAGTAAAATAGGCACAGAATAGACATAGTATAATGGAACGCAGAATGCCCTGTACTTTGTTGATGTTGATTGTGTTCGTTTTTGTTCTTGATTCAGTGTAACACTTCAGTATTTTTATCTCCGTAAAAAATGTCTTAGATCTTAATGCACAGGCCTGTCATATGCATGCTAATATAAGTTTATGTGACATCTCAGTCTTAGTATTTTGCTCCTGACATTGAAACTGCTGCTAGATTTTATGATGGAAAAAGTTGCCCTTTGAAGATGTGAGTCATCTCTGTGCAGCGAATGTTGCTTTATGGAATATTATGTGATCCTAATCAATTTGACAAGCATAAAGGCACCATTCATAAATTCATATTGCTGTAGATGATGCATGGTTTGGCTAATTTAGCAAATGATGCTTGAAAACATTTTCTCCAGGAAAGAAAACAGCATTTGTTCTTAATTTAAAATGCTAGATTTTATAATAACTTAATTTTCATCAGTGATTCCTCATCAACATACCTGAGCGTGCAAAAATATTGCCTGAATAGAATGTACTGTCATGTCCTTCGGTATGTTAAGCATTAAAAATGCATATAAACATGGCTAGTCAGGATTGCAAGTTGTGTGCATACAGCTCCATTTGCAACAAACTTTGTGTGCATAGCCTGCAGCATTAAATAAAGCAAACAGTGCAAGTTATCTTATGGATATGAAACAGCCAGAGGAGTAGAGCTCCTCGCCTATGTTGGAGCCAGAGGTGGAAGTGAAGCAATTTTGTGAAAGTAGTTTACATTATTTAGAAAGGTCATATTATATTAAACAAATATGGATCCAATGTGCATACAGGTCAATAGCTTTATAGGAATGTGAAGCTGTTTTTTTTTTTTTTTGTTTTTTTTAAAAAAACACTTTAAAACTGTGGAAACTCCAGTCCTTATGAAGAGACAATTTACAGTGTGTCTGAAAATGTGAGATATTGTTGTTTTTTTGAGTGGTGCGCTTTTTCTTTAATAATGATCTCTTCTGGAAATTGCTGTCAATTTGTCTCCCAGTCTTTCTGGGTTAATTTCAATCACAACATAGCCCTGTCACTGTTGACATACCTGACAGTATATGTCTGGCTTGACAAACAAGGCACTCTATATAGCATGTCGAGTCACTGTTATTTAGTATAAAGTAGCAAAAGATTATAATGTTATAATGTTGTGGATTGCAACACTTTTATGAGTATCTTACTACGAGCAGGATTGTGATATTCTCACCAGTGAACAGTGTGACACAGGGCTGGCTTGCTGTCACTCTTCCTAGTGCTTTTGTCTCTGTGGTATAGTGGTAGCCTGGCTGTTGAGGATCATCACATCCCAAAGGTTGGCACAGAGAAGGGATACTTTATTTTATTTATTTATTTTTTTTACAGCTTGATATGTTTACTGCAATAATAAAATAATAGAAGCAGAAATGTGACAAATGCATATTAATGCAGGTGGTTCAGGTTTATTAAAAACACCTAATTTCAAAGGATGTACAAAAACAAATCAAAATGACAAGCAAAGACACAGCTGAACTGGATAACAGAAATTAAATGACACCACAGCTGAGTAGGAGAAAAACTATGAGACAACAACAAAATGCATCATTGCAAAGTAATGGAAATAAACTTAATAAATCAAAGCAGCTATGACTAGTCACACTAGCCATTCAACTGTCATAGATTTAATAAGTAAAAAATCTATTCCTAGCTCACACAGCCTCCCTCATATACTTATCCCTCTCTACTTGCTTGAAAAGCATCCTCTTTGCATCATCTCTTTTGTCTTCACATAGCTGTCTTCTGTCTCATGAGATCACAGGAATATACAGAAAGACGCCTCTGATGCCTGCACTTGGCTGTTGATTATAATGTTGGTGATGCACGAAGTAAAGTTTATTCTCCTCTTAAATGTATTTTAAATCTCCTGGGATACACGTGACAGGAATGTGAGTAGTGTCGCATGTAAACCTGGTATTGTTCAAATCACAGTGACATTTAAAAACACAAGGACAACAATAATGAGTTGGTGCTTACTTTGAAAGAAAGCAACCCTTCTTTTTTTCTTTGCTGCTCCTATAAATAAACTGCAAACTGTTAATGACTCACCTTACTTGGTAGCATAACATTGTGAATGGCATTTCCTTAATAAGCTACTGAAGGTACAGTGCTGATTTTTTTTATTGAAAGACACTGTGTATACCATGTTTGGTGATTATGAGCCAGTTTGCCTGGACCATGACTTACAGCGAGCAAATTATGTCTCACTCTCATTCACAGCTTTCACAACAGTGCCACTTGGCATAAGTTGAGAAAAGGGCATTAATTGACCTTATTCCAATTTAAACTTCCATTGCAACCAGAGGTGAGAAACTTTTATATCTGTTTTAAATTAGCAGATATAAAAACTTAGATAAGTCTTTTATAATTTCTCAGATTCACAGAAGAACAAAAGAAGATGAAATAATTTGTGGTCCACATTGCTAAAGATGATTTTTGGAATATAGCTAAGGTAGCTTACTTGCTGCAAAGCTCCAAAACCTACTTTTGTTCCTTTTTCTCTTTTACTATGTATTGTTACTGCTACTGTTGTTTTTGAAATTATCACCCCATGTGCATAATGAAATAAGCTCAGTTAACAGGTTTAAAATGCTGTTACAGCTTCTTGTCACTGGGAATTTATTGAACATCAATTATACTCGACAAGTGTTATAGTTGAAGTACAGACTGTATTTGCCTCCTAATTTAATCTACATTTTGCTAATACTCTTATTAGTACATGTTCCTATTGAGTTTTATTATAACCTGCTCAAATACAAATACAATCACTGATCTTTGTAAACACTTTGCTGTAACCTTGCTAACTAAGGTCTAGATACCCTGTCATTTTCATATATTAAAGAACTATGACAGTCAGCTTGTAGTAATAATGTCTGCCAGGTAAGATTCAGTGGTGTAAAGTGTTAATATCCCTTACACAAAAGATGTAATGAGTCCTTTGTGAAGTTTCACATTGAAATAGTTGCTGTCACCAGTTACAATTCAGGTAGGTTGGCAAATGCTGCGATAAAGTAAATAACACCACATTTAAAGGACATGTTGATAGCAACATGCTAACTGTTTACACGCAAAGGGAAATAAAGAATATAGAGGAGGGAATTGGAGATAACATTTGATTTAATGACTTGGATTCATGTATTTGAGTAACAGGGGAGTTGTCCATAATGCTTTCATTAGCATAGAAAGATTAAGTCAAAGGAGAGAACAGAAAAACAAAAAGAAAATGCTATGAAGAAGCTGTTTACTTTGAACATAAATAAATGAGATAGTTCTACACTGAAAAGAAGTTCAGATTTTTACCTGGGTTGAGCGCTGGATTGTGACAGCTGTATTAGTGTAATGTATCATGACATTTCCAAACAGCAGATGGTGTATCTCATATTGTGCCTCAAAGACTCAAAATCAGGAATGACGGCATACAAACCACAATGTAGAGATGAGGTTTGTTTGACCATCAGAGAGAACTGTCTGTCATTGGCTTCAGTAGCATTAAATTCAGTTCCAGGTTCTAAAAGAAGAGTTTATTTTTCTGAGCACTTTGCATAAAACACTTCTTATTTTCTAATAATCTGTTCACTGGCTGTCATGTGAAAGAGCAGAAAGTGTAAATTCCTTAAATGTTTTCTCAGTAAATGTGCACCTGTTTGGCTGAAAGTGTCAAATGATCAGAAGTCACATCTCAGACCAGCAAATGTCCACAAACTGTATGAAATCCTTTTTACCAAGGGAAGTGTACTACCCTCTAAGCATGAAATACTGTGAGATATACGAGGTGAGTCTCTGCTATACTCGACACAATCTCTAACAGATGGTGCTTCTATTTGTAAGGTTTCTCACTGCTAATAGATTACAGCAGGCAGATGTGGCAGTCTTTCTAACACATAGGAGAAGAGCCTTGTGCACTGGGTGGGTGTAAACTTTCAACAGTAGTTCTCAGAAACTAAACCCAGATTCTCCCATCCCTCTTACTCCCATTTCACATCTGGACAGAATGTGTGAACTAAAAATAGGACACAGACTGATAAGAGCCACTGAAACCCAGAGATTTCAAAGCAGATGGAGAGGAAACCTGCATGTGTCAAATCAAACCTGCTGTCCTTTGTGGAATTTTCTCTAGCACACTATTTATGTAAGGTGCTTCTGCTGTATGGGAGAGACTCTTACCAGTAGCCCAATTTCAGTAGGCCTCGTCAAGCATGAAGTGTTTTATTGTCTGTGGGCTTGGCAGGTGGCCAGGCCTAAAATCTTTTTGCTTGTGCATTTTGTGATTGGCTTACCAACTACCCAAGTGTGTTATTCCTTGTGAAAACTTCCCAAATCCTATCTTTTTAAAGGGATTTTTGCTATAATTCCCCTGTTGACAACCCTTTTGGCAGCATAAAAAGAATGAAAGTGGTTCAGGTTCTGCATGGTTTGAGAAGGTTCAGCACTGCTGAGCGTGGATGGCATTTAGGAGTGGAAGGGCACTACCCTGATCTTGTGGCTTTTGGAGTGATGATCATGTCCCCCTGGGAGGGAGCCTTTTATGGCTATGGTAGAAAACAGATTTGTATTTTCCTGTTTGTTTGGGTTGTTTTTTTTTTTTTTTTTTTTTTTTTTGTTTGTTTTTTTTTCCCCCACTGAAAGAAAGACAAAAAGTGTGGCTTTCCACTCGTTTAATACAGATAATGTAAATCTGAGTTATGTGTCTAAAATACAGATACATATAAATGTGCAAATAAAGGAGTGAAAGCATGAAAATACATGAAGAAAATATTTCTTAGAGAAAATGATGTACAGTGTCAGGTCAAGTGCATTTTTAAACTGTGAGACTGCTGCTCTATGATTCAATGTGATTTTGATTCCGTGAACGAGTGCTACCAAGTTAGTTGTAGCCAGGGTAAACTGTCTGAGAGCATTTTCACTTCTTGTTGGAAACGTACTTTGTGATGGAAGCCACAGAAAGCCCTTACTGCAAGTTCAAGAATTGTTTCTGAATATGAACAAATTATTTCAAATGGACAGAAAAAGGCATGTTTCATGTTAAGGCATTTATTAATCAGTCTAAAAACTATGAAAACAATTTTTCCTCAGTTTTGTTTTGAACTAGAAAAACAAGCTCTAAAATTACAGCAAACTGCTGTAATTTTAGAGCTATCTCAAAAATTAGACAATATTCAACAAGCTGCAGCATTATTATTTTTCCTCTCAGTAGGAAGTGAAAAATGTATCTTGTAATTCTTTCCTCCTTTTCATGTTCTTCTATAAGATGAACAGCAACATCCTTACAGACCTCTAAGTGCTGATTTGCTGTGCTGTGTTGCATTTATTTCCCATGTTGAGAATTTTCCTTTGGTTTACATTTTCTTTGGCAGCCTTTAAACACATACAATTACACACAATTTGTCTATGCCACAGAACTGAAACCAAATGTTATAAAGTGCTTCTCTTCCTGGGGAGAGGCATATGCTGCTGTTTGTTTTTTCAGGATTTAACAGTGAAGTAACATCTCTCTGTGGGTACCCTGTGTGGAAGCTTTGAGCTGAGGAATGTCCCATTGACCCTGAAACAACAGTGTGAAATAAAGGCAGTCATTGTTCTAGCAACAATCACAGTGGCTTGTTTAATGAAAACCTAAAAAATATTTGGAAGGAGTTGTATTAAACCTCTGTGCTATCCCACGCACCAAAAGCTAAAATGAACCTCAGAAAGCATGAAGTCCAGTTATAGATAAATAGACTGCTCTTTCTCTAAAGGACAGATATATTCTGTTTATAGAAATAAACCACAATTATGGTTACAGTACTATTATTTCAAGAAATCTTCATTGGCATGGAAGATAAGAAGCTGAATTTAGACTTACAGTACATAAATACAAGAAAATAAAATTACAAGAAAACTCCTTCTCAGCTATAGATTTTCTAGCAAAACCCATGTTTTTCAACAGAGCAAGCCATATTGTCTTGCGTTCCATGTGTTATCACCAGATCACATGCTAGCTAAGACAAAGAAGTAGAACAAAACCTCAGTAGAGCTGAGGAACATCACCGTTTTAAAACCCTCATGCTACACTGCAGTGACTCCTTTCTTTCTTATGTTTCACTTCAGCAAAGCAAGGTCACAGATTCCTGTATTGGAAAGCATTTCCTCTTCTGATGCAGTCAGTCTGGAGACAGCTGCTTCTTGAAATGTGCAGTGAGCACAGAAGGCTACTTAGATGGTAGCCAGAAGAGCCGTTTGCTGACAAAATATACTTCCTGTCGCTCATCTGTGCTAAGGACGACTATGTTCCCCAGAGCCAAGTGCGCTGAAATACCACTTCACAACGAGAATCTTTACATTCCAATATATCACCTTTAATTTTCATGCATTAATTAATACATGGTACTTAAATATCTGTGTTGCTTCAGAGGACAAATTCCTGGGCTCATTCAGGGTTCCACCTGCCAGCTTTACTAACTTACTGATTTGATTGATTTTTTTTTTTTTTTTTTTTTTTAAGGATCCACCTGAAATCTTTCTGGTGACAGTTGGGTTAATGTTGTAAATGTTTAGTTTCAGTGCACCGGGACTGCAATGTGGGGACAGCTGTACTTTCACACTTTGATCAAAGTTACCTGTTTTAATACACATATATCAGAAGTAAATAATAATACAGTTTTAAATTGTCCAGCTTTATCTCCACATAAGCTTAAATATATCATTGACTATGAAGTTGTTGACATGAATAAGCAAAGACATAGACAAAAATGTATAATCGAAATGCCCACAAATAGTTTTACAAGTGCCTTTATAAATGTGGTATTTTGTAATTGTTTCATTTAAGACACAGCCTATGATCCCAGTTCCAATAACAAATTTCCTGATGCTATTTAAGTCATGTGGTTTTAGCTATTATCAGTTGCAGTCTTTTGCCATTGCAGTTTAGTTCTGTATAAATGTCATTTGTAGGCGGCTGTCACACAGATGACTTTTATAACTTTTTATGTGGATATAACTACTTCAATTTTGTGCTGCCAAAAATACCAATTGGCTTTTTGAATACCATGGCTCTTCATTTGGCCAAAGTAGTTTAATATGCAGTATATATACAGACAACTACTTTACTGCAGCTCAAACTCTGGTGTCCATGAGCATTATAATATATCACAGGCAACAAAACTGAACTTAAAACAAACAGGAAATCCTCATGAGACCCACAAACTATAGCTACTGTCTCAGTTTCAGCTGCTGCTTCATATCCTTGCTTAACAGTTTACTCTCTGATGAAATGTGTAGGTCAAATGTGTCACATCTACTCATAGTGTTGTGTGATTTTGCAGAAGGTTTGTTTTTATTTCATAGCTCATAAAAGTTAGGGGAGGATGACTTTTCGGCTTGCTGCAGGTGCCAGTGCTGCGCCAGATAAAGATTTAGCTTTGCTATGAGATTGTTACCCCCTGCAACACACAAACACACACACACACACACACCTCTCCTCCAAAACAGTTTGGAGACAGAAGAGTATGAAACACACAAACATTACTCTTTTAATAAAGGTCATTTCACACTGTCAGCACAAAATAGGACATTTAATTCTGTCATGATGATGAGGGCAATAATGTTTATTATGCTTTGAAGACATTAATTACGTTGGGGGGGCTTGGCTTACACCTACTGTAATGAGTTAGGCTAATTCCTTTTGGTTGTTGCTGCTGTCACTGTGGTTATTGGTGCGAGTGTTGCTGATATTTTTATTTGACGCTGCTGGCTATCATTATCTCTAATACAACTCCAGACAAAAAAGTGCAGATGTCTGACTCTCAGTCTTTTTCACATAAGGAAAACACATCCATGTCATCCAACTCAGATGCTCTACCAGTAGCACATAACATTCAGTAACAATAACCATAACGTTCCCTTGGCTAGATGTGTCAAAATATCACTGCTGGATATCACACATTATAATTTTACACAATTGTGCATTCAAATCAGCTACATTTGGGTCTCAAAGGCTTAAGTTGATTAACACATAACAGCCAAACTTATTTGAAGACCTTAAGGGAAAATGTAATCACTTCTAAGAATGAAGGCCACTTTCAGTATGTATAGTTAAACCAATAAATGAATATTTATCACCGAGAGACTTCTTCATGGTTTCAAGGTGAAAAGAGCCTGTGTGAGTATATTCTTGATTACTTTTAAACAGATGGATGGACTCACATGAATTACATCACACTACAGCTAAACTGTGGTTGTTACTGTGAATATTCTCAAAAATGCATTTGTGCTGATGTGGTTTAAATAGAAGGTAAGGATATATCTACATCATGCTCTAGTTGGCTTGTTTACTTGCAGTTACAATACTTAATATTTTTCTTTTCAGATATAAAAGTGTAAGTGAAGTTTGATCTGTTTCTTTTAGAGGCTTTTACAAAATTGTCATAGTTGACAGATTTAGCTGCTGAGCACTAACCGATAGAACACCTACTTGTCAAAACCCACTTGCCAGTTTCCAAAACTCTCTTCTCTGCCTGGAGCCATGTTTGCTTGGATATTTTATGTGAGAATGAAATTGCTAAACTGCAAAAATACAAAGCGGAAATATTCTTTTTCATTTGAATGAGCTTTTGACACCTCTTCAATCAGGAAAAAAATGGCAGGACTGGTGTGTATGTACGCATGTGTTTCTGTGTATTCATATGCAAATAAATTCAGTTGATGTAGTGAAGAAGCAGGGCTGTATATATATTAAGTTGACTTTTCATTGTGAAGACATCATCAGAATGGGCAAAAAGCCTATAAAAGTTATTTACTACCCAGTTAAAGACTTACATAATATAACTAGGGGGATAGAGCAATTCAGTTAAATGCTACAATGATTATAACCTACAGGCATATGCGCTACTGTAAGGACAGACATACACACATCGATCCCCAGGAACAAATATTTATGATATATATGTAATATACAGTATATAACTTAGAGTATACACTCATGAAGCCATTCCAGTAGATCTGTAACACAGTAAACTGTGCAGATATTTGCATAACAGACTACGTGATTGTACCACATTTGTCCAAAACTATATTCCATCAGTGTTTCATGAGCCAGTGATCTGCACATGATTAGTGCTTAATATTAACTATAAGAGCTAACCTGGGAGATGGCTATCAACAGGCTTCTGTGGGATTTAAGCTTATGAATGTACACTGTAAAGAGAAGTTGTCAGAGTGAATATACTGCATGTGCTGGAAAAGCTATGAAAACAGGTGTAATATCTTTCAAAGTATTTTTATGTATATATATATATATATAAATGAACGTGGAGAAGAGTACTTGTTTCCAAAATACTGAGAGTAGATATTTAAACAAATTGTAAAGATTGTAAATTGCAAATTGTAATTTTTTGACATGTCAAAGGAGAGTTTCAGTTGCTACCTTTGCACTATTCAATTTGCTGTGGCCATGGTGAGATTCTGATCTGTCTCTGAAAGTTAACCTCAGAGCAACACTTTTGATCTGTTTGATATTTGGTCTGGTAAAAGCAGGAGCACTGGAAATGTGGCACATTGACATTCTTCTGCCTATCCAGTAATGAAATTGCTTAGCGCTATTGCATCCTTTCAAGCATCACACTGTGCTCACTCATATGGATATAATCCTGTAGAGAGAGGCTGCTGCCGAGAGCATTTGGCACAATGACAGTCTGAAAGTAATCCATTGAACCTTAAATAAGTTAGCCTATTTCAAGTATAAATATCTGAACTTGGAAATTATTAGTTGACCAATTGTAATCTTAACATATTGATTAGTCTATTTTCTGGTATGTGTTCTCAATAAAAAAATTATTTTGTTTGTTCATGTCAAAGTGTAAATTTCAGGCCGATTGTGATCTAAAATCACCAATTTCTAATGCAGAAAAGGACAAGAATATTTTTTCTTGTTTTCATTCAATTCTGATTATTTGACCATAATTATTAGACCATTTATATTTAATTGCATGTCCTAAAAATGGAAAAAAGGCCAGTGATATTAGAAATCTACATTTTAAACACAGTAATACTGCAAGCTCAATTAGACTGAAAGCACAGCAGATAACAGAGAAAATTACATTATCACATGGGCAGAGTAGCATAATTCTCACTGTTGACACAGTAGATAACACAGTAACTTCAATATGACTGGAGGATTATAACAGCTAAATTTGATGACTGTCAAATGTCCTCTACACTCCTAATGGAGTGTCACTTGTAACCAAATTGCCTTGGTTTAACTAACAGAAGTACTCTTCCCAATTTTTCTGTGTTTTGAACACTATCTAGTGATGGACTGTAATGGAGGTATTGAGGTTTTGTTTTGTGTTATTTCTGCATAGATTCATTTTTATCATAAGTAGATGGCAAATTTATGTAAGTTCGCTGGTCAGTTGGATACCCAACAGAACCTCTACATATTTAAAAGATTCTTGTCATCTTTTAAAAATCGTATTCACATAAACAGCATATACACCTTCTTTTTAACTACATTTATAATTATTTAGTGCAGAGTATCAACCTGTGTTTCATCTGCAATTTTTGTTCCAATTATACTTTCAACTTTAGGGCTACACTTAATTCATAATTGGTTATTTTTCCTATCGGTCCTATAATTATCAAAATCATTTTAGCACAATTTCACTTTTGCTTTCACTTAAATGATGTTGTCTAATTTCTGAAATGTAAGCACTTCATACTGGAACCAGAAGTGCTGCATTAATTTTTGCTAAATCAGTACAACGCCTCACCTTCTCTAAATGTAAAAAATGATGATTATGGAGCATAGCACCAGTCAGTGAGACCACAAAATGATCATTTATAAGGTCTGTATTTGTTTATGGTTTATTACTATATTACTGTAACTGTATGAACCCGTTATTTGATCAAGATTATGGGAGTCTTCAGATTATGGGAGTGTCTCTCTATATTTGAAGAACCACAAAACTGACATTGCAATTAAAGTACATTATTACAACAAAGCTACAAATTTGCAGTACAAGTGTACAACATGCCACATCGATGCATATAAGAGGGAAACACTGTAGGTTCAGAGAGATGGTAGTTTCCTTTTGAAGTTACCCGTTCTGCTTGGGTGATGGAACTGAAGGTTATTTTGAGACAATGAAAATGTGCTGTGATTAATGGTTCAAAACAAAAACTCTATCCTGAGACGGTGTGTGTTCTGAGGACTGTAGCTGTGGCTCTGATAGTCCACCTGAGCCGATGCCTTTAAATTAGAGCTGATATCATAGATCTATGATAGAACTCAGCCCTTAGTTTATCACATACAGTCACCACACAGAATAACATCTTAAATCAACTTAAGAACAATGCCCTTTGTGACAGCGCCTCCCATAGAGCAGCCACACCAGTCTGATGTCATCCAACCTCGGTGAATGAAAATCCATCCACAGGAAATTCAGAAGCTCCTTAATGACACCTTTCCAAAACACTCACCCGCAAGGATTGAGAATAGACTATAATTGGAACAATATATCTCACCTTATCTTTTTCTGTCTGGAATAAAAAGGTGGCGAGTCCAGCAGAGCCCTTATACATTGGTCATGATATTAGGTCACCAATTCGTGGGGACATGCCTCAAAAATTTAAATGCATTGCAGGTTACGGTCATAAAGCTGCCTCGTCTGCCAGGCTGTGTCATATTTTAGGAGGTTCGACAGTTCTGGTGCTTCACAGCTCACATAAAAGCCTGCATTTTCTTCTATCTGGCACGACCATTGAGTGCCCTGTCTCGTATCACTGCTGTACTCATTCTGGTACTACACAGAAATTCATTGTCCATTGTCTCTGATTTAAGAGATATTAATGAATGTGATTGCTCTATCCTCCACTTGTGTTTGGACTGGGACTTGGGCTGAATAATTTTCAGTGCTATAATTTCCTGTGTCATACACTTTGTGACGCATTTTTAAAGCAATATAACTGAATGACTAGTAGAGCAAAGGATTTTGTGATAGTTTTCCTTTCCTATAGTCATTTTGAATTATTCAGAGGATTACAGTGAGTCAGCTTGCTGCTTGCTATATTTCAGTCAGTCTGACATCTGTCTGTCTCTATTTTTCATTGTAGATTCAGAATGCAGATGATGTTTTGATTACTCCTTTGGAAAAATTTCGAAAGGAGCAAATTGGTGCTGCGAAGGTAAGAGACCACCTACATGTGCAATTAGCAATTGAACAGTGGAGGATATATCATGTGTTCTGACACCCTCACTTCTTCTCCTCGCCCCCTTCATCTCCCCTACAGTGTGTAAATCATTAATTAAAAGCAGAATGTGACACTGCTAAAAAAAATGGCCTGCTTCTAATTAAACAAACTGAGGGTTTAAAGAAAAATGACAATTTGTGATTTTAAACTATATTAAGACTTGTAAGTTAACAATTTTCAGATTTCGGTGGCTATTTTGATTATTATTAGTTGGTATATTGAACTGAATTAAACTATATTTGACACATTATTCGCTAATTGAGCTGCAGGCATTATCTTCAAAAATAATTTATTATTACAATATTTTTGGGCTATGTTTTAGCAAAATGTTTAACAAAAAAAAAAACATAAGTTCTTTTTGTGTATGTCTCATTTCTAGCGTCATCATAGTCTAAATTAGCCTATACAGAATGTAGGCTAGACATAACAACAAGCAGAAGTGCATTACCAAATTCATTCATCCATGTGAAGTAACATTAAACAACTCCACAAACATCAGGGGGAGAAGGTGACGTGTCCTCCTCTCTCAGGTTGTCTAAATGCCGACACTCACCCCAAATTTTGTTTCAAATGTAAAAAAGTGTGGCTTATAGTCCAGAAAATATGGTAATTATATGATGCTAAATATGTTAAACCACAAAGATGAATAGGGGACTATATTTCATTTCATGTATTTCTAAGCAAATAGATTATAAATAAATGTTATATAAATATGTGCAAAAAATCTGTCAGTCTTCAGTATCACAGTCTAAGTACTGTTCTTCCTCTTCATACTTCTGCATGATCAAGCAGCAGACTTTTTTGATGCATTTATAATCTGATTACTATATACTTATAGTTTCTAATATATTGCATTTACCATTTTTGTAATCAGATTACTCTAATCTTATTACTTGCATTACATTCTCCCCCTAACCTATCTGGCAGATTGATATCAATAAGGATTCTGTGTGTGTTGCTTGAAGGCATCCTGGTTCCACGGTTGGTATGTTGTTGTAGCTGGAGTTAACTGCAAAGAACAGTGTGGGTTTGTTGCTACAAGCCATGCTTTGATTCCTGGCCAACACAAAGGCATAAAATGAAAGTATTGCAGCTTGTTTGTGGTCATTCCCTTGGTGAGATCACACATGAGCAAACTGGTAGATCTCAAGCCTTTGCACAGATCTCCCACTGAGTTTCTGAGTCCACTGGTAACTCTACACTGAACTCTGTGACTCATTTGCACTTCTTTACATAGCCCTAACCCATGTGAGATACATTCCAGTCTCAGAGTCAGGTTCTCACCCATCTCGATTCATTTTATTCTGCAAAAATAGTCATTTTAATGTAATTCATTGGTGTCTTCACAAGCCAACTTGTAATATAAAGGAGCTATTTCTGTTCTCACTGCTGAGGTGTGAACATCAGTCACTCTGCTTTTTACTGGCCAGACAAATAACCATTGTCGCTTCATTCTCAACTATCATGTTATCTACTGTAATGAAATAGCACATTTTGCTGCTATCTCTTTCTCTCACTCCCATCACAGTGCTCTGTGTTATTGCACAGACTCTCTATGTTTATAAAATGGTTTCTTAAAAGCCACAGCCCCCGTCACTCCTACTACCTCTTATTTCCTCTGACCACTTCCTCCTAATGGCTCTCTCCTCCTACAGCCCATCCCCCGCTAAACATTAGCCCAACTAGAGTGAGATAAAAGGCAGGCATCACGAGTGGCTGAGCAACTTTCCACTCTTCCGAGAATTTGGAGAGCTCTGCAGGCTGCCTGACCCTTCCAGTTACTGTGTTTCTTGTCTGTTAACATCAGCTGAACAAATGGGAGCTCTGGCCTTATTTGGGTATACTGCAAGTAATCCAACTGAGGTTATGTACCAGTGTATCAACGTTGCACGTATCACATGCACAACACTTTCATGGCCCTAACACACCAGGAGATTGACTGCAGCACCACTGGACATATTAGGCACAGTCTGCTCTACATAAGGCTGAACCACATATTTTGGAAAAGAAATCCTCAGTGTACAACAAATGCAGTTTGTGCAAGCCATGGGAACTCTAACTTATCTTATAGACTTACAGTACTACATGTTCTGGCTGCCGTAACAAAAGGAAGAACTGAAATTGTTACTCTTCTTCTTTTCTGTTTCAGGTACATGTTTTGTGAGTTCAAAGTGAATAAGTTCCCAGGAAAAGATCAGTATTTTCAGAACTGAAATGGGGAATGACAATCTGTCCTGGTTTCAGTTCACAGTTTATCTACTCTTTGCTGGCACAGCATCAGCACCACTCGTGTGTTCATCCACTAAACTGTTTCTGTAATTGATCTCCTACAACTTAGGCCTCAACCTTAGGCCTGAACTCTCATATAGACCTGCTGTTCTGTGGTATACATCTTTTTTCACAAAATGAAGAGCGTTTGGAGATAAACTATCCAGAGCTGGGTCTTTTCTTGTGTATATGTGTGTGTTGGTTGTCAAACTTTTTAAGGCCTTGAAATTTAAACAAACTCCAGGGACACTTTCTCAAGAAAATACCAGGGCCTGTCTAACCAGTGGGTGGCATTCCTGCTCTCTGAAATTTTGACAGTATTCTCTTCAAGAGTCCTCTGCATTAGGGGCACCACAGGGGCTCCCCACTAGCTGAGTGTGAAAAATTAGTGCAAACAGATCCAGATGGGAGTCAGATGGCCACTGATATTTTGAGCTGTCCTCATCCTACAAAGGGTGTGTAGACATCAGATGATTTTTGACTAGTTATGATCTCCAGAGGCACAAAGTGACATTTGCACTAAAGCAGCTGAAATCCCAAAATATGTTAAACAAGACACTATAGAGTAAAGGATCAATTAAAGTGGTTTGGGGATTTGTTCACCAGCTGTGAGCTGCGCTAAAACTTCTCAATCATACAAAACTGTGTAGTATATGTTTACACTTTTAATTATTCTTAGGTTCTTGTGGTAAGTTGGTAGACCTAGATAATTACCTAGTTTATACAAACTTTTTCTTCTACCCATTTCTCTTGCAAGATTGCTGCAAATTAGGGCTGGCCAAAAGAGACCATTAAATTCATTTTCACTGGAGCTTCATTTTTATATAATTGTTATGTTTTGGGGGTTTTTTTCCATTTTGGGTTTATTGCTTCTTTCTCAGTTCAGTCATCCAAGGCATAAGATACAATTTTACTACTAATACCACCACTTCAAGAAAAAAGAAATCATAACAATAATAGTAATATAATAGTGATAAAGACAATAATAAACAATAACAATAGTAACAACAATAATAGTAATAGAGTAGAACAATTAAATATAAAGTAAAAGTAATAATAATATTGGCAATAACATTAACAGTATTAACAACAATAGCAGCAATGTTGTCAAAAGCATCAGAGATAATGACATCTGCAACAACA
Source organism: Mastacembelus armatus (assembly GCF_900324485.2). NCBI lineage: Eukaryota > Metazoa > Chordata > Actinopteri > Synbranchiformes > Mastacembelidae > Mastacembelus > Mastacembelus armatus. The sequence goes on along the minus strand of NC_046645.1, from coordinate 21,861,595 downwards.
GACAGTAAAGGCAGTTCTACTACTACTGCTAATAATGCTACCAATATTATCATGCGGTTCAATCAACACGAACATATGACTGACTTGTTTTCTCCTCTTCCTTAAATAGCTTCCTCACAGTCCACCATCCCTCAACACCTGCACCCCTACTGTTCACCTACACCCCCGCTTTCGCAATTGACACCATCAGGACCATCATCACAGAAAACACACTGCACAGAGGAACTCAGTTCCCTGCTATTTACATCTCCTTTACACTTGGGACACCAACAACCAGGACACTATCCAATCAGCCACCAATAACCCTCAATATGAAAGTTTTTAATGTGCAATCACTTTTTTAACAAACTTTTATTATTAATGGTCTAATTTTAGATAACAGGACCTGCAGTTCGCATGGAGGCTTCCCCCCTAATTAACTTTGAATACCATACCTTTGTATTTAGCAGTCCCCTGATTTTATGCATTACTGTTCATAGGTCACCAAAAGAACACGCTGCATTTATCAGGGAGTTTGCAGAGTTTTAATTGATTATCCACAAATCCCACAGAATGATTATTGTAACTGGTGATTTTAATTTAAACATGGACAAGTGGTCAGAACACTCCACAGACAAGTTCACTGACCTGCTTAATATCATGGATTTTACCCAACACATCACACAGCTGAGTCACAACAGGGGACACACACTGGACCTTGGCATTAGCCATGACTTGTCCACCAGTGTGTCCTCTGTTGTTGAATTGGCTGCGTCTGATCACTACTATATGTTTTTCAATATCAGAATTCAACTGCATTGTTTGTTTATTCAGAATGGATAAACAAACAAATGGATCGCAAATGGATCCGAATGAAGAAATGTAGCCTAAACATGTTGCTTAGGCCTACTTTGCTAAAATATTCGTATAATATTTCTCATTATGGCATAGCTCCCCACCCAATTAGGCTAATTAAGTAATGATTAAAAAAAAACCACAAATGCTTGATCACGGCCCGGCCTGAGAATAGTGGCAGGAAATATCGGCCCGTGGGTCGGGTCAAGTCCAGGCTCGGGCAGAGAATCTGAACTCTATCCGGCAGTGGCCTTTTAATCATTCCAAGAGTTAACACAAAAAACAATGATGAAGTAGCTTTCTAGCCCTGTGCCCCACATCTCTGGAACAGGCTGCCGGAGCCCATCAGGGGCCGCAGAGAATGTCAACACTTTTAAAAGCAGACTCAAGACTCACCTTTTTAACTTTTACCTAGTGTCCTTTTAATTGTTCTCTTAACTCTAATGATGTAGTTTAATGAATCAATTAATTAATTTACTTATCAATTTTATTTTATTTAATCTACTACTACTACTATTTTTAGATAATTTTATTCATTTCATCTTATTTTATCTCATTTTATCTAATATTGCTTTTACTTTGTAGTTAATTTTTTTCATTTTAACTTATTTTAATATATGTTTCTTATATTTTTTTATTTCTTATCCATTTAGTTTTTTACTAGCTCCCTCCCCCCTCCCCCTCTGCGCCGTTGGTTCTGGCTGTTGTGCCATTGGCTCAGGTTGCCCCGGGCGGTGGCTGCTTTCTGATGCAGGGGGCTCCCATCCCATCCCATCCCTAGGATGGTGTTTCCTTGTGGTTCCTCCGTGCTCAGTTTTTTTTTTTGTTGTTTTTTTTTTTGTGTGTGTCCGTGTATGTGGGTGGGCTGGGGCTCACTACTACCATCGCCATCAATAATGATAGCAATAGTATTAAAACTAATACCAGTTACAGTAAAATTAATAATAATTAAAGGTAATAATAATGCCAGCCTCGATAAAATGCTGGTATAAATTCATATGTCGTTCGTCCGTTTATTCGATAAGTCGTGTACGACTTTTCGTTAAAACATAACTGTGCTCCTGCCAGTGAATAGTCTGGCTTTATTTCTTCTAGTACTGACTTGTTGGTCCTCTTTTTTTGTCCAAGAAATTTGGAGTACTCGCCACCAACACTACAGTTGAAAGCCACCTTCTTTATGGCCCGCCTTTCACAGCCATACATGGCTATTGGGAACACCATGGCTTTAACAATCAGAGTTTTTATGGACATTTTTATATCCCTGTCCTTGATTGTGCTTGCAAGTCTTAGCAGTGCTCGTCTTCCCAGCAATTTCCTTCATAGCGTTCCAAAATTTTTCATGATCGACACAAATGCTTTTTGATAATGAAGCACAAGTAAAGATCTTTTTGATATTCTTATTCTCTCCATTATCATCCTCAAGTTGAATATTTGGTTTCTCATTCCATTCCCTTTTCTGAATCCAGCTTGTGCATCCGATAGCTCTAGCGCTGTGTAGTGGTGAATCCAGTTTTGAAGAATCTTGAGGGTTACTTTACTAGCAAGGGTTATCAGCAAGATCATCTGGTAAGTTGTGCAATTCTTGCTGTTGCCTTTCTTTAGAATTGGAATAAACACAGACCTCTTCCATTCTTTGGGCCATTGTTGTGTTCTCCAGATCTGATTTCAAATTGTGTGCAATACCTTTGCACAGTTGCCAAGACACTTGAGAAATTCAATTGAGATTCCGTCAATTCCTGGTGCTTTTCTGCCTGCTATGCTGTACAAGGCTTGCTTCACCTCACTTACAAGGATGTACAGTTCTATTTCAGGCGATGGTTCCTGTGAATGGATAGTATAGTTCTTTTATCTTCTGTGTATTCCTTCCATCTCCTCCTGATGTCACCTGCTTCAATGAGATCCTTCTATTTTCATTCAGTTGTTTGTTTCAGTGTAGGTTTTAATGTGATTTTTAAGTTGTGTTGAGAAATCTTTATCTAGCAAACTTTATTCACCAATTTATATTCTTTTCTTTTTGCAACTCTAATGATATAGCTAAATCAATGGGAGCATGATCGGTTATACCTATTGTACCAATACTACAGTTAATTTTTAATCAAGGGATGGGACAATAGAAAATAATCTATGTGACGGTAGACTGTGTGCCTATTTGAGAAAAAAGTGTAATCTCTCTAAGTTGGGTTCAATAATCTTCGTATGTGTTTCAGGCCCATATCTTCACATACAGCTGTTACGGCCCCTGAGGTGCCGTTTGACAATCTTCTGGTAAACCCTTGAAAGTTGGCTAGTGACGTACGAGGTGTGTCAGCTGAGACGCGCCATTCAATCACTGCACCCGGTATATAAAGACCGGAAAAGCTTTACTCAGGCGGTGAACTGGGATTTTATGTGAACAGTTCTCCCACTTCGAAACTCTCTGACTGTTTGTGTAGCTTTACGCTTAGTTTTGTACTTACGTGTGTGTGCAAACGCCATTTGCACGTGTTGAGTACTTTGTGTTAGTAATCGCTGTTTATTGTAAATAATGTCTTTTGTGTTTTGTTTTGTACTTCACTTATGGTAACGTGTTTTGAGGTGATACTCTCATTGTTGGTTTGCGAAATGGTGTTGTCAGTGTTTTCTCACTATTATTGATAGAATAAATGTCACAACAGAAAATTCATTACGTGAGCCGTACCATCTACCTTCATTCTTCCACCTTCCCTTATCCTTTATCCTTATGTGAAGTCTCATTCGGGCTGGGACGTAACAACAGCTTTAATTGGCTGTTGAGTCTTAGAAGGCCTAGGAGTGCATTTGCAGGTTCTCTCTAAATACCCGACCATAACTCTTTTTTTAAATTTTTTTTTTAAAGTTTTGTCAGACATTTTCCCATCAGTATGAGAGTGGGTAGAAGTAGAGAGACAAATGCTGTCAGCTCAATTTGAACTGCTGACATGGCACACACATTGTGTGTACAACCAGATGGTGCCAAAGTAAAAAACTTTTAAATCTCATACTTTATGGTGTTTTTAATTGATTATCACAACTGTAATTTGTTAATTTTGTTGCTCAAATAATAAACTAATCCTTTGGGCATTATGCTATTCACACATTCGTCCACAGTTGTATGTATTAATCTTCAGCAGATAAAGATGGAAGTGATGCCCTTGACATATGCAAATCATGTTGCATAATAAGCTTTGCAGATTGTCAGGTAATATGATATTGACTAATCAAAGAAATGGCCATTACAATAAGACAATAAAACTGTAATTTAAAAAAATAATACCCAATAAATGAGAAACACAATTAAAACAATCTATTGGTAATTACTTCTTCTCCTAGTAACTAGAATTTGACAAGCAATCAAAGTGAACCTCATAAAGTCAATCATTACCAGCTTGAAAACAGCTACCATATGGTTGTCTTTTGAAAAAACTAAAATATGTATTAAGATTGGATTATTAGATTATAAATAAACGGTAACATCATCTACAGTTGAACTAACAGCAATGAGCCTAAATATATGGTAAGTCAGAACTATGCATCATTGATTGTGGTCCTGAGGAGTTCTTCCTCCTGTGGTGGGCCATCCTTTGTGGTTGTTTGGTTACCCCAGTATATAGTTGTGTAGAACATTCTTCCCTACACTGAACCACATACACTATATTGATTATCTTTTGTTTAGGTATCCAGTCTTTCGGGTGAACTGGTCTCTGTCTCAGTGTGTTAGTTTTCAAAGATATTTTAAGCCTCTCTGAAACACCTGCCACATAAAGAATGACCAGGTTTTTCCTCTCAGCATGTTCCCCTGTCTTTTTGTGTGATGTGGATTCTGCCTTATTGAAAGCCCACTTAAGGTAGCATCAGTTCTTAAGGGCTGTCTTCAAATGTATGTCCTCCTTCCTCTTGGACTCCATAGAGATAGGAATGTTTCTCGCTCTGTGGTGCAGAGTCCTGATGACACCTAGTTTGTGTTGCAGTGGGTGGTGGGAGTCAAATAGCAGGTATTGGTCAGTGTGTGTGGATTTCCTGTAGACTTCTATTTCCAGGTTACCATCAGACCTGATGATGACCTCACAGTCCAGAAAGGCTAGCGTGTTCTCTTTTGTGTCCTCTCTGGTGAACTTGATGTTTGTATCTACTGCATTTATGTGATCTGTAATTTGTGTATCATTACATAGTTAAATAGTTGCCTCAGACGTAAAGAGAGCTCTTTGATCATGAACTTAGTCATCGACTACACACCTATTTGTGCAGTTCCAAGCAAATGTTGGGCAGATGCATCATCTTAACAAAGCGTCTCAAACTTCCCAATGATTCAAGTTCTTTTCTGACTCATTATCTCTGCAGTTAGGTGGTGAGAGCCAGACTTCATCTGCCAGGGTGAAGCCTAAGGGATACCTATAGGATCGAGATAGAAGAGACCTACATTCATGAGTTCAGAGATATATTACACCATGCTAATAAAAAAAAAAAGGAAAAAAAACCTTTGAAGACTGCTGTCATAAAGATACAACTTCTTACTACCTGCAGCGTTGTTCAGACCTTAAAGTTAATCTGAGATTTGACACACAGGAAATGTTACTGTTACACAAGCAAAGTGTGCAAATACCCAAGTCTGGGTATTTGTTTCTCAACTTCTCAGAAGCAGATATTTGTGATTATTTTGTGTTATTTGGCAAAATTCTTGGTGTCTGTAATGTCTGCTCTGGAAGTTGGACTTCAGGTAAGGAGTGAGACCTTTCTGCCTTTGCAGCAAAGTAACTCAAGCTTGAAGCTTTTTGCTCATTCTGCTTGCCCTCTACTTAGTCTATAGAGATGGGTTCTCTCTTTTATGCCACTTCTTAGAGAATCCATTTAAAATGAAAGTGTGGTGAAATATGCTGCATGTGGTGTCTTAGTAGCCACCAATGTTTGTTCTGTTCCACGGTGCTATGTGGAAGTGAGAAAGTGTAGTATGAGTGTGTGAGATATCAAGGGTTCTTTCCTTTTATATATACATGCAGACGCATTCAACTTCCTTTGCCACTCTGTTACCATGGTGATGAGAAGCCCAGGAATGATGGTCAGGGCTGGTGTCAAAAGTGACGAGGCAGGGCTAACATCCAAATATTCATTATGTCATCTTCATGTCTGTTTTCAGCATCTTATCTTCTTCAACCTGAGAACACCTGATGACCAGAAGAGATTCCACTTGTAGATTTTCTCCTTGTTTTATTCCATGCAACGTTAAATTAACAATTAACAAACTCGCCCACACTGCAACTGGCATCAAAGTACTTTTAAACTGCATCATGAGACAGAGGTAGGTTTGAAATTCCACTACAAAGGAACCTGCTTCAGAATATTTCCTTCCCGCATCTGATTTATTCATCAGGGTGCACAAGGCAATCAGACAAGGTAATCTCTCAAGTGGTAGTTTCATGTGTGTTTTGTACATGACGATGTTAGAAAGTGCTTTGGCATTATCCATTCCCAGCAAGCTGATTACTCTGGGGCATCTAGCATTACTTTATATCACAAACCCAACCTCATATGTGCTTCAGGGTATATATCCATATCTCTGTCCTGTGCCACCACGTGTTGGTCTTCAAAGCCTTTTGTCTGCAATGCAGCCCCCTTCTCTAGGCGTGTGTTTGCAATTTAAATCATTCATATTCCACTCTGATTGCACAAATACACCTAGAGAGGTGGGAAGAGTGCACTCAACACATGGACAAACCAACAAACACCTGGTGTTATGCTAGGGTATCATTACAGTAGCACGAGTTTATGCATGTACTGCCTAGATCAAAACAAAGCAGGACACTTTGGGTGACTTAATCAGGCTGCTTCTGCCTCCCAGATTCACTGCAGTTCTGAGTCACACTCCCTACTCTTTGTAAGTGTGAAAGACTAAGTCCAGATGCACAGAGGACTTTTCTGGCACACACACACTGGTCAGCAGAAATGGGAGCTTCCTGCTGTGAATGTGGGGCTCAACTAAACATAAGCCCTTCATTAAATGCGATCCTGTGTGTGTGTGTGTGTGTGTGTGTGTGTGTGAGGGTGTGTGTGCGTGTGTGTGTGTGTGTGTGTGTGAGAGACAGAGAGAGAGAGAGAGAGAGAGAGGGAGGGAGAGTGCATGTGTCTTTACAGTACTTATGAGTATGAGTGTGTGCTGGTATGTTCCCAAGGGCATCAATTGTATGCATGCTCACAAAGCAACATAACATGTCAACAGCACTCACACTAGCAGTCAGTTCCCTCTAATAAAAACACTTGATCCTTAAGGGAAATTTATTCTTTGTCAGCCTGATATATTTAATCATATGTTTATTTTGCAATCCACCTGTTTTCTCATTGTTTCTGAATAACCAGTATATATGCAATTGATTTTTTTTCCCTATTTCTGAAAAGATCATTCCTGTGTTCAACATGATAAGAAAGAAGGAAATAAGATGCTACTACATGAAATTATCTATTGATTTTTGTGCTGTACTTACAATAGTTATGTAGGAGGGTTAGTGTGTTTAACTGCTATGGGGGTTGCTGAGGCAAAACACTGTCATAACAGTAGCTAGTAGATTAGACTTGCTAAATTTCAGGGCCATGGGAATGAAAACAAACAAGCAGGATCTGGTTACAGTGACCGGTTCCTCACTCTATCCCTTACTCTTTCCCCACTCTCCCCTTACTTCCTCTCTCCCCTGGCCACTTTATGAATATTTGGATAGCTAGATAGGCATTAAATAGGCAAAGCTTGTTTTAGAGCTCAGACTTGTAGATGAGATGCTTGAATGCCCTCGTACAGATGGGTTCCCTCTGCCTTAGCACAGTTTGATTATTGCTTGTGAAGTGGATGTATTTTGAGTGAATTGTTCAATATTTTAGTCCATATGTTTGATAGATGGGCATTTTGCATGAAAAGCCCATTTCTTCTTCTGTCCTCAGTCTTCTGAGATGCTTTGTCTGAATCCTTGGTCTTTGCAGTTGGAGCATAACAAGGAAGGAAAATGCAAACAGCATTCAGTTGGTTCTGTGGGTGACAGTGCCAAATGCATTATACTATTGATGATTTACAGTGTTATGTATTTTGCTTTCAACTTATGTCCCCAGCTGGGACACTGAGAGTAATAGCGTATATTTCTCAGAAGCACTATTGATAATGCAGAGTCCTTATTGACCATGCTGACATCGTTTACTCGTCATTACATGGTCATATGCCACTTTTATGGCCTGTAATAATCTATTGATAGGAATTTTAAATGGTAAGAGGCAAATGATAGGTGAATGTAGTTAGACCTCCACCTAGTGGCAATTTAGTCACAGACACATACATCAAGAGAACATGGTAATATTTATGTCTTCCATGTGTCTTTTCAGGAGGGGAAGAAGAAATTCGATAAGGAAACGGAGAAATACTACTCCACACTTGAGAGACACCTCAACTTGTCTTCCAAAAAGAAAGAGTCATATCTGCAGGAGGTAAAACCAAAACAGATGTTCTGATCCCCAATAATGCTGCTGTTCTATGGCAGACTGAGCGTCTCCTAAAAATAAAGCTACCGCTTGTGCACCATTCTTTGCTCATTACTACTCTAAGCCCACACTGTTTCTAGGTGGTGGTGTAAGCATTAAGTATCTGTCCACAGAGGTCTCAGAGCGTGACCCGTCTTTGTTCTGGCACTCACCCTGGTTTATTTGCTCATTCTCAGGCTGACACACAGATTGATAAGGAGAGACAACTATTTTATGATGCATCCCTTGAGTATGTTTTCAAAATACAAGAAGTGCAAGAAAAGAAGAAATTTGAGTTTGTTGAGCCGGTAAGGAGAGCATCAGTTTCATATATGCATGTATCTGCTGAATGTAAGTATAAGATGTGGCAATTGTTTAGGGTTGTTTAGCATGTTTTCTTTGTCTTCTTCTTCTTTTTGTTTATGTGGAACATAGTCAAAACAAAACTGAATCTTTGTACTTACAGCTGATGGAAGTTGCTTTTTTTAAAGTCTGTGATCTTCGGGCACAATAATCCATTTCTCACAGATATGTCTGCCCTTATGTGCTCAAAACATTTGTTGTCTTAATCACTAATTGTTGGTAATATTGTTGATACATCTGAGAAAGCTGGTGAGTAAAATGGGATAAGGTGGTTGCTGTCATACAAAGCAAGTGTAAGTGCGAATCAACGTCTCTATAAAAGCCCCCACCTTACTGATATGTGGAGTCAATTCTAACATCCCATGCAGAGAAGTAACCAGGAAATATTAAGTTCTGTAGGTGTTAAATGTCTGGGAACGTGAGATGGGAGCAAAATGGCTGTTTTAAAAGCCCCCACTCCCATTTGTTTGCATCTACTGGCAGCTCACCCAGAACTCATGCCAGAAATGTAAATCTCCACACTCCAGGTAGTACTGGGGAAAAATGACAAGACTCAACCTTGCTGTGATGAATCTGGGAGCAGATAAGATGGTTCATCCTTGAACATTTGATATACCAAATCTCATTCTAGAAATCAAATCAGTGGTTGTGTCTGAGGATTTGACTGAGAGCAGTTCTATGCTTGCTGCATCCTCTATGCTAGAGATGGGATCAGTTTTCCCCAACAATGCTACCAAGGGCTTGTGGAATGGTCAAGAACGTTCCTGTCTTATGCAGAAAATAAGATAAATATCTGTCAGTCAGAAAGAACTGTAACTTTCTGAAACTTTCCTTTTTTGTCTTCATTGTATGTGCAATATTAATTGAATGAATATAAAAATATTTCATTTTGTCAGATATTGGAATAAAATTTTATACATATTAGAGTAAGATAATAATTAGTTTTTGACTGACAGTCAATAATTCTTTTACCCCAAAAGTACATATTCACGATGTGACATTTACTCTGACAAAAAAATTTTAATAGGGATTATTGTTTGTGGTGTTCAGAATAACACTAAAACAAACATTTTATGTTTAATATGCCCTTTTTTAAAATGTGCTTTCTGGTATGAATTGATAATCATGCCCTATACTGTTTATTAACTCAGTAAATCACCCTTAAATATTGTCCCTCTCTAGCTCCTGGCCTTTCTTCAGGGTTTGTTTACATTCTACCATGAAGGATATGAGCTGGCTCACGAATTTGAGCCGTACAAACAACAGCTCCAGTTCAACCTACAGAACGTAAGTCTCAACACCTCAGGAGTTGTACACAAAGGCAACCAGCCACGTAATCATATTCTGCAGCTTATCATAGCCCGATATAACAAGAAGAGTTTTCACAAATGGATAGTTGTGTGATTAAATGAGATTCTTTGCTGCATACTGGATCAATATTTTCAGAGTGGTGTGTTGCAGGCAGTTACAACAGGCCATTTAATGGGGCTGTGTCAAAAAATAGGTAGAATTTGGAATAAAACTACAGCTGCTGTGATGGCTCCTCCTTCCAGTACTATGACTTCCCCACTTTCAGCCTGAAGGCTCAAATTTCTCTCTGACCCAAAATGTCAGCAGCATTGCCGTGACAATTTCCACTCCGTATCCCTCTTCCTATGTCTTAAGATGCAGAGAGCTCTAATAAGAGCTGGAGAAGGTGAGGCTGTCTCACTGTATCTCTACCAGGGGATTTGAAACAGCCTCATGCTGACCTTTGTGACTCTGAAAGGAGGATTTCTTGAAGGCTTTTCTAATTTGGTATCACCTCAAGTACATTCTTCACAATATATGTTTAATATGTTTGACTAAGATGACAGTTCTGTATTTCATTGGTTTCCTAACATGTTAGTTACTCTTTTCCCCAGGTGTGCTTATGGAGCTACACAAATAGGAAGTAATTGTCAGGGTTTTGCTGATTCTTTTTAAGCCTAATAATAATAATAATAATGAGGGCGTTGCTGACGTGAGAAATCATGAGGAAAAAAAATGCCAGTACAAACGATATCTTCTGTTAATTCACTGATAACACAGTCCGGCATTTTCCACACAGACAAGAAACAATTTTGTGAGCACAAAGCAGGAAGTGGAGAAGCTGATGAAGAGGATTCGGTCTGCAGATCAGGACTATAAACCCCCAGGCCAGTGGACAATGGAAGGCTTCCTGTATGTCCAGGAGAAACGTGAGTCTTTCTAGCTGGGCTCCAAGCCAACCAGCCCCCACACTCCGCCTCATTTATAAGTGCATGGTTTTACATCCATCACCATAAACATGTCTTGAGTTCTCCCAGTCCTCTGCAGAAGAGATCCTCTCACAGAGCTCTCATAATTCATCCTGTTTACCGATTCACTTTGATGTGCTCTCAAATGGAGGGTAGATACCACACATGGTAGATTTTCATCAGTAGTGATAAACAACATTTGATTTATCACACTTTAATTGCAAATTGATTTTCAGAAGTCATTCCAGAAGCCTGCAATTCAGAGAGGAATGTTATCCATAATATTTTTGGCACAACTATTTTCTCCTTTGTTTTTTTTGTTCTAGGTCCTCTGGGATGCACTTGGACGCGTCACTACTGCACATATGAGAAAGGCAGCAAGACCTTCACCATGAGCAACACTGAAAATAAGTCGGCTGGGAAACAGGTAGTTCAGTTTAGTTACTCATGCAAATGACAAAAACTGAGCAAGTATAATGTGTGTGGGTGAAACAAAGCACCCCTTTGGGGCTTATAAGAACGTCTCACTCCACAGGGGGAAAAGAGTAAAAAGTAAAGCTAATATAACTGTGATTTGGGCAAAGAGAGCCAAGGACTTGTTAACTCATGGCAGACGAAAATGATTCAAAGATGATCAAATCCACAGGAATGAAAATAGTCTTAGGTCCTGTTTTTGTACACATTTCAACAGATTCACTTCATTTACAAGCATTCATAATTACAAAAAGTAAAAACTTCATGAACCTTAAGTAATAAAGTTGCAATGATTTGATATTCCTTGTGTTAGATCAGCCAGTAACCTCTGGCGTACGTTTTTGCATGTATTTAATGCAAATCCATTCCAATTGAATAGTCTTACTGTTTTAGACTTACACAAAAATTAGCATTTGCAAGAAAAGAGTTGGAGATGAAGCCTCAAGTCTATTCATATTTCTCACTGTAGTTTCTAGTTATTAATGTATAGTGCTTTTATTTTTAGAATGGTCTTGTTCTGAACCAGCCAGAGATGTTCAAGCTCAAGTCCTGCATCCGAAGGAAAACAGACTCCATCGACAAACGTTTCTGCTTTGATATCGAAGTGGCAGAAAGGTCTGTGACTGTCTCAATCATCTAGATGTTCCCAAAAATGTCTTATAACTTACTTGGGCTTAAAAACATAATCATTACTAGTTATGACTAGTCGAATAAATCAGTATAGTCCAAGTTGTTTGATTTGATCAGGGAGTCTATATTAGTCTGGCTCCTGGAAAAATGTCTGTAAGTAATGGTTACCAGAGCTGAAGGTCAAAAGTAATAAAATCATATAATTACAGGGATTAAACAGATTTTTATTTGCTAATAACCTATTTTAAGATTAATATGCATGTGGAGTGTTTGTCCTTGTGCATTTTGTGTTCTGTTGATGCTCAACTGATACCGGCAATTAACCCAGATTATCACTGGAGTACACATCATTTGAACATGCAAGAGCTGTTCAGTTTTGATTAACATCTTCAAACATCTCCCTGTTTACCAGCGTTGGATATTTTCAGCCGTTTGTGTCCTGCATGTTCCTCAATTCCTCTCCTTACCTCTTATTTGTTGTATGTCCACAACTGAATATTTACTTTTATTTTTGAACCAATTCCATCTTTTCTCTGTGTTCATGTCGATGTAGAAATGACATCTATCGTGGAACTCTTTTCAGACCACTTCAGTTTTTCTGTAAAGTCCGGTATGTGAACTGACCAGTGCTGCCCTTTCAGCGCAGTTGCATGTGCTGCATGTGCTGCTAATCGTATCATTTACTAAGTCTCAAATCCAAGCCTTCTAATGAAACACTTTTGCCTTTTTACAACTTCACAACTTCAGACTTCACTTAGTCAACATGGGCTAAAGGATACAGACATATTGAGAAATAATAATTGTCTGCCTTTATTTAAATAGCACACTGATTTGCATATATTTCAAGGATCAGGTTCACTGTATGGATTCATAACCAACTATAATGTTTTACTGAGCAAAGGGAGAAGAGATTGGTCCGGGACCAAACACCTTTAAGTGGCTGCCTGCTGATTAACAGTGGCTGAATTTATTGAGATATAAGTTATAAGAGTTTATATATAGGGGCATCTCATCACTGTGCCTTATTGTTGCACTGCACCAGTAGTTCCAGCACTTGCTCACACTTGGTGAATGTTGCAGAGCATGGACAATAACTGCAGTTTATTTGCAAGATAACTCATTTATCATAAACTGTGATGCCCCAAGGTGCTTGTTCCAACCACAAGGACAATGTGGGCCAAGCTCCAGATGGCTTCAAGCTAATCCATTCATCCTCGTTATAATAAGCATCCCGTTACACCTATAGCCCAACCTGAATCGAACCAACCATCTCAAAATCACATTTTTAAAGGCTTGGTTCACCCACATTACTAATAGGGTATTTAGCCATGCAAATAGTTTCATTTTATCTACACAGATTTTAAGATATCTGTCTCTGAAACTTCTCTCCACCCAATAAATATAGTTTAATTTGTGCTCCTCACGGCAATGAAAAATGTTATTTTATACAATCAACAACAACCTGTTGTGTACCCAGTAATCCACAGATCTCACTATCATAATGACTTTAGCAGAAAGTAGTTTCCCTGAAAACTGATAACAGGTTGTTTTATGAGTCCGAGTAATGGGGACACTATTGCTGGAAAGAGATGTTGCTGTTGAATATTTAATGTTTTCAGTGTGGTGAGCATCATAAATACAGTGTATTGGGACGGAGGCATTAATAACAGAAACATTCATTTGAAATCCTGATCAAATCAGTCCATGGCAAAATACCATTAGAGGTTGCACTAAAAACTTTGTCTTCTGTGTTCTGTAATTTGGTTCAAATGGCACATTAATCATATCTCATGCAACTTGACATGGCTCCATGCTACTAACTATCACTACTGGGTGGGGTTGAGTTTTTTGCTGGTACATATTATCAGGCATAATGGTTTGTTATCATACTGCTGCCAGTTGAAGCAGTGCTACATATTGAGTGTATATAATGCTGAGACCAGTTTCATGCTTTATAGCGCAAGGTGAGGAGAGATGTGAGACACAAGAAGTGCTGTTCTGCAGAACACGGGGAAGAGGAACATGCATGCATGTTGAGTGCAAAAACAATGAATCACTCTGTAAAATATTAAGCACGTGCGGTTTGTAATTAGGAGTGGAATGTGAAGCACCACGCCACCTGAGGGCACAATTTGAAGTCAAGCATTTGCACTAGCATTTGCATTAGCTATTTTAGTTAAAGTCATTTTATAATTGTCTCAGCCAGTGTAAACATGGTCTGTCCAGGGGCCTCATGGCAATGAGATCAGACTGAGACCAGCTTTTCTCTGAAATCTTTCCAGGCATGGCGTTATGACACTGCAGGCACTGTCAGAGTCCAACAGAAGACTGTGGCTGGAGGCCATGGATGGCAAGGAGCCGGTGAGGAACTCTGCCTGTTTGTCTTAAAAAATATTCATTTTGTGCTGGCTGCTGCTGGTTTTTTACTTGATCCATTCACAAGAGGACAATATGGAAAGTGAATTATTTGTCATTGGCACCCTCTACTGGTGACTTCAGTTTAGGTCTTTCAGTAACCATGATCTCACCATCCACTTGTACTAATAATAGAACAGTCCACTTAAAGCATAGGAGCACTAGGACAACAGTGTGACATAATTCTTCTTCTTCTGGAAAGCTGTTCAAAGGGTTAATAATGATTTTTGTAAATTTCTCTAGATTTACAACCTGCCAGCCATATTAAGCAAAAAGGAAGAGAGTAAGTGTCTTTTTTTTAATCTTTCCAAATCTCTTTCAGCTTTCTAAGACTTGGAATAAAATCACCAACACTCACATATCAAACAGATACTTGTTGGCTGCAGCTGTTTCTGTTTATTAATACTTACTTGACATACACCCACTCAGCTGACACAGCAGAGCACAGAGGTTGTATCTTATTAGTCAGAGCACAAGCCTAGGGGAGAGCTTATTATTCCTGCATGATGCGTGGTTAACTCAAGTATTAATTGATGTGTCAACCCTATTTTCTTGTTGTATTACAGCATTTCTTAATGAGGTGGGCTTTAACTTTGTAAGGAAATGTATTGACCTGGTGGAGATGAGAGGTGAGACACTGAAATTTCTGTTTTCATTTGTCAAACAGTATAAATAACAGTACACTTCATTGACAACACATTGCACTGGCTTCAGTCTTAACTGAACTAAAAATCGTTACTTTTAAAAATTCTTAATTTTCTTTTTCATTGCCTTGTAGGCATAAATACAATGGGACTGTACAGAATTGGAGGAGTCAACTCCAAAGTACAGAAGCTCATGACCACAGTCTTTTGTAAGTAATACAAATAAAATCCTACTCACTCTGACATTTTAAATTGCCTTTCAGCAAAGCATAGATATAATTTTGTAATTTTTGCCACCTTCTCGTTTTATAGCTGTTAAAGCTTTGGTGTATGAATAGGTTGAATCTAGAGCTTCAGCAAACATATGGAGAGACCCTGTATGCGAGCAAAGAGCTCCTCCTTGTGGTGTGACAGTGTAACAACCACCTGGTCTCATATTTGTCATTACCTTATTAGCTGACCTAGTCTTCAGTCTTTTGAACAGGAATGTCTGGATGATTTATTAAAGTCTTCACACTTGATTGATTTCCATGTCTATGTGACACCAGATGTGTTCTTTTGTTCTTACATTTAATTCAGGTTTTTCTCAAGTCAGTATTTTTAGTGCTCATTTAAGCAGTCTGCCAAGTCGTGACAGGTTGCATTGGTTTCTTCAGATTTGCTTTAGATAGTTTACAACTTAATCATCTTCTTATATAAAAATAAAATGTGTTTCCTGTAGCCTCCAAGGCACCTGTGGATATGGATCTGGACCCAGAGATATGGGACAACAAAACTATTACCAGTGGTTTGAAGAACTACCTCAGGTCAGCTTGCCCCACCAGCTGTGTGTCCTTAGCTGTAACAAATTATCATTACCTCCATGACGCTTCTTGAAACCTCTTTGGTGTTAGTTCTGCATTCAGTCCTGCCACTGACTCACAAAGGAAGGCACCTGTATTAAAAAGACCTATACCACTCAGGAAATAAATGACAGTTGCTCTCTTTATTCACTAGGTGTCTCTCTGAGCCGCTAATGACCTTCAAACTCCACAAAGATTTTATCATGGCTGTCAGTAAGTAAAGAGAGGATGGCAACAGCTACAATATAAAAGATTTATTTGGCTGACTGTGCTATTTACTTGTGTTATTATACATGAGAGAGATTAAGCTGTCACAGCATAGTCGAATTTAAAACATACTATATATGTATTAAAAATACAAAAAATACTGATCACTGATATAGATATACATTTGGCTCATTTGCTTCTGTCTACACATTTGTGTCTTGATTAAAAAGTAAATATTCCATTAGGAGCTAAATTTTGTAGATTTTTTTTTCTGATTCCCTACATACAGTCTAATGTTAAAAGTTCATGTACCACTGCATGCATATTGGTCAGATGTTACCATATTATTATATGTAGTTACATATAAAATGTTATGTTCTCTCATAGTCACTGTAGTATTTTATTACGAATTTAAGAATTTATGAATTGCTTGGTATTTTTTGTGTTTGCCAATCATCCTCCTGATTCCTTTATATCAATTTACCTTTTCTTGTAGAGTCAGATGACCAGAACTACAGGGTGTGTGCTGTCCATGCTTTGGTTCATAAACTGCCTGAGAAGAACAAGGAAATGCTGGAGCTGCTCATACAACATCTTGTCACGTACGTACACTACCGTTCAAAAGTTTGGGGTCACTTAGAAATTTCCTTATTAATTCCTTACTAATCAGAAATACACTCTATACAGTGTTAATGTGGTAAATGACTATTCTAGCTGCAAATGTCTGGTTTTTGGTGCAATATCTACATAGGTGTATAGAGGCCCATTTCCAGCAACTATCACTCCAGTGTTCTAATGGTACAATGTGTTTGCTCATCGTGTCAGAAGGCTAATGGATGATTAGAAAACCCTTGTGCAATCATGTTAGCACAGCTGAAAAGAGTTTAGCTGGTTAGAGAAGCAGCTTCCTTTGAGCAGGTTGAGTATCTGGAGCATCACATTTGTGGGGTCGATAAAACGCTCAAAATGGACAGAAAAAGACAACTTTCATGTGAAACTCAACAGTCTATTCTTGTTCTTAGAAATGAGGGCTATTCCATGTGAGAAATTGCCAAGAACCTGAAGATTTCCTACAACAGTGTGTACTACTCCCTTCAGAGAACAGAACAAACAGGCTCTAACCAGAGTAGAAAGAGAAGTGGGAGGCCCCGCTGCACAAATGAGCCAGAAGATAAGTACATTAGAGTCTCTAGCTTGAGAAATAGACGCCTCACAGGTCCTCAACTGGCAGCTTCATTAAATAGTACCCGCAAAACGCCAGTGTCAACATCTACAGTGAAGAGGCGACTCCGGGATGCTGGCCTTCAGGGCAGAGTGGCAAAGAAAAAGCCATATCTGAGACTGGCCAATAAAAGAAAAAGATTAATATGGGCAAAAGAACACAGAGGAAGATTGGAAAAAAGTGTTATGGACGGACGAATCGAAGTTTGTGGTGTTTGGATCACACAGAAGAACATTTGTGAGACACAGAACAACTGAAAAGATGCTGGAAGAGTGCCTGATGCCATCTGTCAAGCAAGGTGGGGGTAACGTGATGGTCTGGGGTTGCTTTGGTGCTGGTAAGGTGGGAGATTTGTTCAGGGTAAAAGGGATTTTGAATAAGGAAGGCTATCACTCCATTTTGCAACGACATGCCATACCCTGTGGACAGCGCTTGATTGGAGCCAATTTCATCCTACAACAGGACAATGACCCAAAGCACACCTCCAAATTGTGCAAGAACTATTTAGAGAAGAAGCAGGCAGCTGGTCTTCTATCTGTAATGGAGTGGCCAGCGCAGTCACCAGATCTAAACCCATTTGAGCTGTTGTGGGAGCAGCTTGACCATATGGTACGCAAGAAGTGCCCATCCAGCCAATCCAACTTGTGGGAGGGGCTTCTAGAAGTGTGGGGTAAAATTTCTCCAGATTACCTCAAAAAATTAACAACAAAGGTCTGCAATGCTGTAATTGCTGCAAATGGAGGATTCTTTGACGAAAGCAAAGTTGAAGGAAAAAATTATTTCAAATAAATATTATTTCTAACCTTGTCAATGTCTTGGCTATATTTTCTATTCATTTTACAACTCATGTGGTAAATAAAAGTGTTACTTTTCTTGGAAAACACAAAATTGTATGGGTGACCCCAAACTTTTGAATGGTAGAGTATTTCTGCAAAAAACCCCTTACATTGCAGCCCTTAAAAAAAGAACAGCCTCATGTGAAATGATAAGAATTACTCGGGCTGATAGTCTGTTCAGCTCTGGGAGAGCTTAATTGTATGTGAACAGTTCCTTTTGCTTGAAGTTATAAGGTGTAAAGGCTACAGGGATCTATTAGCAGAAATCTCTAAATATGTTGTCATTAGTGTGCAATCACTGGAGAATACCAGCAGTTGCATTTTCTTAATCTTCAGTGATGAATGAATAAATGAGCCTTTTAAATCTACATAGTAGGGGCTCTTTCACTGAAGCAGCCATGTTGTGCCACCATGTTTCTACAGTAGCCCAGAATGGACAAACCAAAAACTGGCTCTAGACAGTGAAAAGTGTTTTGTCATGACTCTACACTTCCATTGTACACTCCCTTATGTCTGGAAATGGAGTGGGATGTGAGTAGTGCTCAGAAGGTGCAGTCTCACCATTGCACATTGTACCTTTAAGACTATGTAACTCCTACTATTTCATTTACCTGCAGAGTTTCCAGACAAAACCAGCTCAACCTGATGACAGTGTCAAACCTAGGTGTCATCTTTGGACCCACACTCATGCGGTCACAAGAGGAGACTGTAGCAGCCATGATGAACATCAAGTTCCAAAACATTGTAGTGGAAATCCTTATCGAGAACTTCAACAAAGTGAGTCATTGTTTGGCTTTAGATGTACACTATGCTCATAATTTTGTCTTCGTTATCATCATGTCTTCCACAAACTCTTTGTGAGTTTAATCCTTTATATTACTTTTGTATTATTAAGTTTGCTCATGCTATCACAGAAGATTTTCAACAGATTTATGGGAAACACCGTGAAGATTTGATGCTTTTTTTTTTTTTTATTGTTTTGCTAAATAATACTACAGGGCACCACATACAGATGGGTGCATGGATATGATCTTATGTCATGGTAACTGCAATTTCATATTTCAGTATTGATGTAGTCTTCAAATTCAATTGAGACACAATTTATGGTTTTAATAACCAAATTTAAACGTAGATTCAACAAGTTATTTTACTTATTTCATCTTTCAGCAATTTTAGTGGTAGATCAGAGATACATAGAGATAGCTACGTCTCTTTTCTGCTTAATGTCGGATGGATAATAAAATTCTTGAGTCTCCTGATTATCATTTCATCCTCTGAGTATACTAAGTATCAAAGGTCAAACAATTTGAAAACCCCAGTTGAAATACAGCCTGTATTGGAAATAAACACATTGTGTAGTGTGTAGCATAATCATTGCTTCTGCCTGGACCTTCAGATCTTCCACCAGCCGCCAGACCCCAATGTGCCCCTGCCACAACCCCAGAGTCGGCCTGGCTCTCGCAGGAGCAGGGCCATCTGTCTCTCCACAGGGCCCAGAAAGCCCCGCAGCCTCTACACCCCAACACTGTGCCTGGCAGATGCAGAAAGTGAGTACCAAAGCAATGATTACCACCACAGGCCATCACACCATAATTTGCCAAAACCTGTCAGTGGCCTTTAATATTTCTCAGACATCGGTGAACCAAATGTGCTGTCTCACCAAATTTCTGAAAGCTGCATCTCATGTTGGGAATATGTCTCCAGAAAAGGTGTTTTCTTTAAGCTATAAATTAAACACAATCTGGACGAGGATGAGGAAGTTCATCCATTAGGTTTTAATGAGGGCCTTGTGTGCCTCTTCTCTGGTCCCTGCATAGGTGACACTTTCAGCAGCAGTCGAAGCAGCACCCCCATGGGCAGCATGGAGTCTCTATCCTCCCATTCCTCTGAGCAGAATACCTCCTCCAAAACAACTTCCTCTGCTCAGGTAAAGGACAAGTCGCTCTTGGACCTCTGCCGAGCACCATCACAGCTCTCAAATGGCCCTAGGAATAGTGTGTGTGTCAGCAGCCCTGAGTCTAGCTCCAGAGAGGACACAGGTCGTACAGATGGAGAGTCAGAGGATGCTCTCAGTTTGTCTTCAGCCAGCACAGCACCCAGGCTTTCTCCTGCACCCAAAAAAGCCCCACACTTCCACACTGACCTCAAACCAGTGCTGCTGAACCGCTCCACTGCTCCTTCCCTGAAATCACTGCTTATATCTGAAGGTAGGTTAAACCATCTGGTAATGCCAATTAGTAGAGGTTTCTTTTACATAGAGTTGAAGGAAATCTCATGAATGTGTAATTTTCAGAACCAAATCCATAGGTAGGCTGACAGTACCACCTTGATTTAGGCATAACTTAGACAGCAGTAATGAGATATTATTTACATGGCTCATTTCCTGAGTTACTTGTTGTGGTGAGTGAGTTTGAGAGTATCAGATCTGAACATCCTTATCCCATTTACTAGTAGAAAGAACTTACAATTTGTATCACTCCTCAAGGTCACAGGAGCTGCTCTGGATCTGTCCAAATTTTGTCAACACTGGAGCCCAAAGAGAGTTTAAAGTCTACTGAGCACCCAGACCTTCCACCAAAGCAAGTGATCCGCCGCAGGATGGACACATCAGCCAGCAATGGCTACCAGAGACCTGGCTCAGTGTAAAAAGTTTTCACAGTTCCTCTAATGATATTAACTGCTCCGCAACAGTATATGTAAAATCTTGTGTATGTTTTATTATTCATTGCTCCTCACCTAATATTGGTGGCCAGTCAGGCTAATTTGTTGAATCATCAATTAGCAGAAAATTAAGAGTATATTATATACGTATACATTTTTGTGGGTGTATATGCTCACGCACACACTGCAAAATAACTACATGTCAATAAGACTTGAGGACAGTAGTTCAGTTTCTTTTTGTCTTCTTCCTTTTTCTCTTTGTCCCTGTTCTTCAAGTCATCAGCCTCCTCCTTTGCTGTTTATGAGCACTGAGAGATCTCGGGGATCAGATGAACATCTGAGATTTATGCCTTTTCCTCTTTGGTGGGAGAGCTGGCTTTAATTACGCTCTGCCTGCTCTGGGGTTGATGTGACCCAGCAGCAGTCTGCACTCATTCTCATGGGACACATAGATTGCTTAACTTGTCATGTCTAAGAAGCCAGTCACACGGTCTCACAAGTAGTTTCCTTGTTTAGCACCCAGCCAGCTTGCCCAAGGGTCTGTTGTCCTGTTCGCTCTGACGTTGTTCTACTCAGGGTCAAGTGCAGACTTGTTATATAGTTTAACTGCATTTACTGGCACTCTGCCTAGAGGAAGGACATCTCACATATTGTGTAATTACACCTTTCACCTAATTTTAAACAATGAGAAATCCTGGCAAGGCTTAGACAAAGAGGACGATTTGTTTTGGTCAGAAAAGGTTAGATTGGCTTGAATTTCTCTCTAAGACAACACTGCTGGTTTTATACACAGTATAAAAATTGATTGCACTGGAGTTTTACTTACTCTGATGAGCCCATTGCAGGATATATTTTTCTTTGTATGACATCATTTACCAAATATTTTGTTTTACAGCTCAGTTAGTTTTTTTTTTTTTTTGTTGTTGTTGCAGGGTTGCTGCCAGAGCGCTGCTTTTTGAAAATGCCTCTTCCCCACAGTCTGTACCGGTTGGAAGGTACTGTAAAAACATTGTCTACTTTCAAACGAATCCTCATCTCACATCAAATATTTCATGGCACTGCCTGTTTTTGTTGTCCTAATAGAGATGCCAAGGCTATGTATTCCTGTGAGGCAGAGCACAGCCATGAGCTCAGCTTCCCCCAGGGGGCACATTTCTCAAACGGTGAGCAAAGCAATAACAAGACCTAACATTTTAATATCTAGATGACAGTTCTTCTTTGCAGAAGCACATTTTTTTTAAACAATGTACATATACAGGTTCTTTGTGTATTGGTGGTACACAGCAAAAACCTGGCTAAGTCCCAATATTATGTAGAGGCATAAAATATGCCATAAAATTTGCTTTTAGCGTGACACCCCCATATGCACTGATTAAATTCAGACCCAGTATTTTTTATTGTCTAATGCCTTTTCCTTGAAGAGATGACTTGGCCCACAACCAGTGCAGGCAGGTCACGGTAACCTAGTGATGGAAGGCACCAGTGCTTGTTCCCTATTAATGCAGCCAGCAGCCAAATGCAAGAACGTCAACAAATTCTCCCTACCATTTACTAGCAGGCAGAGCACTTCTATTGCTCTGTACATAGGCCATTTTTCTCTACATCCTTACTCAGCATATATCTGCTGGACAGTTTGAGCTGTGTGCTTTCATTTTTTTTTTTTTTTTGTTAATTTTGGTGCATCTAAGCAGTGATTAACCTCATGTTCATGCCTGTGTATGATTAAGCAAGGCAATCCTACTTTAAAGCCTGCTAAAATAGTCTGTGATGGAATTCAAAGAGCAGTGTGACCCTGAGTCTTCCCCAGTCTTCTATAAATGTTTATATTTTGCCTAGTGACTAGATCTGGGAATACTTTAAATGAATACAGGCTTGTGATTCTAATCAGATTACACTAAAGAGTATGGTTTTCTCTTCTTGTTAACTTAAGTATTTTTTTCTTCTTTTTTTTTGACCCATAGTCTATCCCTCAATTGAACCAGGCTGGCTCCAAGCGACATACGAGGGAAAAACAGGTTTAATTCCAGAGAATTATGTCGTCTTCCTCTAACAGGTGATAAATATTGCATCTTTTTCATGGTATCCATGGAAAAAATGCAAGATGCGATTTATTTTTCATTTTCCTGTATTGACTGACATTCCTGGAGTTTATGGATTCTTAGCAAATATCAAGCAGAGCATTAACTACTTTAACAGTGCTAGAGGTTCATATTCCAAACATCTATCTCCTGTAATGACTGCATTGTGAAATGTCTGGGGAACCTGTAGATTGAATAGTTAAAAGAAGTTGGTATGACATTATTGTGTGGTGTAAATATATTACCCAATGACTGCACTAATGATTTTATTCCCAGTATTAGTCTACAGAGTCACATGGTCACAGTCACATCCCATTTCACAAACTTTATTCTCCAAAATATATTATCTTTTAACTTCTCATTATATCAACATGACACTTTTATCAAGTTGTTAAAGGAAATCTGTACTTTCATAAACATTTTGTACTACCAGTAACTGAGCAAACTGTGATTTAAAACAACAGTATCAATCCTAATCTATGAGAAAAAGCATTGTATGTTTGCACCTTAACTTTCATGTTTATGACCTGTGACCATCATCCACTGAACCTGTTCACTGCTGTAGTACACTTTCTGGTTGGCTACGCAGTACTGTACTGTACTGTACATTAATTTTCATTAGTTCATCTGTAGTTGATAATCAAAAATATTTACTTCTGTTACTTGTAAGTGTTAAGTACTATAAATTATCACATCAAATATATGCCGTATGTAAAAATGTGTTTGTTTTTTTTTTTTTTTATAATGTCATGCAGGCTATCTTCAAGGGGGTGGAGCCTTCACCTTTAATGAATTTGTGATACTGTACTCTGATGTACTAGTAATGACAACTAGACATGAATCAGATAATATTATATTACAGATGCCATTTCATATTAAATTTTTCTTATTGTCATGACATTTCCAAATTACAAACGCAATAATTATCTTAAAAGTTAACTTCAGTGATACTATTTCAGAAAAAGATTAAAAAAAAAGAAAATAAACAACTCTCAACACTTTTACAAACCAAAAACTTTCTCCAAAATAAGACCGGTTGCTGAAAATGTATTTGGGAAAGAATTTGAGGTCTCAATTTGCCAAGATCAGAATGTTCTTTTTCATTTTCAATGTTAAGAATGCAAGGTGGCCTTGAATAGTCATGCTGAGGAAATACTCCCTTACAGTCTGAATTTGCAGGGGCATATCACGGAAATTATATCTATATCCTGACTATATAACATTTGGCAACCTTATTTTATGTGGTAACCGTGTTTCCTTTCAGTCATCTGCTGTGTCTTGATGGTGCACAAACATGTCTATAAATAAACAATGTGATTTATTAGACCCGTTTCTCAAATTCTGTTCACTATTGTGAAATTAATAACAATGATCTTTCCTGCACATTTTAGGTCCTGTTTGTCCAGTTTGGTAGCAAAAGAGCTTGAAAAACGTATTAAATTATTTCAAAACAAAGTGACTTGTGTAGCCAAGTATGGTGACCCATACTCAGAATTTGTGCTCTGCATTTAACCCATCCCAATGTGCACACACACAGCAGTGAATACACACACACACACACACACACACACCGTGAACACACACAGAGCAGTTTGCAGTCATCGCTGCTGTGCCGGGGAGCAACTGGGGGTCCGGTGCTTTGCTCAAGGGTTTCACCTCAGTCGTGGTATTGAAGGTGGACAGAGCGCTGGCTATTCACTCCACCCCACCGACAATTCCCGCAACTTTCGGGTTACAAGTCCAACTCCCTATCGATTAGGCCATGACTGCCCCTTCAATAGAATTTGGTCTAATATTAGATCATGGGTTAAGGAACATGCGATTAGTGGTTGCTACAGATAGGAATACTGTTTCAGAAAAACACTGTAAAAAAAAAAAAAAAATTGCATGTTTACACTTGCATCTTTTTACACACTGAATTACTTGAATTAAATATGTCACCTACATCCTTGATCCCTGACTAAAATCTGTTTCATTATACATGTAGTATAGGACATTGTGCAATGTTGGAGAGATGTGCACCAAGTTCTTTCTAAGTCGCTTAAACCCTCAATTGTTCTTGTCAAATTTTTACACATTTTAAAGATATTTATCTTCCAAGTTTCTTCTCCCTGGATTAAGTGCATCGCTTTAATGTGCTGCTAACACTCTAGGAATATACTATACTATAAGTTTTGTGTGTCTCGTGCTATTCTCATTTATTTTAAAAAAATGATAGGAAACAATATTTTAATTTTTTATCTTTGTTTCTTGTTTCTCACTGTTCTCTTTTCACTACCAAAATGTTTGTATCTCTAGATGTTTTCAATCCATACTGTATATCATTTACTAAGTACCATTGGTATAGAAGTTGTAGGACAGGAAAGGATGGACACAGAGGAGCCTTTCTGACTGATGCATCTAAATTTATAAATTTCAAGATATCTCTCTACCAAAAAAAAATTTTAAGGTGCATGTTCATACTAGTCAACCTCATAAAGAGTATTAGAGGCAATATGGCAAATAATTAGTGAAGGATAATAATCCAGTATAAGTGCAGTGAATAATCCAGTCAAAAGATGTCTTTGCAGAGTTGTGATAGTTGTACTGGCATCATCACTTGGCGTGGAATAAGAGGGGCCTCACCATGCCTGCCAGGACCTTGGGAAGCTGGGAAGCAATGACCTCTGACATCATCTCTGGAAATTCCACTTTCATGGCATCTGCCTGGATGAAGGTGCTCAGACAGTACAGGTTGACCTTTTTCACTATCTGTCAGAAATGAGACGTATTTGTTTTGATGAGACATATTTGTTTTTGTACTCAGTAAACTAGCAGCTAAATTATGACACATGAATTAATCCTGTTGTACTCAGCTCACATCATGCATGGAGTCCATCAGTTTGGTGAGGTGGTAGAAACGCTGTGAGCTGGCCACAACGCTCTTCTCTCTCACGTGTATAAGCCTGGTCAGCTCCCGGATGTAGCTTTGCCTCATCTCTTCAAATGCTGCCTGACTTTTGAGTCCCTCAAGAGGCACTGATAGCAGACAGGACACAAGCACAAATTTATAATTTCTCAAAAATCTTTCTACTTCAAAATGAAAAACAAAGATTTTGTTTTTTGTTTTGAGTTATAAAGCTTAAATTTTAAAGAAATGCAACAGATGGTTCTGAAATAACATGCTGCTATAATCTTTTGCAATAAGTGTACAGCTATGCTCTCATAGCAACTGATACATAAATCTAGCCAAGGTCAAGTCACTGTACAGCACTCTTTATTGTGCAGCTCTACAGATAGGCATCACTAATAAGCTTCTGTTTGCAATGTTGTTCACTAAGTAGTTTTAATTCAAATAAGAAGGTCAACATAAGTTTAAAAAGTCATTTGTAGTCCACTTTAGGAAGCTCTAGGTCTTTTACCTGTGTTGAGTAATATTATGGCTTTCATGCAGAGAAACTCTTCATGAGTAACTTGAAGATTTGCAAATTCCTGAGGGATATACTGTATCGCCAGGCAGATGTCATAAATCGGAGATCTCCTCATTTGCTCCCTCAGACAAAAACACAAAAATGGTTCATATTTCTGAACAACTGCAAACTTCTTTTCCATACAAAATCGTTGCATCAGTGTCATTTCTGCGACTCATTATAAATGGACCTGAATCAACTCAAAATGCTTGTGTGATGAGAGTTACTTACTGACTAAGAATTAGATCAGGTGCAAAGTATAAAAATTCACTGGTGACATTCTGAACGGAGCGCCAGCCAAGGGAGAACACCATTAGGTTCATCCACGAGTACTGGATGAGGGTCATCTGATCAGTGATGTGAAGATTACAAAACCCTTAGGAAAAAAAACATGAAATCCTCTATTAGAGAGCATTTAATTTGTCAGATTATTGCTCTTTTTTTTTCCATTGGAGATACAACGTATGCCGTAAAACATGCTCTTATTGTACACAGAGATGCCTCACATGGGTTCTTGAGGAATATTGACTACGCTACAGAATTATTGACAGATTTTAGGAAATGATTTAATCATTATAATCATTAGTCATTATTATTAAGATTTTCTGTGATAGGTCAAATTATATTATTTAAAATCACGTCTGTCATTGCCAGCTTTCTATCTTAATCAGTGTGTGAAGCTTACACCTTCTGCGAGGCCTGCCAGTGAATCTCCATGGCAACATCTTTGGTGACCCTGACCTGCAGAGAGCTGTTACCTGGCAGAGACTTGGACCACTTGACGATCCACAGCAGCTGTTTCTCACACAGCTTGTTGAGACAGCTGAGAAGAAGATGAGGAACATCCACCTGAAGGTTGTCATAACCACAGCACACAATCTCTGGTTCAATGTTTGCCAGGGTACTGATCATCTGTTGGCTGACTTGCATGCCTATTTTGCAAGACATGGAGATCAAGGCCTGATTGTCACTGGACATGGTCTGGTGGGGCTGGACCATCAGGGATGGCACCAAACCCAAGGCTTTTAAAGCCCCAAAACGCTTCAGCTTCCTGCCTGTAATATGAATACAGGACCTGGTTAGATTTGCATCACAGAGCTTCAGTGTTTTTCTTTCTGTACTAAATAAATTCACAATATGAGTGAACCACTCAACCGCTCAACCCTGGATTTGAAAAATGAGTTTAACACTTCTGCTTGCGAGAGGATCCTGTTTAATGTTCTCTTTAATGCTAATCATGGTGTCAAAGTCTGACTTGTGGTACATATCCAATCACTTTCTTTTTTGCCATATGTGTGATTTAGCTGGGTATAAAACGAATTCTTATGAGTCTAATTCTTCTTACCTCCAAGCATCATTCCCGCTTGATAGCACTTTCTGAGGCGACATGCTGGGCAATTTTTCCTCCGGATTTTGTCCACAATGCAGTCATTCCGTCCAGCACAGAGATAGCTATGATGGCCTGTTGAGTAAAAGGGTACAGACAATGAACACAATTTTAACAGCACTTGCTTTTCAAACCTGTAGGGAGGAGGTGAGTCACATAATGAGGACAGAAACTATTGAAAGACTTGACTAATAGCAATGGTAGCCCATTCCACAGTGAAGCAGCGTTCTGAGCCAAGATCTAAAGTACAAAATTAGATAACGGCAAGGCTGTGAGGACAGAGTGACATGACCATGGTCAGACATAGTGGCTTCTTTATATCTTGCATTGAAAGATAACAAGAAAAACAAGTCCACGATGAAGAACACAGTGAACACTGGTCAATGTGATACTGTTGCTAATGACCTTTACCAACTACCATAGAAGGCCAAATTTGATGTGGTAACTCCTTTTCAATACGCTGCAAGCTTTCACTGTAGATGATAGCTCTTATCTACTGTTAATGTTCTGTTACAGCTCGTCTTTGATGTTTTTATTTTATTTTTTATTGTGGTGTTTTTTGTGAGAAATGACAACTAATCAGGAAGAATACGGTAAAACAGGTCAATTTTTATATGCAATCATCTTAAATTATTAGTATTACACTTTATAATAGTATATGTGTGTAATGGACTATGGCGGTATCAGTGACCATAAAACTACATGTGCAACAAGAGAACACAGTAAACAAAAAGGTGCACCGTCCCAATGTGTGTTGGAGGAGGCAGAGGAAAAACAAAAGCAGAGGACTGATAAAAACCATCGTGCACATTTGAGCTACTGTCACTGTGTATACTCAATAGAATATATTTGTATTGGACAATAATTTAAAGCACGAAAACAAAAACACTACCAGTAGCTCATGCTTCAAATAATCTGACAATTAGTACACACTTTTTCAGAAGTTTTTTTTTTTTTTTCACCTTCAACTGCTCTTTTAAAAAAGACTTTACAGCTTCCGCAGGTCAGGACTCCATAGTGGCAACCAGATGCCTCATCACCACAGATTACACACTGTCTCTGAGGTGGCATACTAAAACAGAAGAAAACATATTGATGAACTAAAACTACAAACTGCAAGTCATTTCTGGCTTCAGACTATCTTTTGATAGTGAAATGTACAGAACATGCCATAAGAAACAATAAGGACTGAAATATCTAAGTTTGATCTTTATCAAAAGCAAAAACTAAACGTTACTTTAATCTCATTTTACTCGATTTTTTTTAACTTGCTTTCAGTAAAAGTGTTTGTTTCGTAAGAGTTTCATCACAGGCAGGTGACAGTTGTCCATTACAAGTCGATTTGACGCTTTTCTAAACCCATAAAAAGTCTCACTCACAAACGGATAATTGTTGTGCACTAGCAAACCATCTTTTCTGACAGTCGGGATAGATTACCATCATCCTTGTCTGCCCGTTATCTGGCTAATTAGCCTGTGTTCTCTCTTTTAATTCCAGCTGTCAGACAAGCATGTTACACAGTCTATTGGAAAATGTATGCGACTCATTTGATCAGTCCGATTTCAACCCACCTGCGATTTCAAAGTAAAAGTTTG
This sequence comes from Mastacembelus armatus, assembly GCF_900324485.2. Classification (NCBI taxonomy): domain Eukaryota; kingdom Metazoa; phylum Chordata; class Actinopteri; order Synbranchiformes; family Mastacembelidae; genus Mastacembelus; species Mastacembelus armatus. The sequence goes on along the minus strand of NC_046645.1, from coordinate 21,832,215 downwards.
AAGTAATGAATTACCCAGGGAATGCGGAGAAAGGTGATGGGTTCCTCTGAGACAGGGCCTGGTTCTGGATCCCATCATAGCCGCTGTGTGTGTACGCGTCTTCGGTCACCACAGTGGACTGGCTCCAGTACTGAGGTTCAGCCGGAGTCTGCACCTGCCAGCGTGGAGCCTCGTTCTTGCACACTGTTAGTTGCGAAGCTGCGTGCGTTTTGCTGTTAAAGTTACTGACAACCTTTCCTGACAAACCACACCTGAAGTCAGTCCTGACCTGGCCTTCTAGCTGCTCTGACTGGTTCAAGTCGATCAGAAAGTTTGAAGATCCCTCCAGCCCCGAGCGAGAACCCGCAGCAGCGGGTGCGAAGCTTGTCGATTCCGCGTCACTAAGCCCCAGCTGTCGCTTCACGTCGGTGCCACAACAGGCGTCAAGAGCAGGTATCTCCGATGATGGCTCAAAGCTGGGACAGGGGGTGTCCATAATCACAGAAGGCTCATTCTCATCTTTGATGAACTTACATGCCCCGGTGGTCGAATGGAGACCTAAACTTGTGCCAGGCAAACTGTCAGATGTGCCCACATGCGTCCTCTGGACTTTTACTAACTCTTCCCACGGCACAGCATCACACTTCACATATTCACTGCTACGGTCATAAAAATGTTTTGAAGACGGTGGAACATCGAGTATGTTACAATCTTTAAAAACGGCGTCGTCGCCGCTTGAATTTAGACCGTGGATCAGTTTGTCGGTGTTTCCAAAATTACGCACGGAGGAGGACATGCAGGGCTGTGATTCGTTCGATAATTTAGTGTTATTGTACTCAGCGTCGACCAAGTCACTTACTCTTGTAGCAATGGAATCGGTGATCGGCGTCGTGGTGGTGCTCATCCTTCCATTTATTTTATTTTCCATTTCTTGAACCGTGGAGCACACAGCAGAGCCTGGAGCGCACAGAGGCTGGGAAGTGTCTGATTAAGTTGTAGCTCAGACCTTCCTGTAATCCTACTCCCAGTCGAGAAAGGCTGTCACTTAAAGTTTAACTGCAAATCAAAAGAAAGGAAAACACACTTTTAGCCTGTAAGTAATTTTTTCTTGTGCTATTGGTGGTCACGTTTCAAAGTTGAATGGATGTTCAGTGTCTCCTTAGATTTCCAGTATCTTTCCTCAATCGGACTAAACAGCCAACCTACCCAACGATGCCACACAGAGCCACGCTACAGAAATGTTTGGCGTCACACTCTCATTATAAGAGACGGCAAAACAGCCACCCAATGAAGAGAATACACAATGGATATAAGCATGCCAAGGGCCTTTAGTCTCCACCCTTCTGTTCATGAATGAGGCGCAACATGGAGTGTCATGTTGGCCAAAAGGAAATATGTTGGAAGCACGGTGCCTTTGCCAGATGAGACAATAAAACATCACTACTTTCACTAAGTTAATAATTATCTATAATAACTTCATCCCTAACAGCTGTTCAGCTGAAGACCAATGATGTGGAAGAGTGTGAGGATAAAACCACTTCTGCCTAGTTTGTGCTTTGTATTTATCACTGTAAGACATCATACAGTGAGCTGTTCAGATGAGTTAGTAGAGTTGTTGTTGGCCTGTTACAAAATGATACATTTCACAGTTTGGTTTGGTTTTTTAAAAAAGAGCACTTATATTGCTCCTGTTGGTGTTTATGTTAGGACTGGGCTGTGTTTTGTGCTTTCTGTTTAGTGGTACCATTTGTTTCTTAAGAACATTGTGTTATAACAGCACTCTCACCACCTTATATGGTTTATATTTCTGTTATCCTGCTAAGATAGACAGGGTTTTTCTACTATTAATCAGCTGAGTATGGAGTTTGCTGGTGCATGTAGTTATGATGCTCACACAGACCTTGGCCCAATCTCCTGCGTGGTGTGTTTGAGATGAGAGAGGATTCTCATGCTGTGGCTGACATAATTCATAGATAACAGTCTCACATGTATTGTATGTGTGTTTCAGATGCTGCGGTGGCCTAGTTTTCAGACAAGACTTTAATCTGTAAATGTGATGCTCATTGTAAACATTAACAGCCTTCATTTTCTCGTAAGTTGTTCTTCATTAAATTCCTAATACTCGAGACACATGGGGTAAATGCATTTTGCTGGGCTCCATGATTATTAAGCATATACATTTTATTTTATTGTTCTTTTCTTGCTGTTTCAATAACTGACACCTGTCCCTCTGATTTCCTTGGTATAGATGCTTCACAGTGCTTTGTTCAAGGACTTGACAGCTGAAGTCTCCGTAGTAGCTTTTACTCTCCTGGCCTGACTGTAGCTGGAGGAAAGCTGTTTGTCTACTTGACAGGTCAAGACTGTACCCGGGCATTAGTTTTGCTTCACAACCTGAAACAATGAAACAGCATCTGCAATGATTTACAGTACTTGTATTAATGTGTTACAGCTTTCAATGATTTATGAAACCCATAAACTCCCTGTATTCAACATCATTTTTATTGAACGTTCAACATCAACAAGCATTTTAATAAAACGTATTTAAAAATCTAATACAAATTAGTGACGTATGAAGACATAACAGTCCTGTTCACTTGTTACACTGCAGAAATACAGTGGGTACGGAAAGTATTCAGACCCCTTTAACTTTTTCACTCTTTGTCATTGCAGCCATTTGCCAAAATCAAAAAAGTTCATTTTATTTCTCATTAATGTACACTCAGCACCCCATCTTGACAGAAAAAAACAGAAATGTAGAAATTTTTGCAAATTTATTAAAAAAGAAAAACTGAAATATCACATGGTCATAAGTATTCAGACCCTTTGCAATGACACTCATATTTAACTCACATGCTGTCCATTTCTTCTGATCCTCCTTGAGATGGTTCTGCTCCTTCATTGGAGTCCAGCTGTGTTTAATTAAACTGATTGGACTTGATTAGGAAAGGCACACACCTGTCTATATAAGACCTTACAGCTCACAGTGCATGTCAGAGCAAATGAGAATCATGAGGTCGAAGGAACTGCCCAAGGAGCTCAGAGACAGAATTGTGGCAAGGCACAGATCTGGCCAAGGTTACAAAAGAATTTCTGCAGCACTCAAGGTTCCTAAGAGCACAGTGGCCTCCATAATCCTCAAATGGAAAAAGTTTGGGACGACCAGAACTCTTCCTAGACCTGGCCGTCCAGCCAAACTGAGCAATCGTGGGAGACTTTAATCTGTAAATGTGATGCTCATTGTAAACATTAACAGCCTTCAACAGCCTCTCTTGGTGAGAGAGGTAAAGAAGAACCCAAAGATCACTGTAGCTGAGCTCCAGAGATGCAGTAGGGAGATGGGAGAAAGTTCCACAAAGTCAACTATCACTGCAGCCCTCCACCAGTCGGGGCAGAGGGGCCCGATGGAAGCCTCTCCTCAGTGCAAGACACATGAAAGCCTGCATAGAGTTTGCCAAAAAACACATGAAGGACTCCAAGACTATGAGAAATAAGATTCTCTGGTCTGATGAGACCAAGCTTGAACTTTTTGGCGTTAATTCTAAGCGGTATGTGTGGAGAAAACCAGGCACTGCTCATCACCTGCCCAATACAATCCCTACAGTGAAACATGGTGGTGGGAGCATCATGTTGTGGGGGTGTTTTTCAGCTGCAGGGACAGGACGACTGGTTGCACTTCAAGGAAAGATGAATGTGGCCAAGTACAGAGATATCTTGGAAGAAAACCTCTTCCAGAGTGCTCAGGACCTCAGACTGGGCCGAAGGTTCACCTTTCAACAGGACAATGACCCTAAGCACACAGCTAAAATAACAAAGGAGTGGCTTCGGAACAACTCTGTGACCGTTCTTGACTGGCCCAGCCAGAGCCCTGACCTAAAGCCAATTGAGCATCTCTGGAGAGACCTGAAAATGGCTGTCCACCAACGTTCACCATCCGACCTGACAGAACTGGAGAGGATCCCCAGGAAGAATGGCAGAGGATCCCCAAATCCAGGTGTGAAAAACTTGTTGCATCATTCCCAAGAAGACTCATGGCTGTACTAGCTCAAAAGGGTGCTTCTACTCAATACTGAGCACAGGGTCTGAATACTTATGACCATGTGATATTTCAGTTTTTCTTTTTTAATAAATTTGCAAAAATTTCTACATTTCTGGTTTTTTTCTGTCAAGGTGGGGTGCTGAGTGCACATTAATGAGAAATAAAATGAACTTTTTTGATTTTGGCAAATGGCTGCAATGACACAAAGACTGAAAAATTTAAAGGGGTCTGAATACTTTCCGTACCAACGTATATCATAGGTTCAGAACAATCTTGAGGGCAGTTGTTACCAGAAAGCTTTGATCTCTTTTATTTTGTCTGCCACCCAACATCTTCTTTTTATCTGAATTGTATGGAAGGAAAAATCAATTCTAAATCAAACCATAGCATAAACCTCTGGCAAATGCCAGCGCCATCATATGTTTATATGCAGTTAGTAGAGTATTTTAGTGTAACAGATCCTGTACAACAAGAAAAAAACTCCCATTAATGCCACCTTGAGGTTAACTGTACAGGAACACAGAGAATTTGACAAGTTCTCCTCCCAAAAGAATGCATTTACACAAAACAAAAATACAGAATATTTAAATTTATTAGGTCAATTTCGGTCAAAATGTGTTAAATCTGTGTCAGTAGGCCCTTTGACCCCGAAGAAATCCTGAGACCATAGTGTGTCCAGTATATACATCTCTAATATTTGCTTTTTTAAGAGTGTATTGCCAGCTCATGCTTGTCTTCTTCTTTCTGCTGAACATGCATAACTTCTCCCAGTTGTCTGATTAGCTCTGCAAGTGTCTCCATGTCATGGTTTCCCCGTCCCAGCAGCTCGTAGCGGAGACTGGAGATATCCTGTTTGATTTCTTTGAGCTCACCTGATTTAGAGTAAGTAAACCAGCATCAAATTTGACATTCTACGCATGAAGAGCACAGAAACCAGAAGTCACCTGAACTCACCTTCATTCACATCGTCATTGTCTTTATCTCTTTGTGCTTTTAAGATGTATCTTTTAATGAGGCGATTCATTATCTCCTATAAGTAAGAACAGATTATTTAAGGCTTAAACTGATGAGCTAATTGTTCTTAAAAAAATTCTGGGATATTTAAGAAAAAAGATGAACTGCTGCCAATCTGATTACACAGTGAATACTTGATTATACAGCATATAGTTTTGACTTATTATATTGCTATATATACTGGTGTATACAAGTTGCTGTCAACCCAACACCTCAGTCATTAGCAGGTTAATCAGCAGTAGGAAATGAAAGCTGCTTTACTTGGTGACAGCTTTGACCAACTGATGTTTCCACATTCAGATCTTCCTGTTGCTTCAGCTAACAATAGAAACAAAGAAAGGAAATGTACTTAAGCAGCTGCTTTAAAGGGACACACAACTGTAACTCATAAATGTGACACAAGAAGACTCGGTAAGCCTGTATTAAAGACTAGAAAAACTATACTAAAAGAATTTCAAATATCTGTAATTGTTTTTGTGCTTTGCCTTGTTTAGCTCCATCTCATCATTTGCATTTTCTTTGCTTTTGCTTTGAGGTACACCCCAGAGAAATCCCCTTATTGCCACCAAGAAGAAAACAACAGACTTTGGCCTGGGTATGAGGTTGAAGGGCACAGGCAATGTGCCACCATGGTCAAAATATGAGAACCAGAGCTTGGCTCTGGCAAATTTCCACTCAACATCAGCATCATCCTGCACAAATAAAGAAGAAAGGGTAAGAAGAGTTAAGAGCTAGGGAAAACATTTGATGAGCAATAATTTGGATTTCTAATATGCAACTTCCACCTATATTTCTTCATTAAATCTACAGTATTATTGTGTAAGCCAAATATACAGCAGGGATACAACATTTCACTAAAACTTTGGCATAGGTCAGCAGTATATTGTATTATCTACTGACATTTTTGTCAAATGAAATAGTAGCAAAACAATTATGATCTCACAAAATATGTTCAGTTTCAATACTGTGATAGTAACAATTAATCTGGCATATTGGGCATTTTCCTGTTGGGCCAACACAGTTTTTTGAGGAATTTATCATTTTTAATTAAAAAATCTTCTGGCCAACAGTCAGACTATATTGGTTCATTCTCTATACTAGGAGTGAGTCAAGAGCAAGTGGGTGCACTGGTCCAATTCCACTGGTACATTTATTGCACAGCTTGGGTGGTGTCTGATTGATTGTGGTGGGCTGTCTGGGACATTAAATAATAATAATAATAATAATACATTTTATTTCATGGTGCCTTTCAAAGTCTCAAGGTCACCTTACAATGCCCTGACTGGCAGTAAATGACACACAAAAATGAATAGTACTTACAAATGTGGATGAAGACATACCTCAATTTCCTGGAAGGAGCTGTTGAACATGGCTATGAGCATGTTCAACAACACAATCACCATAATGATGTTGTACACCCCATACAGAACATATCCAATATTCTCAATGAATTTATGGTCGATGTTAATGACCACAGATTTCACTTCTGACAAGCCAAAGATAGCCCAAAATAACGTTTTAAAGCTTTCTTCAAGCCTGGGGGAATGGAGAAATGGGAATGAAATTAGCATTGTGCAACCAGTGTGTTAAGCTTCCATCATATTAATTCAACACAGATTGTATCCAAAGACATAACTGTCCAAGATTTTTCAGACAAACTGAATTATTGTAACGGTCTATAGTTGATACTTACGTGGTAAAGGCATCGTTGTGCTTGGCGCCGAGGTAGTATGAGTACAGATTGAACATTCCCACCATGAAAGCCACAAAAACTGTTATGAAAATCACCATGAACTTAAATATGTCTTTTACTGTTCTTCCCAGAGAGATCTGCAAAGGCCCAAAGCTCTCATTGGCTGGCAGGATGTATGCAATGCGAGAGAAACTTAACACAACTGCAACTGCATAGAGTCCTTCAGAAATAAGTTGTGGATCTGAGGGAATCCAATTGATTCGAGCTGAAAATAAAGAAATGTTAAATGAGAACCAATTTCATGCAGTAAATGTTCATATTATGAAGATCACTACCTTTGTCTTAATTCAAGGAATGAAATTTGGCCTGGATGAGTTTTTAGAATTTATCAGCCAGAACATTAACTAGTCAAAAAGCTTTATGGTCATATCTTAAAAAATATTTTTGACATTTTTCTGGATTTCCCTTTCTGGGTAGCCTATAGAGAAATATCAGATCTATGGTTTTTTTATGATAATTTTTAGTGATGAAATTTAAAAATTAAGTCTGAACCAAGAAATGCTCTTAAATAACAACATTTGAGGTTCATTTCATATGTATAAGAAGTTAATTATTGACCCACTCCTTATAATACTTGATCAGGGTTGCCACTTACCCAGCTGGAAATACTGTATCTCAAAGGGCAAGGTCATGTTGCTCATGTGTGTATAGTGTTTGTCGACATAACACTGGGCAGAATATGCATGCCAGAAAGCCATTATTCTGGCAATGAAAGAGGTCATAAAAATGGCCAAAATACTAAAATCAAGAAGGTTCCAGGGTTCTGAGATGTATTCCCGGATGTCCTGTGACCAAATATCTTCACACTCTTCCCATATCTTCCCTGCAGGAAAACAATTACATATTTATCAAATGTCAATACATTTCTTTTTAATAGCTAATATGATTTGATCATGTATAAACAACATAGGATCTGCTGATGCTACTGGCACGATGTATGAAATATGGTAAATGGTCTTATACTTGTGTAATACTTTTCTACACTCAAGTGCACTCAAAGCACTTTTACACTATTTGTCCATTCATACACCAGGGGCAATTTGGGTTCAGTGTCTTGCCCAAGGGCACTTCGGCCTGTGGACCAGGGAAGCCAAGGATCAAACCACCAACCCGATGGTTCATGGTTGACCTGCTCTACCTCCTGAGCCACAGCCACTTTAAAGTCTTGCTTGAAAGTCATTGCCAGTTTGCTTAATTATGGTACAAGTGACAACCTCCTAGTATGATAGACAGATTTATAACAAGTTACGGCATTACAAGTCACTGCACAGCAGTAATGTAGTTGTAAAAGCATGACAGTTTGACTTAAAACAGGACAATACTGAGGGTCGAAAAGATTGGAGAAGAATAAATCAATATAGTGTAAAACATATCCTAACTTAATAGGAAAAGATGTTGTGGCTAGTTGTGATTGTATATGACAATAGAGAAGGGATGGTTAGACTCATGACCTATAACCCAGGATATGATGAGAATCTCCATCCAAGTGAAGGGGGTGATCTTCATACGAAACAGCTGTAAAGGGTGATCGTGGGTAGTCATATTAGGTAACAGTGATGTTCCCTCAAAACGGTCCGCTGCATTCAGGATCAGTAGGCAAAGAAATATCATAAAGGAAGCTGCATGGGCCACAAACTTCAGGAAAGGTCCACACATAAGTCTCCCTAACTGAAAACAAACAGAACAAAACCAGACTTCAAAAAATAACATAATCATGTTATGGATACAGCCGTGAGAGCTTAGTCAAAACCTGAAGTCTTCTAAAAGTGCCATAATCTAATTTGGACAGTAGAGAGCAGAAGAACTCCACAACACACTGACAAACCCAGGACTTAACGTATCCCTTTCATATTACTGCCTTATAAAAAATTTTGCAGCTCTTGTGTTTTGCCCAATTTAGTTCTATAAATACTGTTTAAAAATTTTTCTAAAAGATAAATCAAGACAATGAATGCAAAATAGGTAAAAATGGATGACTTTTATGCAACTAACCTTACTTGATGGTGCTATCCAGTGCACAAACGCCAGGATAGGCAACCCAAGAGCTACACCAAGGACAAGGAGGATTTTAACTGCTGTGGTTTGCTGACGTAAGCCAGATAAGTTCTCATACCAGATGGAAAGGAGTTGCTGCTGGCAGTTTGGATGTGCTACAAACTGTTCCATTTGTGGTAATTGTGTTTGTGTGGGTTTGTGTTTGTGTGTGTGTGTGTGTGTGTGTGTGTGTGTGTGTGTGTGAGGGTGTGTGTGCGTGTGTGTGTGTGTGTGTGTGTAAGAGAGAGAGAGAGAGAAAGAGGATTACATAAAACATATTCAAACTGAAGACTGAGTATGAAAACTAGTGCATCAGTTGTACTCCTAAATACATTGCTCACAAGCTTACCTTTTTAACTTCATACTTTATTGCAAGTTTTAACCTGATAAGGTTTTTGGAGCTGGTTTCCGTGCTTTGACATGACTCAGTGTCCCCATTTAAGATGGCCTCCACTTCCTCTGTGTTTCGACACAGATCTAAAAGGTCCACTACAAAGTCTTTACACTGCATGGACAGTTTCTTGTACTCATTCTGTAACAAAGAAAGTGCTTATTCTAACACTTTTATGAGTCACTACTAGCACAAAATGGCAGCATATCTTCAGCCTACAGTCATTTAATCAGTAAAATCTACAACTATCAACAAAGATTTTAGGAAAATGTATGTACATTTTGATATTATACTCTACCTTGAACTCCTTCTCAGTGTTGGCCAGACATGCAAGCTCATTGCTCAGCTCCAATGCAGCCATGACAGGGTCTTCACTAGAGAGGGAGAGATATGCTGGACTGGCCAGACCTTTATATGCATTAATGCGGGATTGTGAATGACTAAAAGAGTCATGCTTCTGCTGCTCGCTGCAGGTCCTGCACTGACAGAAGTAGTCATGGGGCCACTCTATGTGGGCCCCCTTCATAAGAAGTATATGCACAATTTCATACTCATGGCACTGGGAAGCCAGGATTATGGGAGAGATGTCATGAGAGAAACGCGTGCCATCCTCATCATAGGCAAAGAAGTCATGATGTGTCTCTGCCTGGCTAGGATTTTTAGATAGTCTCTGACCATCTGCAAAGGCTGGATGGCCCAGTATGGCCTCCACTATTCGGGTGTAGCCTTTACTGATGGCTAACAGCAAAGCATCTCCCATTCTAGCAAGGTCTTTTTTCCTAAGTAAGAGCTTTGTCACCTCTAAATGCTCATTGGCAACTGCCAGCTGCAATGCATTCTGGCCCATATAGTTTACACAGTTGATATTGAGGTCTTGCAGTTCTTCTACCATTCGCCTCACTTCAGGAATGTTGCCATATTCAGCAGCGGCTAAGAAAAGTTCCTCTGTCATGGAAAGGCAGGAGGGGGACCGGCCATAACCATAACCAGGTGCCCGAAAAGCTTGTCGCCGTGGTTTGGCCAGGGCCTGCCGCAGCATCATGGCTTTCCCTTCATTGCTCCATCTAGACACCAGTGAAGATATTTTGGAACGTCATATTTGATATCATATTATAATACACTACTAATTTTCTACTAAGCAGACACATAACTTGAATTAGTCTGCTTATTTAGATATATGAAGATTGACTGTGTCTATATTTCCGTAAAATGTACAATGGACAGCTGGTCTCTGCTGAATTATTACTCACACTACATGTGTGACACTACCTGCAGTCTCATCATCTGCTCTCCTCCACTTCATATCCCGGTGCTGTCCATCCGCCCAGCCTCTGCCTGATACGTGGCTAAACATAGTTTGCATTTTGGTAATATTATACAACAATGCCTCCAGTTTTACTGATTCAACTATGATGACTTAATCTGCTGATGACTGACTAAATGTACTTTCTGTTGAGTAATTACATCCAAATAACATGGTTATCTTAGGAACTAATAATGTCAGCACGGATGAAACACATGATGATGTTCCTCCATTCTCTTATAATTGGACTTAACAAGGTTTTACATAACTGAAGAATCTAATGAGCACATGCAATATGTACACAGTTTGATCTAATATACCCTGTCAAATTATTCATCTTTGGCATCTAGTCTATATTAGCAGAGACAAGATAAAATGAAAATTGTCATGCTGTTCAACGAAACAGGAATTGTTATTTGCCTCAAAATGTTATAGGCATTTGCACTGTATAGATTTACCCGCTTAAAATTCTGGAAACACGTAGTTAACTTTTCTTCTTTTGTTGATCTACATCATGCCACACAACTATAATAAGACTGATAACTGGGAGATGTACAAGAAAAAACACTGCTGTGGCATGATAAGAGCACAGAATTGGCAATAACATCTTTACTTTGATGATGGTGTATGGGACAGATATGAGTCTTCTGCAATTAACATAATATGTGGGCTGTATGCATGTACATGAGAGTATATCACGATTTGTCGATCTGAGAAAACACTGTATTCCCTCAACGTGTAGAGGAGAAGACACAAGTGCATATCATAAAGAGCCACAACGCAAAGACTTGCTGCAGGATCAGATCTATCTGAGCAGGTTATCTTATACCGTTGGTACTTTTAGGACTGCCATGGGCTTGGAGCTTTTTTTCTTTAACCAAAGACGTTTCTCATTTGTTTTCTGGAAGCAAGGCAGGACATTATACTAGTCCGATTAAACTATCATTATACTGTCAGGATTGCCCACTCACCTCAGAAATGCGTAGCTATGACTTCTCATTCACGTCATTAGATCGTTATGGCACAAAACTATATCCAGCAGCAGCCAGCGGCATTGCATAGCATATTCCTGTCAGTCTCTTGCGCACCTGTCCGACTGACTCACCCTGCGTCCCACCTTGGATCTTGATCCTGACGACGCTGCATTTGCACGCCCAGTGGGCGGTGCCCTGGCAGCTTTACAGGGTTTCGTAAGTAGATTTCTACCATTTATTGAATACATTTGAGTCCTGTTTTGGAGATGTTATAACTGTTTGGCCTTGATTTTTCCACAGCTGTGCACAAAGACAAGATAAAACTGTTATGTAAATGGCGTGTAGCCTAATAGTCATTGTCCAGGCTTCAGGCACTAGCACCACTAATACGTTAATGCATATGTTGTATGTGACACACTGTGCCCCCTGTCCACAAAAGTGCATAAACAATATGAAAAAAGCAGATCTTCCTAAATCCTCTTAACTCATGGCCATCAAATATAATTTCACTCATGTTCAAGTGTCCGTTTCACATGGCGACCGCTGTCAGTTTTATTATAATTATTATTAATAATATTTTTGTTGTAAACACTTCAAGGCTACTTAACACAATAACTCATACAGTCAAATTGATTGATATATCATTTACAGCATGTGAGGGTTTAATTAACCTGAGAGTTAGCTTAACACTATGTTAGTTTAAGGGGATGGTTAACGTATTGTAACAAGCAGTAACATATTGTAAGATAACGTCTTATTTATGCCATGTCACTCTCTGCTGCCTGGTTTTGCCATTTATTTGATTAGAACATCCAAAAGCAGCACAAAAGTTTGCGTTTGAGTCCACAATGGCTGGACTGTCCATAGCAATATGGCTGCGTCTGAGAAGCATCTCAGAAGCCCCGATACGGCATGCAAAGCCGTGTATGTGTAAAGATCTATGCTCAACACTTCCGGCTGTGCCCGAAAGCAGCGTGAAGGGATCGCCCCCTGCTGGACATTGCGGGTGTAACCGACTCGCTGCCCGTTGTCAAGGAACTGCGTCCTCGGTTGCTAACATGGCCGGACTGTACACTCACCCAAATGAAGCAGCTAGGGAGGAACCAACTCAGTCAGACTGGTTTCTGCGCCTTTAGACGACCAAAGAGGCTGGGACTGTTCAGCAGAGGAGGGTTTTCATCTTCGTCCTGAAAATGCTTGAATAACGTCACACGGACCAAGCAAAGTTAACTAGTAGCTAAGAGCTTTGCTGCGAGCTGAGCCTTGTTAGCAAAGACCATCGGCCTCGTAGGATGCAGGTTCTTCAGAACAACTTCTTCTCCCACTTGTATCCTATAGACGTTTAATTATCGTTATATGTCCCGTAATGTTATAGAAATGTATAACCTGCGTTACTGCAACGTCTTGGAGTAAATGTGGATAAACAGTTCTTTTGAGGTGGCAATAACTATGATGACAAATCCTGCAGTACGATTGATCAGCTTGTATAACTAACTAACACATGAGAATGTAACTAGTTAGTTTTTATTCTCTCAGTGTAATGGTTACATCAGGTTACATCATATCTGCTGCTCTCCTTAGCTGCTTACTTCCAGAAATTCGAGGTTGGTTGCTGATGGAGGCTTTGGAGGTGAGAGACAGCTTCTGGTTGAAGAGCAGAAGTTGTGCAAAACCCGAGCTCGCAAGTTTTACCTGGAAACCAACCGACGCAGAAAGTCAGTTTCCATCTTTGATGATTATGCAATATTTTATTACCAGGAACATGTCATCTCAGAGCATAGCATCATTTGCATTCTGTGCACCGACTCTGACCAGTCAAGCAGTTCTTTGGAAAGCATATTCCATTTCTTCTTGGAAGCTGGCACCACATGCTGCTTTGCTGGTGTACAGTATCCACCTCCTGGACTCTCATTTTAGGATTCTGTCCTGGGCTTAACACCTTTGAAGCATGGGTGTTGCTGAGAGGAGTTTGCTGTGTAGATCTGAAAATAGATCTATTGGCCCAGCTGTGCCTGAAGCGTCACCTCTCTAAAGACTAACGTTGTAAAGTTCAGCAAAGTATAAGGCTCAGGTTTCTTTTAAGTAACCTTCCAAATATGTATTTCCATTGTTATCAACAAATACTTCAAGTCAGTGTGCCCGTGTTTGAAAGAGAAGGTTAATGCTAACATCACTACACTTCATAACTGAAATTTTTTAAGGACATTACATAGAAAACAAAACACGATGAAGATGAATTTTTAGTAGAATGGAAATGCGTTACATAAAAAATTGACCTACTTTTTATACTTGTCTTCCAATAATGTTTAAAATTGTGCAGTCCTCTTAGTAATGTTTACATTTTTGCCTATATGAAAAGAGTAATGCAGAACTTGGTTGACCTTGACTTGATTGAACCTGTTGATGTTATAACTGACCTTCTCCGTGAACCCAGTAGTGAGTGGTAGCTTTAATTTATTAATGGCTGTGTTGAAAACATATCTTGAGCATCAGACTCAGGTTTCTCTATCCAAAACATGGCCAGTCTAGATTTAATCAGTTAAAATGTGCCCCAGGTTCATGTTCTGTTCTTTTGCATGGCTCAGAGCTCTGGAGGAAAGACGGAAGCAGTGGGATGTGCAGGAGCAACGGCTGAGAGAGAACATCCTACAGCAACGCAGAAAGCATGTACAGGATGCAACGGAGCGCTTCCAAAGAGCCCATCTACCACCTTCTCAGAGATGTAGACACTGTTAGTGATGTAGTTTACATATGCTTCCTAAAATTGAGAAATAACACACAACAGTCTTGACAACTTTCTATTTGTTTGTCTGTTGCTCTTTATGGTGTTTTAGCTTTTAGAAGGAATGTCCCAAATATTGAACATGCACTCAGTGAAATTCAAGGCACTTTGAATTCATACACCCAGCAGTCCTCTTTCTTGTCCAGCAACTCTAACATTAGCAGGTAAAAAAAAAAAAATCTGATCATTCTTATGTGATCTACATTGTAACATTTTTGGTCAGTTTTGGTCTTTTTTGTTATGAAATTTTAATTCGTAATATGCTTTATATCCTTTTTTATTGGCTGGAGAAGACATACATTTTATTTGTATTTTTTTGTTTTCTCTTTAAAGAACCTCCACTCCCTCTTCCAAGCCTCCAGCAGTTTCTAAATCTTCCCACCGCCAAGCACTCTCTGCTGTAGAGGCCTACACTAAACTGCTTCAGGAGCAGAGTATGATTTGCTTCAAGAACAGTGATGAAACTGAAAACAGAAGAGAGAAGCAAAAGAAGCAGCAAGAATACAGTCCACAGGTATTTTGGATATTTTATTTGAATGTGCAAATATCAAAGCATTTTGCCTCCTCACAAAAATAGATTCTTAGTCTTTTATAGTATTACGCTTTTTATTCCCTAAAATGTTCCTTTCCCTGGTGTTCCCTGGCACTTTTTGTGGTAAAATTGTTTTCTCTCTCACTCTAATCTTTCTTTTTCTCTCTTTCTTTCACACACATGGAAAAATATTGTTTAGAACAGTCTCTGTGCTATGACCTGCTCCAAAATCAGACCACAATTTATTAGACAGTTTTTATTATTGATGTTGTTTAGCACTTGAGTCTTGCCATCTTCTTTAGAAGTGTAGAAATTGGCCAGAGTTAAGGATGGGAGCATCATCTACTTGCTTTTGGTTTTTGAAAAGAAGTCTGACTGCTCCTGTTTTAAAATAACCATTAGGGTGGTCAGATGTGAGCATAGTTAATTAGAACAAAATTAAATGGCCAGACAAATTGCATGCATAGCTGAAATGAAATATTTGGCAGACACTTGATTTCTCATGTGCAATTTTAAGTAAGCTGTATTTTTATGTTCTGCCAGTCGTGCCTGTTACTCCTGTAGACACACTGTCACACTAACTCTGAGAACTCTTGTTTATGCATTTGAGTGCTGTTTCTTGTACTATATGAAATAGTCCAGTGTCAGAAAGTTCACACTAATCAACTAATCAGAAATTATTAATTGGGTCTGTTGATCAAAAATTAACTGTGCATTAAATGCCCATTTTGAAACTGCTACTTAATATGTATGGTCAACTATGAGTACTTCTGCATAAACAATTGATTGTATTACTCTGTACCCTAATATTAAGCATTCAGTCATTTTCACTTCTGTTGTTCTTCTAATGTCTTTAAAGAAACTATATAATTGCACTGTATATTCCTCGTAGGAGATGAGATAGATAGATAGATAGATGGATAGATAGATAGATAGATAGATACTTTATTCAAAATTCACATTGTCCAGCAGCTCTTATATTTACTTTAACATAGAAATTTCACTATAAAATATAATAAACAGATAAAGGCACCCAGTAACATATAACATAACATATCAACAATTACTATTTAAAAAGTCTAATGGCTGTGGGGATGAAGGATCTCCTCAACCACTCAGGTCATCATGTATTGAATCTTAGTACACTTTAACATATATTAATGAACTTAAAAACTGGAGTTCAATAGATTACTCCAAGGAAAGTAATATTGATAGAATCAGCTCATTATTTTAATCACTGAAAATTTAGGATAACAATTTTTATTATTATTGTAGTGATTATGTTGTTGGGCAGTTCAATGTGCCTGTTTTACTACACAGGTTGCCCCTAGGGGGAAGCAGTGTAACATGAGCCTGTCCCAGCACCAGGAACTTGATAGCTGTCAGAAGCTTCAGTAGTGAAATGTGTGTTTGAATGGTTGTTTCAATTATTGTATCATTTGCCAGACTGATTCTGGATTTGCTTTTCTGACATATCTGACATATAAGACATATGCTTCTTAGTGTTGCATTTGAAGACTACACTTAAACAAGATTCTCTTAATTTTGCAACATATACTACCTTAGATTTCTGGACTAGACCTACCACAACACCTCAAATAAAATACTGATGTCTGCATGAAAAATCATATTTCTTATTGGAAAGTCTAGAATGGCCCTCTCACAACTGACCTATAATGCATATATCTAATGCTATTTAATTTGTTGAAATACAGTACAAAAATCATGTGATCACAATTAATTGCTGTTATGTTTCAGTTGATAGAATTTTTGTTATAAGTTTAAATTGGACTCCACAGTTTAAGTGTACTTCCTGTCAATGAAAATTACTTTTGCATTAATAAAACAGGCAAAAAGATGATGGTATAGCCTTCATATCACGTTTGAAATAGTGTAAGTCATATTTTTTTTCTTCTCATCACCTCTCTTTCACTTGCATATTTCAGGACAGCCAACAATCTGACTGTAATTCTGAAAGCCTTTCAAGTAAGGATAGTTTGGAGAATGAGGACCCCAACCACAGTACAAAACATCTACAGTGTTCCTATTCATCATTTATGTTTGACTCAGAGAAGTCCCATCCAGACCTGAGAAACCAACATGATTTGTATCCAGCATCAGACCTAACTCACTCAGCAATGATGCTTCTTGGTGAAAACTTTGGCCAATCAAGAAAGTTGCATAAACCTAAGGAGAAAATAGAAGAGGACTCTGAAGGGCTAGACAATAAGATGAAGGTTTCTGAATCTTCTTGGGGGTTACCATTTGAGCAAACACCTGAAATAGAGACGCAGCCTGCACTGCACAACAGCAGGTTATTAAGTATTTGTGAAATTATTGGTGCAGACCCAGAGCACTTTGACATAAACTCCCCAGAAAACAGCCTCAATGACAACATCTTTGTTACAAATAGAGTTACTCCCAGCAACACAGCACTTGACTCTTTATGTCCAAAACAAAAGGATCTGCTTGATCTCGGACAGCAGAGGGTACATGATGACAGACCATTAAAACGTCCATCAGCTACAGAAATTCTTTTGCCTGCCAAAAATGGCAACAGCAATGACATTTTGTTTGGGGCTCCTCCAAAACCAAATATTTTCTTGAGCAATAGCACAACATACAATGCCTCACAAGAAGAAACTCTTAAGCTAACAGGAAAAAAAAGCTATCTGTCATCCCAGAAAGAACCCAGTGCTTTCATAAACAACCTTAATAAGATTTCAAACCCAGAGCCCACAACTGAGAAGCCCATTAATACAGCATTGCTGCAAAACACATGCTTGTCTAACATTCAGTCAGACACGCCTAAGTGCCTTCAGTGTCCTGAGGAGGAAGTACAAAAATCACCTGTTTCAGTGGGGACACCTCATTCAGTATGCCAAGTAAGATTCATTAAAGGAATTCTTAAAAAGCAGTCCAAAAATATGTCAGGTGATAATACATATGTGTATGGTGCGGGGCATTTAATTTTTTCAAAACAAGTAGCTTTAGAGATAAGAGATAGTGTTGAACTGACACAGGCTAAAACTAAGAACATGGAGGGCAACAATCCCATCAAAAAGAAGCTGCGTTGGTTTGATGAGGTACATGTGGACAAAGAGGACAAAGAACAAGACATAATGAAACAGTCAAAAGGCAAGTCTTCCAATCTTTCTCAGTCAAAAAACAACTCAAAGGACCACCAGCCAAGTGTTACTACAGTCTCTGGGGTTTCCAAGCCTGGACCTATCATGACTTCTGCAGCCTCCACTGGTTATCACTTTACAAAACAAGCATGGACAGATGTTGGGGTTCAAGTCAGTTTGCCCCTGGAAGAAGCAGAAGAGGTCAAGGTGCCGCGGAGCAGCACTAGGACCGGTGGCCCCAAGATACCACGGAGAGAATGTTCTGCCAGAGTTGGAGCGGGTCCTGTTTCCATGCGTACTAGAAAGGGCACTGTCATACGACCTCAATCTGCCACAGAGGTGAATCAGATTGCTAAAACCCAGGGGAAGATCATGGTGCCCCGCCCACCTCCTCGAATGGAATCGGTGGAAGAAAAGATGGCGTACATTACTAAGACTCCATATGGCATGGATCATGCTAGTGTCAACTATAAACAGGCTCAGGCTTTGGAGCACAAGGACAACTCAGAAGGCCTTTTCTCACCTTACACACATCATATAATTAGAACAGATAACATTGTTATGTACACACCACTGCCACCCTCGTATGCAGGCCCCATCCTAGAGGGCAACACCAAGGGCATGCCCAGCTCAGGTTGTCAGGAAACTCATGGCTGCAGCAGAAGAAGAGGGATGGTGTTCAATGAAAAAGGCCTCTGTTTAGATTGTACTCCCACAGATGAGGAGATCTCACAGATATGGCATGGAGTCCGCAGTGCTTTAGCCTCCAAGGATGGTAATGTATAGTTAGGCTGGAAGCTCCAACACAGCTCATGCTTGTTTTGTGTGTCTGCAGAGATGTGCCATATACATGCAATTTCTGCCTTATGTATTTATATCTAACCATTAGCTAAAAACCTTTCTAATTGACAATGTCAGAACTGTTGCCTCACAGCAAGAAAGTCCTGGGTTCGCAACCTGGCCTTTCTGTGTGGAGTTTGCATGTTCTCCCTGTGCTTGTGTGGGTTTTCTCCAGGTACTCTGGTTTCCTCCCACAGTCCAAAAACATGTATGTCAGGTTGATTGGTGACTCTAAATTGCCCATAGGAGTGAGTGTGAGTGTGTGAGGTTGTCTGTCTCTGTGTGTCTATATGTGGCCCTGTGATGGACTGGTGACCTGTTCCTTGTTCTTTTGACAATAACTGTCTACCTTGCTCTAATCTGCGTTTAGTATAATCTTATCAGCCTCTTCTACTGGGTGAAATCAAATCAAAGCACATTTTCCATTGCTTTAAACAATATTATGAAGAATGTACTTTAATGTAATTATTTTATTTGAATTACTGATTACTTTAAGACACTATAATTTAAAACACCACAGATCTATGTTGGGCTTCATAATATAGACAAAATAATTAATCTTGCCTAACCCTAACCCTTGCCAATTGCTTGTCGCTGGACAAACAGGAAGCCCTAACAACACAACATCTTCTCTCATTGTCACAAACTCTTCTAGCTTGTCAGCTTTACATTGTGCTTTCTCAATTTCAACAGTGTTCATCTCCTCGTATTACAGCAACTTTTAATGTCCTTTCTTTGCTACATTTACATATTTACATATATCCAGTTTTATTTAATAAGCTTATACACAACATCTGTTGTGATTGTTGATGAGTTTTATTGCAGGTTAAATATAGAAACAGTTTTGTTATGTATCTTCTTTAGAGGAATACATGGCTCACCACATACAAGTTATCCATATCATTTTTGTGATACAGATTTGTTATGTTATTATCATGATTTAATAAATGCATAAAACCTTTTGTAAAGTGCCTTGAGATGATTTGTATTCTGATTTGGTGCTATACAAATAAAACTGAATTGAATTGAATTAATAAATGCATCCTTTTGCAGGAAAAGCAATGCTGAGAAGACAAGCCCTGGAGAATGGAAGAGTTGTGAGGAAAGCCTTTGTGGAGCCAAGAAGACAGACGCCTGGCTCAGGGAGCAGAAAACTTCCTCAACCCTCTCAGGTACCTACATGCAGTTGCCCTGTGGGGTGGAAGATTGTGAATAATTTCTGTAAATGAATGTGTTTAAACTTGCTGAATCTGATTTCCAGTCTTTTTTCATGTTATCCTTAGTGCTGGTAAAACTGAGAAGCCACAATGTATGATGTTATAGGTTACATAAATATTATTTCAGGTTAATGTAATCCTTAAATGACTGGAAGTGTTTTTTCATTTGTACAGCCAACAAAACAGAACACAGAACCGGTCAGACCAATTTCCAACTTGGCCATTTTGGATGGAGGTACTGGGTTCACCACATATACATCTAGGTTTCTATTACAGTTAAAGCAAACTTTACATTTGCATAATTAGCAGCATAACAATAATGTCTGTCTTTTGTCAGGTTTGACTTTTTATAACAGTTCTCTTCTGCATATACATGTATAACCTAGTGAATAACCTAGTGAATAACCCAAAGTAAAGTGGAAACAGGTGAGAATGGTTACCTTTGATGTGGCTTTGCCTGTGCTCTCAGGTTTGGCAAGTGCAGCCCACTTACACCTTGCTAAAGTAAATGCTGAAGGCCTGTTAGAAGAAAGTGATATTGTAACAACCCAAACACAGAGCCTTGGAACGGTGCAGCAGCGCAGCCAACAGCAGGGACTCACCACCATTTCCATGGAGGAGCAGAAAATCCTTCTCTCTTTGGACAGACTAAACCACCAGCTGCACTGTGAGCACTTTGTAAAGGCTGTTTGTATTAAGGCAGAGCTGATCAATTGGTGTTGTTATCTGAATATCACAGAAGACCATTATTATGCTGTCATTTCAGTGAATGACCACTTCTGCATGTTACTATTTGTAGGTGTGCAGGAGCATGTTGGGAGTAATCTTGGCTCACATGGCCTTGTACTTATTGATGCATCCTCTGTAAGTATGAATTGATTATTAGTTGATTTGATTATTTGCCTGCCTCAATACATAAGGTAATTTATGGTGAACATATTTTATTCATTAGCCTTTTCCACTGTTTTCAGACAAAGGAAATGAAAGTCGCAAACCATCACAAACACCGTGCATCATCAGCTAACCGTTCTCAATATCAGAAGAAATGTTGACGTCTAATATGTGTGATCCACAATGGTCTTCATGCCCATTGGTGCATTATATGTGTCTTACATCACACTTTATTTCCCTGTTAAATGGATGTAACATATTTTAAAAATGAAATGTGCCTTCTGAAGCAAATTCAAGGTGTTAAGGTATTATCAACAATTGTAGAGATTAAAAAATATATTAGCAACATTTTACCAAACAACATTTTTATGTTGGTGCACAGAAATATGTTTTGTGTTTTGCCATCTGTTTGGGCAAGAACACATTAATGTATTTTGCTTTTTGCTAAGTGCCTATGAAGAATATAATGGCTTGTTTTTTCTTCACAAATGTCCCCTCTTGAAACTGACCTCCCCAGATTGACTGCACAACATACTCATACTCTTTCAAAGCTATCTCATTCTGTACATTTTTATAAAGTAAAAATTAGAATTGGAAGCTATTTTGGGCCATATTGGCAATGAACTGAATAAAGCTTGTTGTCAGTGTATTGCTAAACTGACTGGATGCAGTGTGTTTTGCAGTATCAGTATTTCCTCAACCATGAACAGTCAATAAATGGATTGAGGGCCGGAAAAGGTTTATAGAGAGAAGTGTTGCAACATTTGTTTTTTCTGGCCATATATAGTACAATTATGTCTTGTGCACTAGACTCAACCTACAGGCTCAACAAGGCGAGCCTCTGCCAGAGGGCTTCCGGCCTTCTGTTTTTGTCTACCATGAACTTTACCTTTACTTTAAATCCATTGGATTTAATGAAGTCCTTAAATTGCAGTGATATCAGTAGACTACAGACTATATTTATTGAATTTTAGTTGTCAGCTACTGGATTGTTGAAATAAGTTGTTAATTAAATGTTTCTCTCTCTCTTGCCAACAAATAGACACATCATGGGGAAAAAAAAAACTGCAAGCATTATTGATGTGAGCTCAGTAGTTCCTCCTTCACTGGCATGTCTGGTTTTGCCCCTTAGTCGGCCTGCTTGGACTTGCTTCAAGAGGTGGAGGAAACCCAAGCTCATTTGAAGAGAGTGCTTCCCAACACTGATGAAACAGTTTCTGGTTTAACTGTTTCTGGTTTTATGCATGCATAGATTCTTGAATGTTTAATCCAGGAGCTGTAAAAAATGATGTGACTATGGTGTCTGCCATGTAGAGTCACACATCACTTTATACCAAAAGAGAGAAAACATGCTCAGTTACCGAATGGTGCCTGCAGCAGCAGAAGCCCTTTTACAAGTTATGTACAAAGACATTCTGTAAAATGACAAAAGAAATTCACTGCGGTCTGTGGTCACTGATGTGACTAGACAGTAAGAACACAAACACTATAGTTCAATGCAGATATTTACATTAAGTGTTACTAAATCAACAAATTTCTAAAACAGTAGGTTTCACAACGATGCACTGTATTGAACAAAGTAAAAAAATCACGTTATTCATGAATTCCATTAGCTTAACTTTCATCATTGAAGTAATAAAGCTGAATGTGCCTGCACAGATGAACAAGAATTGACCAGATTTTTACTTAGAATACTCTCCTGACATCTGTTCCCTTTGGTCTGCTACCATTAATGTTAGCCATTATACCATACAATGGTGAGCCTAAAGGCATTTAAGCCTTAACCAGCACAACACCCAGAATCTGAACAAGATAGGCCAAGGGTGCTGAAAATAAGAGAAATAATTTCCACAGATGCAAGTTCAGGCTTGTGCTTTGGTCCATTGTGAAGCTTAATCTTACAAATATTTTGTCATGTTTTGTTACAGTCCATTTAGCATGCAATGAATGAGTGCCTAGTCTGGCTCAGTTTCTGTTAAACTGAATAAGAACCTGGATGCAAGTTAAAATGATAAAACTGACTGGGATAGCAGGCCTATGTTACAGTGACTTTCAGTTTTGCATATGAAGATAAATATTGCAATTAGTTTAAAAAACTGGTCGGCTTGTTTTGACACCATCGTAAAACAATATAGTATATTCATGTGAGGGTGTGGGTGTGTGCAAGTGCGTGCGTGCGTGCGAGAAAGAGACCAAATTTGCCTGTGTATTTATACCTATGAACAGTATGTACTCATTAAACACTGTAGGGGGCACTCAAGCACCCATCTGCCCATGTGCCTGTAGCAACACCATGTGTTACTATATCCAATAATAACACCAGACCAAAGTGTTTTAAACAGGGGCAGCTGATATAGCTGCCCAGCATTTCAGGAGTTCAGATGTGAACAGTGAAATAGAGCCCAGTTCATATCCCACAACATCCAGTCTAACTATGAGGCTGAGTTGCTTCAGAAGCATGAAGAGACTAAACGTGACAAAACTTTGCTAAGTGGGTGGTCTGTCCAGGGCTGCCAGGGCACTGCAGTCCATCTTTTTAATGCGTCTGAGTGCCTTACAATGATGTGAAAATGACCACTTTCACCCAAACAATGGACATCTCTTGACTGGCTGCATGTGTGCACAGAATGTTTCATTCATACATCTAAATATGTGGTTTTAGAGCATAATTATTAAACATCACAGAGAGAATAAGAAGGTCTCTGACAACATATGAATTATAATAACTGTTTAAATGGACATATGTGAAAAATACCAAATCTAGATTTATGTAGGCTAGTAGTAGTATAGTAGATACAGGAATTTTTTTCTTTCGTTCATCTAAGATGTGTCCAAGTTGCTAAAGTTTTAAAATGAAATAAAAAATTAAAAAAAAAACAAAAAAACACACAAATAAGACAATTCAGACCATGGCCAAGCAAGATCTCTTTAAATCTGTTCATTAGGGTTTTACAGTGTCTATGGGTATTTAATAGGGCTTCATAATCATTCATTCAGGCAATGTATGGGAAAAAAGGGTTGAAATAGAGCCTCTGTATCCGCAGAGAGTAAATCTTGACAAAATGATTTCTCAATGGACCGGGGACTCATTAGCATAACAATTGTGGGAACTGCATGGATCTACTTTTCATGAGCACTGTAAAAATAAAAGAAAGAGATTTAAAATAGTGCCATCATACATACTGATTAGAGAAATGTGTTTTTAAATTATTTTTAAAATCTCTGAGTTGTGAATATGCAGCCTAATCACAACCAGAATGTACGTAGAATAAAAAGTAGTAAAATGCAGTACATCTTATAAAAAAATTTAAGTAATTATTTAAACACTCAAACTTATGGAAATGACTTAAAACTTGAAGCACTTAACCTACTAAGCCTTTTATTCAGGCAGAGTTTTGTGTTCAGTTGAATTTTGTTGGTGCAAACTCATGTTTTCTACCTACATTTGCATTTTTGTCTATATAAAATTGAGGATAGTCTATCTGGACAAATGACTACATTTGCATGTGTATTGTATTTTTCTATGTCTGGCACATCTACATTTTGGGTTGCAAATGAGCCATAATTCAATGTTCAAGTGTTCCAGGGATCAGCAGGGGTCTTTGTACTATTTGGGGGGATGCCAGCAAAATAAGGAATACTTTAATTCACCAATTGTTGCCAAGATGATCTAATTAATGTGCAAGAATGGCTGTTCAGCTTTCCCATCAATTATTAAATAAGAGCAAAAGTCACAGTATGGTCACTGTGGAGGTGTAAGAACAGTGACCATAGGGATTTGAAGGGATTTCTAACAATAGAAAGGTGCATCATAGATCCTACCATATGTGAGTCTTTTAGGTTTATATTTATTCCATGTTTGTTCATGTTTTGATGTGAAAAAGGGGAAACTATGGCAAAAATGGACTCAGAGGTCCCTGCAGCTTCTCAGGGGCCCCTGGGCTACACTGCACTGTACCTTTAAAGGCTCTTGTCCAAATTAAAGCCAAGCCCCGCCTCTGGAGCAGACGTCCCATGAGTCATAAAGTTTGATGTCCTGCCCAAAGTTTGGACCAGACTGGAGCAAAACTTTTTTTTCTACAAAGTGAACTGCGGAGATTTGTTGTACGGACTGTAAATATTCACTATTAACATCAGTTTGGCCGAAACACAGAAAAAGTGAGACTCTTTCAGCCAAGAGTTTGTTGTTTTTTTTTGTCTTTGTGGTGGCGTCTGCATTTTTTTTCTTTTGGAAAAGTCGGGGCCAGACAACAGATTCCAGTGTGGAATAGATGTGCGCTTTGTTAAATTCACAAGTATGTCAGAAAGAAACACCAGGAAAACTCTGTGTTTTACTGCAGATTTCGACAGCTAACACACTTTGGGACAAAACAAAGTACTCCACTTTTAAACTTTAGAATGACTCGGGAAAACTTTTGCTGAGTGTCGTCGAGATTTCCAGATTTCCTGCTGCGCGAAAAAAAGTTTGGGATTGGCTCAAACTTATTTTTTCTGAAGGCGACATTTTCGGACACATAAAAGTTTGCAGAGTTTTGGGGACAATGGATCCGAACCAGCATAACCCTCCTGCCGGACACCAAATCGTCCATGTACGGGGCGACTCTGAGACCGACCTGGAGGCGCTTTTTAACGCCGTGATGAACCCGAAAAGCGCTATCGTGCCCCCTTCCGTACCCATGAGGATGAGGAAGCTGCCAGACTCCTTCTTCAAACCTCCTGAACCAAAGTCCCATTCCAGACAAGTAAGCCCGCCCTGTCTCTTTTCTGCCCCTTCCCAGAAATCAAGATTAAAGGAAGGCCCATCCTGTGGGTGCTCAGGACTACAGTATGTGACTGGTATATATCCTAGTGAATTCCTCATCAAGCTACAGTTACACTGATTCAATTACTGAAGGCATGTAGTCAATATGTCGTCAAAGTAGAAGAAGCGAGAATATTATTACAAATACTGGGTTGTCAGATTGGCTGAACCCTCATAGGATAAGTGACCTTGCACTCAAGGATAAATCTTTTGGTTAAATTCATGTCAGAATATTTATAAATGGCAATAATCCAGTGGAACTATTCCCAAAGAGAAGATACAATAACAATTTTTGTAATTGAGAAGATTATCACCTCCAGTCTCACACACACACACTCGTACGCACGTGCGCGCGCGCACACACACGCACACAACTGTTGCTTGTGATGTTTTGTCATTAGTGCGCATGCGCTCTCCCCTGTCCCACACGGGCCTCTCCCCTCCCAGACCTGAACATTTAGACTTGCCTACACACGCACACCAACACAGCCTCCTAGCATACCTGTGCAGTGATGATAAAATATGAAACACTGACACAACATAAATCAGAGAAATATATGTCGATTTTAGGTTCACTAATCTTTTATGGTACAATTCGATTTCTTTGAATTGTGTTGTGCAGTGTACACTACAATATGTGAAAACAAATATTTTATTTTTTAAATAAGTATTAAATACCCCTATAATAAATGATTTATCTTTATAACCATAGAAGATGAAACCTGTTAACATTAAATTGCCTCTAACAGAAATCACAGTATTTCAAGTACAGTACTGCAATAATATTGCTTCTCTTCTAACCCAAACACAGGCCAGCACTGATGCTGGGAGCGGCGGTGCACTCACCCCTCACCATGTTCGTGCACACTCGTCCCCAGCCTCCCTGCAGTTGGGAGCTGTGTCTGGTGGTATGGCCTCAGCAGGTGCCTCCCCTCAACATCTCCGCCAGTCCTCTTATGAGATTCCTGATGACGTACCCCTGCCCCCAGGCTGGGAGATGGCCAAGACTACTTCTGGCCAGAGATACTTCCTCAAGTAAGTATACTAGCAACAGCTGTCAACAGGGTTTCTTGCATTATATAGTCCTTGCAAAACTTGTAGTGTTTGCAGCTTAAAAGAAAAGGTTTATAAAACTCAGTAGGTGGCTGGTTGATGTAGAGCATAGTGAGTCACTTTAGACAGGTCCAAATTTCAACACTTTGCATCCAAAGGGAAGCTTTGTAATTTTTATTTTTTTGTCACAAGAGAAATTGAATAATGATTCTGACCTGACAATATCAGGAAGGGACATTTGGCATTTCTGATTTCTAATTTGAACCATCCAACTATGTTATCCCTATTGTGGAAAAAGCATGTCTTTTCATTTTACTAAACAAGGCCATGTTAGTCATTAGGAAGTATTTTTATGCATGTGTCCATGTGTGCGTCAAACCTGCTTAAAAACTGGTTTCTTTTTATCGTATCTGGATGTAACGCATTGAGAAGTCTCACTGCAGTGTGTCCTCAGCAAAATGGTTGTATTTCAAGGGGTCAAGAACAAATTAAGAAAAAAAAATCTTTAAAACAGTCTGCAGTCTACTAGATTAAATTAGATTAGATTAGATTAGATTCAACTTTGTCACTGCACATGTGGGTATAAGGCAACAAATACAGTTTTAAATTAAATATATTAAGTATAATGCTTGAATATCAACTTGTGGTTCATCACATGAAACTGAATCATTCAGTGTGTAGCCTATGAAGAGCCAGGTTGAAAATTTGTTTGGCATTTTTAAGGTGAAGACAATTTTAGCTTTCAGCACTGGCCAAGACAAGTCCAAGCTACCAGAGAAATAGTGTTGAGATTGCATTCTCATAATACATCTCTTTTTAATACACTTTGCTGATGATAATTTGAAAATGTGCTGCAGTGCACAACGGTTGACAGTGTGCACAAAAAGAGACAATTGCAATAGTTAAATTGTAGGTTATTAAATTTGGTGGCTTCTGCAAAACAAGAGCAGTCTTTTTAGGGACTTCTGCTGTATGTAGTTTTCTTTCACTTGGTCTCAGGTTTCAGTAGAAACAATAGACCACTGTAGCTGCCCCAGACAGCAAAGGACAGCAGACTCTGCAAAACTCATCTTCTAACCAGTAGATTCCAGTGTAGCAGGTATACCAGAGCCTATTCTGTCTGAGTGCATCAGTAACTATTATTTTTTTTAATTACTTTTGCACTCTGTACTCTTTTGTAGTTCTATGAAAAGATGGATTGCATTTTTCAATATTTTTTTTATAAAAGAAATGACATCCTTGTCAATAATTGCTGGTAATATAAGCAGCTGATTGTGAAATGTTAAGTTTTTGAAATGCACAGCAGCTCATGTTTAGATGTTGTGGCAGTGAAAGTTGGCGTTCTCACTCATCTTAAAGGCAAAACGTTGTCATTTCTAGGAAGTATTACTCTCCAACACAGACTCTGAACAAACATGATAGCCTTACTTTGGATCAAACAAAGCTTTCAGTACCAGATGTTCTAAAGTCTCACATCTGGAGAACATCTGGCCTCATCTGAGGATGCTTTCTAAAAATGGACTGAGTGTTAGCAGAGAGAAAATACTACAGGTCCAGTGCAGTTGTTTAGAAACTGCCTAATCCAAACCCTTTCAGATGATGAATTTAGTAAATCCTAGTCTTCTACAACGTCACCTCGAACATTTGTTGCACTATTATGTTTTGTACCCATAGCTAGGTATAGGTCAGTTTTTCTTAAAAGTGAAACAATGTGTTATTTTTTTCCCATGTTATATAACAATTGCATAATTACACTGACAACAAAACAGGAAAGCAGACTGAGAATTCCTGTCTATGATTGAGTTGTTGGTTAGCTGTGTAAGCACATGCTCTACAGTTGTAGTGTTGAGTTGATACAGAACAACATTATTAATACTCAAAGCTGTAAACTGTGAGTAAAACATATTTTGTGTTGTATAGCTTGATGCAAAACCACAGACAGACTGCAAAATGTCCCCAACTTAAAGCACAACTTGTCTTTTCTACTCACTATAAGAAATCTGCAGGCAGAAAGCATATACATGAGTCCTTAAATTACTGATAAGACACAATAAAATATAATTATATATTTACAATTTGTTTGGACCATATGCCAACAAATCTTTTTCTTTACCTAACAATGAGTTTTCAAATATTAAACTCCTTTCTCCTTTAAATTAAGCCAGTAGGACTGTTCATTTGTGTCTAGAACAAGGTTTTTGGAGGTGAAACTATAGACATACTTGTGGAAGAACAGTTGGGTAGCTATTCACTGGCATGTTAAACAACTAGACTGTAGTACACAGTGTTTGTGTTCAAGTAAGAAAAAATTCAAGGAGACTTCTTCCATACACTGCACATCAAAGTGTAGATATTTGATCTGGAGTAAAGGCAGCTGGAAAAGACACTCCCCTATTTATAAACAAGGCTTGTCTGACTGAGACATGCTGCAGGAGAAGTGAAGCCAAGCGAGAGAGAGAGAGAGAGAGTGCGTGCGTGAGTGTGTGCGTGAGTGCGTGCGGGTGGGTGGGTGGGTGGCTGGTTGGTTGGATGGACGGGCGGGTGGGGGTGGGGAGTTGGTCACCAGCTAGCAGAGCTGAGCAGAAAGCAGGGGCTCACATTTCACTCAGGTGACCGCTGTTGTGCTTACAGTTCAGAGTGAATTTTTTTTTTTTTTTCTTTCTTTTAAAAATTCAGATTCTTATTCCTCCTCTGTTGTTTACTAGTACAATATGGGATTATACATCTAGAAATGATTAGGCCAACTGTGAGTCATAGCAACTCTGTGGATGCTGTGTGATGTCCCACTTCCTTGAAAAGCCAGGCTCCGTTCTTGAATGAATGGGGCTGTGGTCCTGTGATGGTGCCTCTTTTGTGTCAGTGGAGTTAAATGGCAGCCATGTGGAGATGACTAGAAGAGGGGCCAAGAGAAACTCCGGCCCTCCCTTTGTCCCAGCAGTGAAACAGTGATCTTTATTCAGACCACAGGGCTGTTGAGACTCATGTGAGCCTTCCCAAAATAGACAAATGGCTGACATGAAGTTTAAAGATGGCGATGAGAGTAGGCTTTCTTAAGAGTTTCACTGTATTCTTCACACCTGACATCTTCAGCTCTTGTCAGGCTGGGAGTTTGATGCACTGGTTAAGTCAGCGACTGTGAGTCATAGCAAGTCACCGACTTAACCAGTGCAAATGGATGTTTTTTTAATCTTTTGAATAGAGATAAGTCATTAAAATTAAACTAAATTTGTTTCTGGGATTTTGTCATTCTCTGTTTTCCACATTAGTTTTGATTTCAAGTGTCAGCCAGACAGACATCACTTCATGCTTTGGGATACTGTAATAAAATATTAAGTTTATTCAACAGTTAAAAAGTTAATGAAAACACTTGGCAGTTGTAGCCCTAATAGAAATTATATGAGATATGAACAGTCTCCTGCAAAATATTTCTCTATTTTGTTTTGGCTGTTACATAAAAACCCAAATCCTTGAGCAGGGTAAGGACTGGGAGAATGTCAACAAAGTCTGTTGACCTTTTCTCTTCTTTCTTCCAGCAGTTTGCTGTGGCCTTTGATTTATGACAGCAGGGGCAGGGAGGTTAGGTCACCTTGCTTGGTGCTGGGACGGGGGCAGGGCTGATATCCAGGGCTGGGTCATAAACTAATGAAGGTTTCTAATTTAGAAACGCCAGTGAACTAGGAGGGGTAATCACTGTTTCCGGGCGCTTATTAAATGCAGCTTTGAGTGAGCTTTTAGTCCGTGGGAAGTCTGCCCTAAGCAGAAGAAAGCTTTGGGGGAGTAGCTATTTTCTGCCCTCAGGGGTAGGTATTGATGGACACTGTTGTCTTTTCACACCTGGATTTTAAACTGTTGTGATAAGCCTGGTTTCCCACAACTGGTTTGGTTGACTTGTCTTGCAATATTTACCCTAACAGTGATTGAAAATGATCAAATTATTCACTTTGACCTAATTTGATAAATTCTTTCTTTCCTGTTATTATTTGTCATTTATTTTCTGTTTTACATCATAAAGCTGCACACTCCTAGGTAACAGAGTGATAACTAGTCTAGCTTCAGTGTACACTATCTAGGGTTTCCTGAACATCTGTTGCACTAAATAGAAATCGAGGAGACCCCTCTATTACAGCGAGAAAGATCAAACTGTTAACTTAGATCTTTTGCTTTTATTGTGTGCAGTCTGTAGCCATGTAGTGCTGACATTGATTATGAGATTATGTTGATATTTCCAGCAGATGATTGAACATCATAGTAATAAATAGCTTGTGTGAAACAGAAATGGTTGGTTCTAGTTTTAAAATCCTCAAACATTTTCTAGTGGAGTAAAGAATAACTTGGCAAAAATGTAATATCAATTCTGTGATACCCACAGTTTTATTTTTGCCTCATTAGAGTTAATAAAAAAAAAGGTGTTAGCTCCCAGGCCTGCTTTTTGTACTTCACATTCGTTGTAAACATCATTGCTGTGACGTTGTCCATTGTCTAAAATGAAATTTTATTGTTTTATAACTTGGCTAAAACTGATCTCATACTTGTCAGCTAAATATGAAATAAAATGTCAATATTTTTATTAGTTGTTCTCTAACGTACTTTATAAGTCTGTATAAAGCTGGATTTCCAACTAATCTGTTATGAACTGAGGCCACTCAGTGACAAATGGTGGTGGGGAGATGGGGCTCCAAGCCTGTATGCAGCCCTCACTTGGAGCAACTTTGTGTTTGACAAACTTTTGGTTTATTGACCACACACAGACAAGACCCTTCCAGTTCAACTGGAGCCTGTCAGCTCAGTACACAAATGGGACTGTGAGAAAGTCAGGCTAGTGTTTACCAAAGTCTTGATGTAACACCTCTGTTCCAGACATGAGTGCCTCCACTGTCACCAAGGCCAGCTCCACTGAGATGTAGTATCTGAAAAGTCTCTCAGATTAGAATTCCCAAAGGTTCTCAACTCATGGCAAAGAAATTTGTATGCATGTTGTCATTTACAGCATGCATGCTTTTAGATTCTTTGTTTGATTTAAATGTGTGTATTTACCCTTTTAATGAGCGAGGTGTTGTAAGGAAGTGTAATATATTAAATTCAGTGTGTATTTAGTGCGTTCAACATAATCATTCACAGTTTTTGCTTCAAAAAGTAAAAGACTGATTAATTTCACAGGGTAGTTCCTAAAATGACACTTAAATAAATGTCTTAATTAGTCTTGGAAAAAAACAACAGTAAACCTGAACTTTCTGAGGTGAACTCACTCTGGTACTTGGTGAATTCATTACTTTCTTAGGAAGTGTGACAATAAAAACCCTTTCTTCAAAGGAAAACTTAAAGCCACACAAGGGTCACAGAGGTTGCCCCAATAATCTCTCTTGATGATGTCTTGCTGATTGAGAGGCAGCCAGGCATCCCCAGTCAACCAGAGTAGAGGTGGTCATCCTCATCTTAGAGGCCTGATTACATCTGGCCTCCCTCAGTGCTCTCTTTAGTCATCGGCGTCAACCACCTTCCAAGCATATACTCCCTGGGTGGAGCCCCTGTGGCCTGCGGATCCCATTTTTAACATTTGACAACTCAGCTGTGGGGTGTGCTTCATCATTGGTGCACTCTCCAAAGTTTCACTCCTGTTTTACACCAGTGAAATGCAACTTTTGACATCTGGCTTTGAAAAGAGACAGTTACAGTGGCATAAATAATGTGGCCTCAAATCTTGCTTTGATCTGCTTTTTGACAGGAAGCAGAGCTTTTTCACAGACATTTAAACATAACTGACTTATTTTTGGCTAAAACACTCTCCTTGACCTCACAAATGCCACAGTTTGATGTGTGTAAACACACAGTCTCTGTGCTAGGAAGTTTGTCATACTACTGTAATTGGAATCAGGGTAACAAGAAATGTAGTATTCAGACTTTATCAATGAGATCTCTGCAGATTTTGAACCTCAGCCCTAGATTCAGAAAAAAAGAGTAATTCACGGTGTTTTAATAACATTTAATAGGATAGGAGAGACTTCTAACCTGAATGAGCTTATATAATCATTTAAGCAAAGCCAAGCTTAGCTGTCATGGAATAGTTCCCTTTCCCTCCTCCTCAGCAAGACGCATTATAAATAATGGCACAATAAACGCCACCTTGATAATTAGGCCATCAGTCAAGGAGATGTCAAGTGCCTGGGTGGATCAGGAGTCCTACTCTGTGCTCTTCCAACCATGATAACAGCTTGAGCAAAATTTAGCAAGTAAAGCACCACAGTACAGTACAGTTCATGGTCCATGTTTGAATCCCAGTGCTCTTCTTTTCTCCAGTACCTGGTTATTAACAAATCGTTTCCCCTAAAGATAATGATGGATATATTTGGTCCTTGGTGATTTGCAATACCAAACATCAGCCCATGTCCATAATAATGTAGATACATAGGTCTTTTTTTAAATTCAGGTGGTTGATTTAAATTAAAAAAAATTAGCACTCTTTCATGAAATAGTGCTTTAAAAAGGTGTGAAATTGTAGGACCATACTCATAAGGCTCAAAAGGTGACTGCAATGTTTTTAGATTACCCATTATGTTTTTCAGAGAAGCTAAAAGGCAGTGGCTAGTTTGATTTCAGACAGTTACAACAGAAACTAATGGTGTCCCCTGCCCTGCCCCAGGGATGGATGTTTTGGGGGAGGGTGCGGTGGCTGTCCTGCTGAGCTCGCTGTGGTGTCAGAGACGTGTAAAGACAACACTGAGCAGTTGTGACTGTGGAGGTTGCAGATCATCAGCAATTCCTAACAGCAACTGGTGGCCTCCAGCCGTCCCAACAGTTGCCATGACATTGTTTCGCTTTGAGTTTTCCCTACAGGAAGCAGTGTATAGCCCAGCCATATAAGGTTTAGGTCAGGTTGAGTGAATGGATTATCTTTTAGTTTTAATACTTGGTGATGAATTACTGGCTCCTGGTAACTCATTTACTAGGTCTCTCAGTTCCCACATACAGGCGGTTTGAATATAGTGCAGTGCTGATTTAGAAGCTCATGCGGTCTGTGGATTTTAACACAGTGTGATTATCATCTCCTCTGTTATGAGCTGAAGTTGTTTACATCTGTTTTGATTTGAGCTACAAAAGTTAGTATCCCAAGCTAGTGTTTGAGAATTCAATATTTGTACTTTTGCCTGTGGTGAAAGATGCACAGGTTATTGCACAGCTTTGGGGTTGTATATTTCCATCCATGTTTTTCAGTAGCATATCTGTTCAGCATCTGTGTACCAGGATGAGCAGGCCTCTCATTTACGATAAGCCCTTCATTCCCTTATCCGAGTGCTCTTCTCCCAGTCTCCTCCCCTGTTCTCCCCTCCCCTCGATAATAAATGTCATAGTTTCCAGAGTGGGAAGGAGGCAGCGGAGGGGGCAGGGCGGGCGCTCAGATTGTAACAGGACCACAGCAACTCATGCAGCCAATGGAATTCATAGGGATGGCTTCCATAGATGTTTTTTTTTTCTCTTTCACTCTTTTTTTTTTTTTCTTTTCTGTAGTTGTTTCACCCCCTCCCTGTGACCCCTCTTTCTCAAGGGGCCCCTACAGTCTGAGCAGTTCCAGCTATTTTGCTTGGTTTGTGGTGTTTGTGTGTGTGAGGGCTGGGGGAGGGTTTGGTAGGGGATTTGGCAGCTCCTTTGATCAGTAAAGCATAAACAAGAGGGGGCTTCAAAATGGGTTGCATTGTGTATGTGTGTGTGTTGGGGGGTAGGAGTGATGGGGGGGAGTGCTGAGTCAGGCCCTCTCGCTCTCTGGCCTGGGACAGAGAGCAGACAGGCAGGCTGGCATTACTGCAGAGGCCAAGAGAATCTGAATCTCTCACTTCACCCAGCTGTTCCAAAATGTGGGCTAATGGCTCTCAGGGATCAAATTAACAGCAGGTTGTAAAGAATGACAGCGGGTGAAAGAGCCTATCCAATAGAAAGGGCCATTAATTTCATTATGAACTTTTTTTTTTTTTTTTTTTTTTTTTTTTTTTTGTGCATTGAAAATTTTCAGTCTCTGCTACAGTATAAATATATGATTTCTGTTGGGACATAAACAAGCTGTTAGAGGTTGGTCCTTATTTGTTTGAGATGGGAGGATCTTTTAAATGGGATAGTTTAAAAAAAAAAAAAAAAGTGAATAGTGGGGTTTTAGGTTGTAGCTCAGTCTGTGCCTTTGTCAAGCAGGTGAAAGCTTTGTAAATGTGGCGCCAGATTGTTAAAGCCCCTGACACTCCACAGTGTCCGAGCCGCTTCCAGGAAAAAGGACCCCCTGCGTTGAGCCCTGGGACTGACCCTCCCACAATAGAGAGGGTCCTGCTCGGGAGAGAAGGGCTTCCTGTATTAGCTTTCCATCTTAATCAAGCAACAAGTACCAACAAAGCACTAATTATCAATGCCTTCCCAGAATGTAGCACAATGCCCCTCCCCTGCTCTTGTCCCTGCAAAGATGAGCCATAAAACAGATGAAGCAACATTGTTTGACATTAAAATACTTGTTTTAAAACCAGTCTTAGACATTTTGAAGAAGTAGTTTTCAGGTTACCTACAGTCACGGATGACTGTAGGTAACCTGTGACTGTGTGACTTTATTTAATTTTTGTTGTCATCTACTCTTTGTTTTCTGTTTTAATTATTTTGAACTTTTGAAAGTGAATTATAGGGAGAAATATTCCAATCCAGTCCAAGCTAAGAATTAAAGCCATGTGTGAATCTGTATTGCATTGAGTGTTCAGACTGTGTCCAAACAGACGCAGCTGAGTTTGTCTTCCTGTAACAGTCATCGTTTACAGAAAGCAGGGGTAAGCAGGGGTTAGATCAGTGTTTTCACCAAAGAGCTTGTTGAAACTGCTCTGAGTCATCAGTTCCTGCATGTGACCTACTGTTTCACATTGATA
This sequence comes from Mastacembelus armatus, assembly GCF_900324485.2. Classification (NCBI taxonomy): domain Eukaryota; kingdom Metazoa; phylum Chordata; class Actinopteri; order Synbranchiformes; family Mastacembelidae; genus Mastacembelus; species Mastacembelus armatus. Next base: position 21,796,599 of record NC_046645.1, on the reverse strand, counting down.
TGACTCCTGGTTTGAACTTACTACTGATGGTGATTTTTTTCTGAGTTAATTTGGTGACTCTTCTTTTATTGTAGCCACATCGATCAGACCACCACTTGGCAAGATCCTCGCAAGGCCCTACTCCAGATGAACCAGGCTGCTCCAGCCAATTCTGTGCCAGTTCAGCAACAGAACCTTATGAACCCAGCTAGTGGTGTGTATATGTTGACATTCTAAAATTCAGTTTAAATATAGAAACAGCATATTACAAACATTGGTCATCATATTTTTTTTTTTTTTTTCATTATTAAAAGAAATGCATTTTATTTGGGTTATTTCTGGGTGTTTTCTTATCTTCATACAACCTGCATTAAAAGTGAGGAGATGTCTTGTCTCGTTGCTACATGCCACTTAGACTCAGTGTACCTCATTTCTGTCCATGCAGTTGGAATTTGCCCTAGGTGAGGTAAGACTGAGGTAGAACGTGACAGGTCCTGTCTGACATGTTTGGGAGCTCCATGAGTCACAGGTTATATACAATGTATCTCTGTATTTCAGACTGGAGGAACGTTTTCATAGTTCTTTGACCCTTTGGAGGGAGTTCCTCGTTTTGTATGTCAGCACCACCACAACGGAGAACAATAATAGTTCTTAGAACACTGTTTTATGTACTCTTTGTTATATGTTATGCATGTGTGTCAAAGAAAAATCTGAAAATCTGAGCAGTGAGTGAGTCAGCAGCTCCTCTCTAACATTTTTACCTGTTATTCTTCAGGTCCTCTCCCTGAAGGCTGGGAACAGGCCATTACATCAGAGGGAGAGATTTATTACATCAACCACAAGAATAAGACCACATCCTGGCTGGACCCACGACTTGACCCACGCTTTGGTGAGTTTGCAATATAGACAGATTTTTCAACATTGCAGATACTTAAAATATACTATGTCTATTTTATATAAAAATACCAGTAACTGTGCAGTGTGTACAGTAAATATTTGGTATTTGTGATAGCAATTCAATTTCCTCAGTAGATGATGCTTAATCAAAAAAAAGATGTGTCACAACAATTATAATAGTGACTTCAATTTTGTAGATTTTGATTCATTGTTCTTTTCAATGCATTACATTGTTTTGGAGTGATGCCACTGGTTGTTGAAAAGAGATTTCATTGAACCCCCACCTTCAAAATATGCACCTAACCTTTTGTCAGCCATTTTAGTGTTGGAGCAGCAGCTGAGTTGGCCATTAATCCCCCAGTCCAAGCTAAAGTTTGACACTTGGTTTTCAGTGTGTAGTGGTTAGGGTTGGTGAATTAGTGACAGGACCACAGACACGTGTTGAGACTTTTTTGAGGCCATGGGAAAGAGCTAATCCTTCTGTGTGCCAGGAAGACTTGTAGAGATGGTTCCTGCCTATGTCACCCTGACTTATTTATGCTGCAGGTGTCATCCCCTCATTACAGCAGCATTCCCCAGGGTGTTTATGGATCACAAAGGTGATTGTGCAAATCAGCATGTAGCTTGTTATCCTATTTGATTTCAATGATACTTTTCATCAGCCCAGGCACTTAAAGTGCAGTTTCTCTGTAAGCAGTTGTGTATCCTGTTCTAAAGTCAGGCAGGAAAGTTCAAAAGAGAATTGTAAGAGGAGTTGGGCAGCTGGGAAGAGATGGCGGCTCTGACCGACAGAGTGCTTTCAAGATTAATAGGTCTTTGAACACAGAAATCTGCCAGGCTCCTTAAGGTGAGTGATAGGAAGAAAGAGACTATGTTTAAAATTATTTTTACACAGATAAATCTTTGTTGTAGTTGATAATTTAAATTGCTCACATTGTTATCAGTATTTATGCAGGTTATTTGTACCTTTTGACTGTTTGGCTTTTTAGAAAGATTGCCAAGTGCTCTGTGCTTCAAACTACGTGATAGTTGATGTGTGGGTCTGTCCTTGAAGGAAAAACCTAACATCATAATCATAGGTTTGACCAAAATAAAAAGATAAAAATGTAATTAACAATCATATATTTCACATTTGTACATAGAAATTGGCTCCTCTACTTCAGAAATTTTTATACTGCTGCTATGTAGGTCCCCTATCATAAGCCAGCTGCTTTGATAATGGAGGCTAATTTGAGCTTTCAGGAGAAAAGCAGCAGAGCGCCTTTAACTGAGGGTAGTTGCCGGCTGGCTTTCCCCTGCGTGAGGCCCAGTGCAGGCACAGCCCCATTCTGCTGTAGTTCCAGACAGACTTGAATCTCTGCCAGGCCTCTTTATTCTGTGGTCCAACTCTTAATCTGTTCCAGACCTTTTCAGTCAAAGAACTCCAATGTGAGGGGGGAGGTGGGGGGCAGGGAGAGGCAAGGCGAAAGGGGAAGAAAGAAAAACTGAAGAACAGAGAGAAAATGCCGACGGGATAAGCATGCATCCTCTTTAAGATCCAAGGATGTGGTGAGCAGTGAACAAGCCATGAGTGCACCATAGCTGAGTTCAAAGGGGGTTGGCCTATGTGGACATGTTTTCTGTGCGTACTACTCTGGAGGGAAAATCAGGAAAAACAAACTAGGAAGATACTCGTGTGCACTGTACTTTACTCAAACAGATAAATTCAACAGAATTCTTTACAGATTTTTTTTCTAAAAAACTTGTTAAATTAACAGTCACATAAATATTTACCAAGCCTTTAAAGGTGCCTGTGCCCTGGTCACATAGAAACTTCCCACAGCTGGCACAGCCTCAACTCTAGCTGCCTTAGGTGATCTTGTAGTGTAATTTGCCTGCCAGTGAGATCGCCTGATAAGGGCCAGTGTTGCTGGCTCGTTGTGTTGCATGAGTGCATGAAGAAGACAAAAGGCAGACAGCATTAGCTTGTCTCTTATCTGCGTGGCCCACCAGTTATCACCGCCCATATGTGCTGCTGACTTCAATCACCCCTTCAAAACCAAATGCACACACAAACACACAAAGGCACAGTCTTTAGGCCTCCTTTTAAACTATCACTCTGGCCCTGAACTGAACCTGTCCTTCCCTCCTATCTCACCCACAGATGTAATTCCCTACTTTGATATGCTCATTGTTTGTGCATAGTTCTGCCAGTAACATTGGTTACTGCTAGCTGTTTAGTCTGCAAGGTAGTAGTCCTTGATTTGGTGTTTGAGTAGAGCTGTACGACTGTAATTGTGAACTATTTGTGTTCTGGTTCTCTCTCTGTATTCCCCTTTCAGTGCATACTCAAAACTCATGTCTTAAATAAAAATTTCAGTAAACTTCATAGTTTTGGTCATTGTTTCAATGTAGTTGCTGTAGCCGTTGCTTAGATCTGGGAACATGGGACTCTAATTACAATAAGTCAGTTGGCACAAGAAACATAAGCAGGCAAATTATAAGACAATACAATACAATTCTATGGAAGCCAGTGATTTATCCGGATTATATAAACCATTTCATTAGGAGGTAAAACTGAAACTAAAATGCTGTTTACAGTAATTCAGAGGAACACACAGCTACAGGAAGTTTTGACAAGTGTGGTAGGTTAAAGCTAAAGCAGGTAGTTTGTAATTTTGTAATGTTTACAAAGGACAGTTTAGGTAATACTTTCACAACAGGACTTCACTTTATCTTACAAATAGGTTTGACTGGCTTTCATGCCGTTAGATTTCCTCTAAGTAATGTTAACATCTAAATAGGTAAAATGTTTTTATTTCAAGAAATTATTCAAGATTCAAAGTGTTTGTCATATGCACAGTAAGGAAAACATGTTTCCCTTTGCAATGAAATTCTTTCATTGCTGTCCGGAGTGAATGTCAAATAAAAGTAATAAGGTATAAACTAGATAAATACTAAGTAAAGGCACTATGTACAGAAAGAAATAAAAAATATAACAATAAAGACATAGAAATGTGGGCTACATACAACTGTAGTGCAACGCAAGTGTGCAGTATTGTCTTATGTCCAAAGTAACCGATGTGCAAGTTGAATAAAACACACACAAGTGATTAAAAAAAAAAAAAAAAAAAGCAGCAGCAGCAAGCAGCACTGAGATTGAGTAGAACCATGGTAATGATAAATTAACAGCAGTAACATTAATGGAAACCCAGGTTCTTTGAAACTGGACCTTTTTTTTTTTTTTTATAAACATGGACTTATGAGTGTATCGCTGTCCATCTGCCTCCCCTCACTTTTACTGAATACTTTTCTTAATTAGCTCATGCTTTAACAGATCTCAGCTGCTGACATGGGCCATGGGTAGCACCTCTTTCTTGGGAACGGCTAATGGTGCCCTGATGGTGGAGTGATTCAGCCTCAAAAGTGCATCTGCCAAAGATAAGAAGTGGAGAGAAGTAACACATTCTCTCATGGATTCAGTTGATGTGTGTGGGAGAGAGGAGGCTGCTTCATGACTCTGTGTGTATGTGCTGGGGTGGGGTTGTTTGGGGAGGCAGCATGAACAGGGAGGGAGGGAGGGGGGAGACGCAAGGCAGGGCAGGGTGGGGCCTCCAGTGCTTCCCAGGGAGAGCCCTGAGCCACAGTTCATTCAGCTACTGTGATAGTGTAAACAGACAGTGATTGAATGGTGATGAGAAAGGTGCCGGGGTGGTCAGGACAGCAGGGAGAGGCAGCCCGCATGAAATTTGTGTCCCCGTCAAGGCTTTGTTTTGGTTGGTGCTTCAAGCGCATAAGCAAACAGTGCTCCTCATTGGTTCCATTACTGTTAACACCCCTTGTGGTCAAGCACATTTGCTTGTCTTTCTCTACTACAGTGATAAAATGTGTGACCTACTTTGCATGAATAGACTGCTGCATTTGCTGTGCTGTTTTATACCAATGTTTATTGTACCCGCCCCCACTGGAATAAAGAATAACAAAGATTTCACTGGGGAACAGCTGTGTTTCCAATACACACACTTGTTCTGATATTGTAAACATGCAGTTAGCTTGTTAGTGCACAATGCAATTACATTTGTTGTTTGAAAGAACTTTGAAGCTAAAGATAATCATGGTACAGTGTTTACAGAATTTGATGTAGGTCTATTTTAAATATGTTTTTTTTTTTTTTTTTTTCTGGTTTGCACATTGTTCATATTGCATTTGTTATATCAGCTGAAATGAATCAGGCTAAGCTAAGGAGGCAGTCAGTCTTGAGGGATAATCTGCGATTTGTTTAGAAGGAAACGAAACGTACAATGAGAGGATAAGTCATGACTGATGCAATGTACAAAACTAACAAAGCCTGTCTTACTCAGTGAGTGGGAGGGGATCAGGTCTTACAGGAATAGTGATCGTTGCAGTCATTGGATGTAAGACTTGTGTTGGGACTTCTCTTGTCCTACACAACCTGCTGCACTGGCTCCAATCAAGTTCACCTCATAGATAAAAGTTGTCAGCCTTGTTATGCAACATTTAAATGCAGTCAGGCATTTAAAGAAGAGTACAATATGCTGAAGATACTTTTAGTTTCTTTTTTATGTACAATTTTTGAAAATGTTAAAGTGTTATGTATATTATTAGCCTAAACACAGAGATGCAAAAGAAAAAGGTGTCCCATAACAGACCATTTCAATTTAACATTTGTTGATTTTCAAAATTTAGCATTAGCTACAGTATCTGTGCACTTCATACTGTATTAAGAACTGAATTCCTGTCTCTTGCAGCAATGAACCAGCAGAGGATTTCCCAGAGTGCTCCAGTGAAACAGGGAGGCCAGCTGCCTTCCAGTACCCACAGTGTAGTCATGGGAAGCAACAACCAGATGAGACTGCAGCAGATTGATAAGGAAAGGCTGAGACTGAAGCAACAACAAGAGCTGCTTCGACAGAGACCACAGGTCAGGAATCTGAGTTAAAAAATATTCAAATGTCCTTTGGGACATAGTGTGGTCTGATGGGCCAGTGACTAAGCTGTATCAAAAAGATCACAAGGTCAATACTTTCAGTATCTATTCATTAGTCAGTCACTGTATTAGCAAGATGCTTGAGTCTAAAAGCTATTGTCAGTCCTAAAAACCAAGAAGAAGAAGAACCCCAAGCAAAATGAAACCTGTCCAGCAGAAATACGGCCACCATGATGTCACGTTTCAGCCTGTAATATTCTCTTAGTTGTCACCATTGTCAAAAAGCCATACCAATGTTAATTCTGGTTTTAGGTCTTGCAGCTTCCAACTTCTTGTTACTTGTAGCTTTCTTGAGTACAGTTCGCTTGTGAACGAAAACTGCTGTGAGGGTCTTTTCTGAAATAGCTCACTAGCTATCAAAACAGTCATAACACAGCCCTGTGGGAGATTGCAAGGGCAGAGGAAGGGCTAGTAGGAAGTAGCTTGACTGGCAGGTCAGCCATCCAATGGTTTTCTTTGGGTCAAGTAAAATTATTGGCCAGGCTTTTTTGAGCCCTGCTGCTGCTACAGATGACAGATTTTTTTTTTCATTATGTTGTCAGTGCATTTAATTTATTAATTGTCATTGGGATGAAAAGAGAAACTCAACAAATGTAACAGAAATGCTTCTGAAAGAAATCAACAACCCCAATTTTAACTGGTGACTCCTGTTATGAAGGCACCAGCAAAATGTTTGTTGTAAAACATAATGCATCTCTCGAAAAGGCCTTTAAATAGGAGTCATCTTTGATAGGTAGAGTGGTGACACTTAAGCCCCTTTGATCAGCCTTTATTGTTACACCACCCTGCAATGAAGTCTCGTGAGTCATCTGTGGTAATTTTATCACTTCCTCACGGTGATGTGTCACATTGCCACCCACACAGGGTGGTGCAGCCAAATCCATTAGTTTACTCAAGGCTGTGTCATAACACCAGAAACAGAGCTTTATGATTATGAATGACAATGTTGGCGACGTTGTTTATTATGCCATTCACATGGGTTATTTAAAGTTCAGCATAGGAAGTGACCTGAGTGTGTACATGCACCAGGCTGTAAAGGTGGAAAAGATGATCTGAGCTCCCCTTTAGAGTTCAGACAGAAAATGCACTGAATGCTCAAGTCATCTGGTTACTGCTGAATTTGTGAAACGCCACATGAAAAAGAAATTTGGTTTCCATGACAGGGTGAGGTATTAAGAGAAACATGGTTAGCACACACAGATTTCTACTGGGGACATCTGATTTCTCAACCATTTCAAGGCCAAACAGGTTTCTAATCTCAGAGTGCATGTGCATGACAAAGACTTCCTGCATGTAAACACAGGTTTTAGAGTAGCCAGGTTAAAATGCAGATATTTTCCCATTTCTCTCTTCCTGTCTGATATCCTTTGTCTTGTACATGTGATAGATGCAGAGTTAGTTAAATAAGAAAACATTACAGTGACACAACACATGAGCAATTCTCCAAATTTAAGTCATGCACTCTGTCTCCAGCGTAATGTGGAAAGGCACTGCAGACCAAACTGTATACATTCAAAGAGCAACTTTATCAGGTTATTGAATGGAGACCATCAAGGCACAAGTTCCAGTAGCTTTTCAGATACTATACTTACCTGTCTGGATTCTGTATGATACAGTGTATAGTAGAGCATGAATATAGGAGGAAATTGCGTAATCGTACAGGCTGTGTGTTTGCTGGTTCACCTTAGGGACAAAATCTGCCACACCCAAATCTATCCTACATGGCAGAAGTGTGAAGAGCAGGTGGCGAAGTACGCAATTTGCCAGTAGCAGTCGAGTGCTAATGCTATTTAGTCATGCACAAAATGGAGCCAATAAAACCATAGAGGTTGTTTACAATACACAACCCTCACAATTCTGCTTAATCAAAACCAGATTTTTTAGATGTGCATGTGATTCTGGGATAGATCTATAGAAAAAAAGAACATCAGTACATCTGAAATAAAATCTGAAGGAAAGAACATCTCATGATCCAAAGGCCTGATTAAGGCTTTTTATCCGCAGAACACTGCCTCAGCCTCAAACAGTACAAGTTTCTTCTATCTGGGCTGCCTCTCTGTTCTTCTCTGTGACCCTATAAAAGTTTGAAATCTGAAAACAGTGACACTGGTCAATTCCCCTTCCTGTTCAAAGACTTAGAGGGAAGGACGTGAAAAAAAACATGACTTCATATCCTGAACCTTATCTGATACAACATGTGTAGAAAACAATTGTCTCCAACTGTGGTCAGCCCCTTGTGTCAAATTACATGAGGGGCCGAGTACATTGTGTGGAGAAATGGAGAGGACTGTGCTGGCAGCATGTGCTTAATCCTGTATAATTTCAGATTTTATGCAGTGACAGAACAGCAGGAGAAGAAGGCTGTTCTAAAATGTTTAGGAAATTTGATTTCTGATTGCTCTGTTGCCTATGAATTTTTGTTTTACCATCCACAGGAGCTTGCTCTAAGGAATCAGCTGCCCACCAGTATGGATCAAGATGGCAGCACAAACCCCGTTTCTTCCCCCATGGCCCAAGATGCCCGGACCATGACTGCTAACAGCTCTGACCCATTCCTCAACAGGTTGGTCACATACAGACGTTAGCAGTGTTGTTTAGAGCAAATGGAGGAAAAATTTGCCTTAGCACAGCACAATCACAGCTGAGGTTCACTGATTGACGTCAGGACACTTGGCAAAGGCTCACATTTTGGTTCAGCTCATCTGGTTTAATGTGCCCTGTTTGAGAGATTCTGTGTGCTTGCCTGTTTGAACACAAGCTCTGCTGAGAGCTCCCCAGGTTGCACAAGTAGTAAAAACAGAAGGCTAGTCTCTTGGTTTAACCTTTTTCACGTGGTAATGACTCATTCAGAGCAGCAGCCCTGATTTCCCAGCACAGTGATGACCTCTGGTGTATGGCTGCTGCCATATAAGCAGCCACAAATCAAATGCTGGTATAATTTATTTTAAACCAAACTTGAATTGAAAGTGGAGATGGACACCAAACCTGCTGGGTTGAAACTAGACCTTTAAGCAGCTGTAATTATTAGGCAAACCCAATCTGTAAATTCTGCTCCATGGCATTCTGGAAAATAAATCCCAGCAGTTCAAGTGCTAGTTCTTCTGAGTGGACGACGTGAGGAAAGAGCTGAATAGCAAGCAGTCCATGAGAACATGTGGTACAGTCAGTAGACAGGCCAACCTAATCTTCCCTCCTCCCCCCATTGCCTGACTCCCCTCCTCTCACAATGGCCTCATTCATTCTGCCTAGTCCATATTGTGCCTACATATTTCTCCACTGCTAATTAGTATAGACTTGTCAAATATCTTCTCTCTCTCCCTCTTTGTCCCTTTTACCCCTTTCATCGTTGCTCTTTTTTGCTATATTCACCAACAGAGGATGAAAAAGTGAAGCTTGGTCACAGTGGTGTCTCTGTGAATTAGTCACCATCGTTCAAATGAATCTGCTGAAATGTGGATGTATGCAGAGCGTCCCAGAGGGAATTAGGGCCACACTGTTACTTTTCAGTCTGTGTGCTTTTAATAACTTGGTGTTTGTTTTGTGGGATTTTTTTTTTTTTTAATGAGAATCACAGTTTAGTTTCAGAGCTAAGTTGAGTGAGGATCACTCATCATCTTAAACTCTCCACTTCCCTCCACTCTGTCAGCATATGTTTGTGATTGTAAAGAGCTTTTATCCCACATTAATTTCTTTATTTTAATCTCAGTGGGACCTACCACTCCCGGGATGAGAGCACAGACAGTGGCCTGAGTATAAGCAGCTACAGCGTCCCTCGCACTCCAGATGACTTCCTCAACAGTGTGGATGAGATGGACACAGGTGAGATTGCAAACAAAGTGAATCTCTAGCCAGTGTTGTCTGTAGATTCATGTCTCGCTTTTTGATTGGATTTACTTGTTTAGGTTTCACTAGTTTGCTCTTGCACTTCATGGTGGCAGAATAGGAAGAACGGGAAAATGCCACATTATTAATGACTTGGGATGATAACATTGCAAGATGGCTCAGGTTTTAGCCCCGTAGTCATTCAGTATAGATTGAAAATTACATTTACTACACTGCATTACAATTTGAAGCCATTCATTAACAACTAAACTCTTTAATCAGCTGAATTAACTACCATAGTGGTAATGGTGAATTTATATTTACACTGAACCCACTTATATAGACAGCAGCTTTTACTTCTTTCCACCCTAATATCACCTCATATTTAGAGCTAGAATCTGATGTGATTGTATTTTCCTAATTGGTAAGACGTCAACATCAGGTCAAATGTCCACATGCAAAGAAATTGACAGTCATGCATAAATACTGATTCTTATGCACAATTTTCCACTAATGAGAATTAAAGAGAAACGAGTCAAGAACAGCACAAAATAACCACAACACTAAGAGTGGGTACAAGCAAAAGTTCACTTAAAGGTGACTTCTGCTCTTGCAAATCATCCTTACGTCTGACCCTTTGGGGGTCACTAGTCCTCCTATGACTTGGTCACTGAAGATTCATACAGCAGAGGTGTGTGATCGTAGATCTCTGCCCCCAAAGGGTCAGAAGAAAGGATGATATGCAGAATTCACCTTTAAGAGCAGCTACGTCCCTCCTGTGTTTGTCAAGCAGAAATTCAGTTGTGCTTGGTGGTTACTTTGTGTGCTTGCTGCATCAATCCATGTGCGGAGGTGCTGTTCTCGTCAGTTTCTTCACCTGTGGACTTGCTTCATCATATTTGTGAATATGAATGTGCTTCAGTTATTGTCTTTATGATCATGCACCAAGGTCACAAATCAGTCTCGTCAGTCCCTAACCTAACTCAAATAATCTTCCATGTTTTTTCTGTGCATCAGGGGACCCGCTTCCACCCTCCATGACAACACAGCCTAGTCGTTTCCCCGATTACCTGGATGCCATCCCAGGAACAGATGTGGACCTGGGAACCCTGGAGGGAGAGAGCATGGCAGTGGAGGGAGAAGAGCTAATGCCCAGTCTGCAGGAGGCTCTGAGCTCCGACATCCTCAATGACATGGAGTCTGTGCTGGCAGCTACCAAGATCGACAAGGAGAGCTTCCTCACATGGTTATAGAAAACTAGAGCAGGACGCCCGTTCCTCCTGTCTTTACACTCTGAACTGCTGCCTGCTTTATCTGTGAAGGATCCATAGATGCTTTTACAAGACATTTCAGCAAGTCTCTCTGGACTTCTGTCTCTGTCTCGGCTTTAAGGCCAACCTCTTTTGAGGCAGTATTGTTCTGATCTTTTCTCTTCACTGGCGTGTTATCTCTTTATTTTGTCTGTGTCTTCAAGGCTGGCCCATGAACAGACAATTACGCAAGGGTCCCCAAATCTTTCACAGGTCTGTCAGTGAATCTAGGGCATCTGTACCTAGAGCAGCTGTCACTCCTTCCCCTGATCTCTCCTTGTAGCTCTACTGGGCAGGACTAGCCTCATCGGGTGTCGCCTCGTCTTTTTTTTTTTTTTTGTTTGCAAAAACCCTATGAAGCAGCACTACTTAACTGTATGTGTGACTATTGCATCGAGCTTAAGTAGTTTTATATTTGGCCTTAAGTTGTTTTTTTTTTTCCTTTTATTGAGCCTGAGAAACCAAAAATGATGTATTTGAAGCATAAAGAACAATACTGATTTGGAGTAAAGGTAATGTGAGGCCCAGTTTGAACATGTTGGCTTTGCTTTGGGGGGGTGGGGGGATTGGAGCCCCCGGGACCGACTTCTTTGCTGCTTGGCTGTGCCAGCAAGACTAAGTTAAACCTTTAGTAGACCAAGTGCCTTCAGTTTTTTTTTTTTTTTTTTTGAGCCGTGAGCAACATGAACAATGACTACATTTCTGTAATACAGCAATAAGCATTAGGTTGTATTCATATACATCAGCCATGCCTTCCTCTGATGTTCAATAATCACATTTTTATTTTTGTTTTATACACACACAAGGGGATTTAGGGATTTCTTTGGTTTTTTTAAGCCCTAGCTTCTTTGTATCTCAGTCTTATCTAAGCCTAATTCATGGTTCACTCTGTTTTATCTTTTTAGTTTTCTTTTATTTTTAGATTACTACATATGTATGATAGCTTAGATCAAAGGGCTTTTTGCTTTTAACTTCTATAATAATGAATGAATTAATACATTTTTAACAGGGTCGACTTATCTCAGCACATGGTGTCATCAAGCTGAAGTCTGCCAAGAGCGATCAATTCATGTGTTTGGCTTTTTTTGTTTGTGTTTAACAATCTAGCTAAATCTTTTCTCATCTGATTTACTACGTAACATATTTGTGTGATTGGTTGTTGATCACATGCAGCTTTTACTGTTTTCTAAACATTAACCAAAAAGGCATATTTCTTGGCTAATAGGAAACTATAGCTCTTTTATCAATTAAACCTAGTGACAACGTACAGTATACAAGATTTACAGTGTTTGAAGCGGTCTTGCTATTTAAGGAGCTGAAGCCCTGTGCGACGCTGTGCTGTGGGTAGAAACGAGGGTTTAGACTTCAGCTAGGACAAGTTTAAGCAAGTTTCAGAGTCATGTTGAGGAGCAGTGTAGAAGGCCAGGGTTTGACTGATAGCAGTGCGTTTTTTTTTTTTGTTTTTGTTTTTTTTCCTCTCTCTTTTTTAAGTGATATAAGAAAAAAATCATTTTCTCAGTCAGGAATTGTGGCAGATTCCAAAGATGTTTTTGTAATGACACTAACAATTGTTTTTGCTTCTATTTTCACAGATTCAAGCAACAGTAAAATTTGGAAATCAGCCTCTGTATGAACAAACCGTATAAGCTAATGAGAAAATGATGCAGGTTTTAAGTGTTAATGGACAAGTCAGAATAGGTCTAGCTAAGATAATTCTTTACTTTCTAGACGAGATAGTTGTTTTGCGTGACTAACCCTGAGATTTAAGGAAGTTTGAGGTTTCAGAACAGAGAAGCAAGTGATTCTTCTATAATCGCTCACGTTTACATAAGAAACCGCTACAGCCAGTGCAGACATGCTGACAATTTTCTCATAATCATGTTATTTTGATGTTTACACCACAACTACATTTTTTTTAAATTGCTGCAATAGCATTTGAATAATCAGCCTGCTGTACGTGCCCTTTAAGTGATTATGTTGCCAGCCAATACTTAATTGGTAGCATTAACTTGATTCATTTTTTTCTTTAGATCGGCGAAATTAACTTTTTTTTTTTTGCGTGAAAAACCTGTTTTTTAGTTTTGATTTTATTGATCATTAAATCTTGTGTTCGATGGTTTAGAGATGGATAAACAGTGTTGGTGAAAACAATGCAACTAAAATGAGTGGTACACTACAGTGCTTGTATCGCACAGCTACAGTTTTCATTTTGATGCAGTAATGCATTTTGTCACGTGAACCTGATTTTATGCTTACTTAGTGTGTAATTGTCAGAGCATATTAGCTGTTGACATTGTAGCATTAGAACTAATCACACAAGTTAAAGGATTTTGTATTTAGAGTTTTCTAAATGCACATGAAATGAATTTATATTCAGATCTGTTCTTTTTTTTTTTTGATAGATATGTGCATGTGTTTTAGAATGATAAATTCTGTTACATTATATCTTTCTTCATATGATACTTTGAAATTGGCCTGAAATAAACTATATACTTTGTGGTAATATTTCAGAGTGCTTATTTTTATTTCAAGTTGATTCTAATAAATATTACATGAGCTATTCTTACACTACAGCTTTCATTTTTGTCAGTAATAGTAATAACTTAAAATTGCCTATTGTATTTTACATTAAATGTCTGCCTTAGATTAATACAATAATTCTGCAACTTCTGAGTTAATGCAAACAACTTAAACTTTATATCTGCTGCATTCTAATACATTATAGGTAAATTAAGTTATGCAGGTATATTTTGAATACATTTTTAAAAAGAAATTAAAAGTACAGTGCCTATAAAAAGTATTCACCTACTTGGATGTTTTACCCTTTTATTGATTTTATAAATTAATCATGGTCAAGATAATTTGGCTTTTTTTGACAAAAAATTACAAAAAAAACCCCCTCCAATGTCAAAGTCAAAACAGGTTTCTACAAAGTAATGTCAATAATATGTAATGTGACATAAGTGACTGCATAAATATTCACCTGCTTTAAAATAGCTGACCCAATTCAACAGTGGTCCAGCCAATTGGTGCTAGCAGTCTCACAATTAGAGACATGGCCATCACCTGAATGTGTCTAAAGGAATTGTAGCATAAAGACACCAGTGTCTGGAAGGTTCAGTCACTGGTTAATCAGTATTCATGGTTACCATTACATGATGAAGACAAAAGAACACTGCAAGCAACTCAGAGAAAAGGTTATTGAAAAGTCTAAGTCAGGGTGGATAGAAACATTCCCAAGGCACTGAACACCCCCAGAGTTCAGTTAAATCCCTCATCAAGAAATGGAAGGAATATGGTACATGTCTGAATCGAACTAGATTAGGCCGTCCTCACAAACAGTGACACTAGTGAGAGAGGCCACCAAGACACCTACGACTACTCTGAAGGATTTACAAGCATCAGCAGCTGAGATGGGAGAGAGACTGCATACAACTGTTGCTTGGGTTCTTCACCAGTCTGTATTTGATGTACAAATATTGTACATCACCAAAAGAAGATTTTCCAGCAAGACAGTGCTGTACCCGCATACAGCATACAGCATACAGTGAAAGCTACATAGACAAGATGAATGTTCTGGAGTGGCCCAGACCTCAATCCAAAAGACAACTTCTGGCTGGACCTGCAAAGGGCTGTTCACACCCGATCCCTGTGCAACCCGATAGAGTTTGAGCAGTTTTGCAAAGAAGAATGGAGTAAAATTGCAGCGTCCAGATGTGCAAGCCCGAGTCTGTGTGGATTTGAGACCTGGCCACATCCACACAGACTCAGTGCAACCAAAGGTGCAAATACTGACTTGAAGCGAGTGAATATTTATATAATCACTTATATTTTTACATATTTTTTATTTGATTTACATAACTTTGTAGAAACCTGTCATCACTTTGACATTAAGGAGTTTTTTTGTAATGATTTTTTTAATGTCAAAAAAAGCCAAAGTTTATTGACCATGCTTGATCTATAAAATCAATAGGGGGGCGGGTGTGAATATTTTTATAGACATTGTAGTTGGTCGATAATTCGCCATGTAATCTTTAATCACGTGAGAATTGTTTAATATCTTTCATTTTGAAAGTAAGTACGTCTTGATTACATTGACTTATGTCCTGACATTCGTAACAAACGTTGTCGTGGTTCCTGCCTGTGACCACTAGAGGGCACTTGTGATAGTTTGCATAAATGATGGTCTGTCTGGCCACTGTACCGGAAAGCTTTGTGGCATAGCTTTGGCTCTGGCAGTATGGCTGTTGCAAAATCAACAGCTTAGTTTCCGCGCAGAAACGAGAATACCGCGTGGTTTCCTTCGGTTTAATCTCCACTGAGGTTAGTTAGGTAAACTACAGTCATCAGCCTTGTTGACGAGCTAGCTAACTGACACGTACTAGTATGTTTTACATTCAAAAATGTTGACTGACCTCTAGTGGTCAATGCGAGAAACTCCAGCAGTCAATTAATCTAATTTGCGTTTATGCACACACACAACAGTGGTAACACTTCCGGTAAATTCATTTCAAAGTAATAGCTACCCTAACCATACAGAAAGCGAACAACCCGAATGTAGATGAAAACACCGAGCTACGATGACAAAACTAAATTAGTATCTTTGACTTTTGGCAAGAACTCAAAGTTTTTTAACTATTTTAATTATAGTTAAAATATACAGAGCCGGGAAAAGTGTTTATTAAAGTATATTAAACTAGCACTTTAACTTCTTTTTAAAAGTTTTTTTTCATTTTTCATTAAAATTTCCGGTGAACGCGTCATACATTTTCAGAATGCACGCAACAAACAACGTCAAGTTAGACATAACAGCATATTGCTAATTCCGATGAAAACCTTCAAAATAAATTATTAGAACCATAAATGACTGCTAATGCTTTCACCCAGTGGCTAAGCAAGGCTGTTGATTGTTTAA
This sequence comes from Mastacembelus armatus, assembly GCF_900324485.2. Lineage (NCBI taxonomy): Eukaryota > Metazoa > Chordata > Actinopteri > Synbranchiformes > Mastacembelidae > Mastacembelus > Mastacembelus armatus. The sequence continues at coordinate 21,780,689 of NC_046645.1, read as the reverse complement.
AGAAAACACAAAACAGGCCTCTTTGGGAGAGGTTGTATCAAATAGTTTGTTTTTGTCGTGTGTACATTATACTCACCTGTCCGAGGCGCTGGACAGAAAATCATGTATGGATTAAAAACGTCCCTTTGGATTTGGATTCGACGTTAAATGTAGTAATTTCCAAGCTTTTAGTCGCAGGCTTTCTTCAGAAAAGCCAAACAGAATGGTAGGACGCTTGTGTGCACATATAGTCTTTTCTTTAGTTAGCTTCCATGGAAAACACCTGTGTATCTCTGACAAAAGCTAATATGGGTATTGTAGTCTTTCAGCATGTGGCCTGCAAACGTAGGACAGGACTACAAACAGAAACATATTTAAGAAAATACAAGCAGGTGTAAAAATCAAATCTCAAATTAGAGCTGACACTCAAATCAAAGTGTTCATTTAAGTTTCTACAACATTTCTCTCTAACCAGTCTGCTTGTTTTGGTAGCTTATTAAAAAATAAAAAGAAAACACACACAGTCACATGGATGTGACATATATTAGGTTTTATTTTATTTATTGTAGACTTAAGGTGATCGTTACTTAAAATTCTCTAACAACGCTTGGCATTGTATTGTACTTGGTATTGCATGTTAAGATATTTTAATGGAAATGAAAGATAAGATTATATAATTGATAAACCTATTTATAACATAGCTCAAAGTATTACTTTTAATTTCATTCTGCATGATCATTAGATGAACAGTATACTAATTCTTAATTGCGTTATAAAGTTCAGCACCAGGATTTGCCAGTGTACTACAGTGAACAAAGAGTGGCTTTAATCCACTTGGGAAAAGTGTAGTAATTACACGCCTGTGAGCTGCAGCTGCATTGTGAGGAGCTATTTGACTTGAAGTCTCATCTTTGAGTTTTTTTTTTTTTTTTTTTTTTTACAAGATATGAAAAACTTAAAAGCATGTGCAGAAGACTTCCCCAAAGAAAAATACAGACAACAATACTTGAAAATAACGACGAGAAAGCAATATCAGATCTCTTTGCACTGAATTTTTTTTTTTTTTTATTTAAATTATGTTTTAAGGTTATACCATAGTATTACAATAACTATATTTTACTAAAACAGTGTAGGTCATAGAAAATCATTTATAAATGATAGTCTGCTTTAAATCACAAACCAAATCTGTTCAAGAATAAAACTAACAAAAGCAACAGTTTATTTAAATCCATTTTATTAATTACATGTATTATAATGGTTCATTACTATCCCAATAATTATTAAATATCACTGGAGAAAAAAAAAAAAAAAAGGTTACATTATGTAAATTGCATCAAAAACTACCACAGATAAAAATACTTGAACAATAAGTAAGAAAACATGTGATGTGGCAGATTCTGTGTTTATGGTAGCAAAACATCTGAGGGTCAATACCATATCATGCTAAATAGTCGATGTGGATTTAGAAACGTAACTTTAAAGCAATACAGCAACATTTACTTTTCACAGTGGGATTTTGGTATTTTATCCTATATGTCAGCGCTACAGCGTGAATATGACAAACAGACCATAAAAGCAGTGACTGTAAAGAAAAGCTGTTTCTTGGCCAATATGCCAGGAACAAAATAAGCAGTGTACAGGACAGAAGAAGAAAAGACAAATTCCTTTCACAGTAAATACAATACAAAATCATATAGTATACTTTGATAGCAAATAATATGGGTTTAACATTATTTACAAATGTTACCCCTTCAACCTAACATACATAACCTCTATACTTTGAGCTTGCAGGTCAATGTTTAGCAACCTGTGACCCAAATTCAGGAGTGACTACCCAGGATCTCATCCAAATTTATGTCTTTCATCCAGTCGTCACTCCCAGAGCCAGACTTCAGCAAAGAGTCTATGAAGTCCGAGTCTGTGTTGATTCCGGGAACTGTGTTGTCTCCCTCTGGCAGGAAGTCAAAGGTCAGACGGTTGACTCTGTTATTCTGGTAACTGCTAGAGCTGGGACTGGGCTCTGCAAAGCTGCCTGCAGGTACCCTTTGTTCAGGAGAGGCCTGGTTCAGGTTTCCTACTGCTGATGGAGAGCCCATTATTGGCTGGCTTGGCCTTGGGCCTGTGTCTCTTATCGAAGGGTTAAGAGGAAGCATACCAATGTCTGGTGCTATCTGGTTGGGAGGGCCCATGTGCCTTTGCGGGTATGGATGGTTTGGCATGTCCAGCTGTGCACCATGTGACTGTAGTGAGTTGGGTAGCTGCCTAGCACTGAGTCCAGTTGTCACTTGCTTGTTGGTTGAGCCCCAGCCCATGTTGACATTTGTCATCAAGCCTCCGAGACCCTGTCCTGGTACCCCCGAGGAATGCAGGTCAGCTGTTGTTCTTGGGTGCTGTATACCTGCTACAGTGTTCATCCCAAAGGATGTTCCTGGCGTCCCCAAGAACCGAGGCTTATTCTGATTTAGTCCAATTCGATTCTGATTGTTATGTTGCTGGAATTGGCTGATACAACTCAGATGACAGTCAGTCCCAATACCAAATCTGCGGTCTGACCGCGAAGGACTCATCTTTGAACTAGACCCACTTGGCAGGTGACAAGAAATGGACTGTAGGTCATTCTCAGGGCCATTGCTGGATGACTGGGAGGAATTCTGACCTAAAATAAAATAGCAGTAAAAATTAATACAATTAATCACTTGGCAACACATAATGAATGCCTGTCTCATCAGAAATGTACAGTACCTATGAAGATGTTTCCTTGTTGAACTCCTACCATACTTCTTGACTGCTTATAGTCAGGTGGTGGTCTCGTGAGATGACGACTGAACTGATCATGTGTATTGTCTTTGTCCTGAAGAGAAAAAGACAAAGTTGTGAATGCTGAGATTGTGATTAAGTCAATTCTAACAACCTCTCAAAGTCTGAACTGCTTATTAATTGGTGAAAGATGTGTGATGTAGAAGTAGCTTACTGAATTGCTGATGGTGTGCTGTTGGTTAAGTTGTCTCTGCATGGCCTGAGTTTTTATGGGGCCTTTCTGTTGGGTGCTGAGTGCTGGGGGCCGTGGCTGCGACTGGGCTGACATGACTCCTAAGCTTCCATTAGTGGGCAGCCTTGGACCAGAGGGACCACCCTTAGAAGAATAGACACATGATGCTTTTACACTAGTGTCAGTGGTGCTACTTGTTAATTTTTAAATATGTCTTTTTGCCTCTTCTCTGCTAAGTGCTTGGAGATTGGAGCAAAGTGCTGTAGAAAAATACAAAACCAAGACGATGCAATAATGTAGGTTGACCACGAGGGGGCAAAACTCTACAAGACATTGTAGATTGGTGTCAACGATGCTATTCAACCTCCAGAATGTGGTCAAGGCTACTCCCTCTGCAGATGAAGACGGCAGACTTAGAGAGTGGCTTTTTTTGGAAGGGGGAGTGCGAGCCCTCCTCAAGGCCTGCTTCTCCCTTGATAATTATGTCTAAAGAGAGTGGAAAGAATCCCTGAGACAGCAGGAAATGTGTGCCGATGGGGAGTTCAGCACCAGCACCATGACCACCTCCATTTAATAAGCTCTCCTTTACTGATCACTGTGTTATGTTTGGCAAGAATAAATTCCATCCTCCAGAAAGCCATTTGGCTCCTGGCACTATCACACTGATTAAAATGTTGTAGTCAGCAGCATTCGCATGAACCTGAGACACCTAAGCTTGTTCTCATTTGAAAACTTCCCCTGAACATGTGCTTTTGCAGATAAGCATTCATCATCATGGGTATCTGAGGTCTCTCCAAGTTAAACCTGTGGACCCAAAGACACTCTCACTGTGCTTGAGCTTTTACCAAGTTCAAGCATTTGTCATGAAAGAGGTTAATGCGCACCAAATCCAAGTCAACACTTGCTGTGGATACAATGTCAATCATTGTGTTGACTTAAAAAGTTTCCCAGGGTGAAATGGATTAGAAATCTAACAGTGCATTTAGCAGAGGCTATTGCTTAAAGGACAAATGCTTTGAGGCAGATGATGTATCTCTGCAGGGTGGTGACTTTGTGGTCTGAAGAAAAAAACAGAAAGAAAAGAGAGGGAAGTGTGCATGTGTGTATATTTATCTGTATGTAGGCATATGTGTGTGTGTGTGTCTGTGTGAAAATGAATGGGGCTGAAATTTGGAGAACTAAGGAGACCGGAATCAAAAATAAGGGAAGTTGAAACTGATCAGCAGACATAAGCCATTTCACATGAGCTAATATTCACCTTCTCTGCTTGACTTCAACCCACACAGCAAACCAACCATGGCAATGAAGTTACACAGGGACTAAAACATCAAAACAGTGGTTTCTCTTGTTACTCTAGAAAGTAGAGTCACTGGCTTTGAGTCACTATATCCAGTTATCAAGACTGTGAGAAATTCTGACCATCACAGACACTTTCCCCACAGAGGGACACTGGAGAGGGTTTGTTCCACCTTTGTTGTAAGAAAAAGCCAATCAGGGGTGTTTTAACATGTTCAACTGAGTAAACCTCACTGTCATTCTGATGTGTCATAAAGCTGTTTTCCATGTTTTTTTGCCGCCTTTCATTCTTCACAAGCTTGTTGTAAATGAATACCACATGTGGCTCAGGCCTCAGAAGGAGTGGAGTGATTTAGTCTCCCATCCTGTGGCAGTGCAGGCAGCTGACAGTGATCCAGGCCCAGCCTTGCCGGCTCTCACACAGCACTTCCTCCAGTCTGAACTCAGGACGCTGTCCCTGGGGAGCCCCTCGGCATCTGGACTTGGCCGCAGCTCCCTTTCCCAGGAAACAAGTACTCCCTTCACAGCACTGCCAGAATAAGCTGGTAGGCTCTACCCCCGTGGTTCCACTCTTATCCTGATTGTGGGATGTTGTGCCACAAGATCATCAACAAGCGTTGAGGAGTCATTATTTACTGCAAGCAAACCTTTATCTTTAGTTACAGCTGTAATTTGGATTTCTAAATTTTTGGTAAGGAGAGAGTACTCTATTCTGCAGAAAGCCTTCCTGTAGTATTAAATGATAATCTGTATTAGCTGAAGCAAGCAGCCAGGTGATGAAATAGCTGCCAAATGTCAGTCTTCACTTGATTTAACAGTGTTGTCTTTTGCTGAGCAGGTGTCATCCTGGAGAAGACCAAATGTTGTAAATGTAAATCTGAAGGTAAATGTTTCGAAATAATTAAAAATATAAACATACATTAGTGTAACCGAACAAAGGGACTTAAAGTCTTACACAAAGGTAAAACAATTTCATATTCTAGCAGAATAATTAGACTGTTCGAAATGACAGAACAGAATATGTAACATTAACAATTTCAGAATAGCAAATCAAAATATCGAAGACTGCTGAATAGCTCTAAAACATCATTTGTGCAGCTGGACCGGTGGTTGAATGAAATGTAGTCATCCATAAACAGCACTCATGTTTCTGAATACTGGGAGGAAAGCTAGATGTTTTCCATACTTACACAATGATTTTTATTTCAGAAATAAAACAAAAAACAAAAAGCTGATGCATTTAAATAGATCTTTTGCTACTGAGACTATCATGAGTTCTTTACCTTAGACACTGCAACAACTACTGATGACCCACCAACCACAACAACTCAGGTTTCATAATGCATTAGTGTCCTCCTCTAATGTCTGCTGCCAGAGAATGTATTCACACTTAAAGTGAATGAGGTATTTTTTGTGTGTTGGACAAATGCAGAGTGGTGGATTTGAATTCTGACATGTCTGACTCAGCAAACAATTATGAAACTGTAAGACGTTTCAAACAAGCACCAAGGATCACATCTCTGGCTGTTTTAAAAAAAGGCTTCAGCTTCACTCAGTGGGAGGAAGCCCAGTGTCAGTCACTAGTGCTACACAGGAGATCAGGGCCCTCTTTCAGGACCTTTATTTCTCTGGCATTACTAATTCAATTCAAATGTGGGAAGAGACTCCACTCCTTTCCTCTCCTCTCTGTGAGCTGTCCCTTTCTCATTAGCTTGACTTGTAACCCTATCCATGCTGACTGCAAAAGACAAATGCCATTATCAGACTTTTTCAACTCTTATTTAATTCCAAGGTGGCTCTGTTTTTTCTACACATTTCCTATGCTATCATATCCCTGGCTTTGTGTTTGCATATTTGCCCAAACAAACAGTGTATTAGAACACAATACCCTGTGGAAAGTTCTCCTACCAAACCCCATATAAACTCAAGCCCTCATGTCCTCAGCATTTTAAAGACTAGAGGTGACTGAGCTTTTACTTACCAGAGCGCTGGGCTTAAGAAAAGTTTGCCTTTTTAATAATTTATCAAAATCCATTTGATGCTGTTTGTTTCTGCTTGTTTGATATCCCACTTTTCGAAGCCTCTTCCCCTTCTTTAAAACTGCTGTTACTTTAAATTATGTGGCATTTTCTATTGGCTCATTTAGAATTCTGAAAAAATTAGATATCTTAATCATTTTTATGTAGAGTTTTAACACAGCCCATGAATGCGCACAACAACATGTTTAGAGTGTAAATGGTTCCCTGGTATAGTGGTAAAACTGGCTCTGCTAAACCCATACATGGTGATGTATTTGTCATCCTACCTTGTTTACTTCCATGGCTCTATTACACCCTCCCCCTCTCACCCCTTCTGCCCTCTCCCAGTCACTCGAGCACTTCCCTTGATCTGTAGAGGTTATGAAAGCTCTTGTGTGGCTTGCATTATCATTTCACAGATAACTACATATACTGTTAGTGCAAAAATAAAAGAGAGGACAGTCTAAATCTCCCCAATCATAACAAATCAGTGATTCAACCTCCGGCACCAGGCTAAGCAGATTACTGTCATTTTCCAGCACTTGTCCCTTGTAGCTAACAACCTCCAATTAGCAAATCCCGCTGTGCATATCTGTGCCCTGACAGGGAGCCACCATGACAAGCAGAGAAATTAGAAGTCCTGCATGTTAATCTACTATGCTCTGGCAATCTGTGTCATCGTCAAAACACTTTCAGGGGAAATACATATTCAACAGCAAAGGCACAGACAGCAGCTAGAACAATGATGATAAAGCCCTACACAAACAGCAGTGCATTGTTGCTGTTTTACACAGCAGGTTGGCTGCTATGAGCAACCTGAAACTGACTTATGAGGCTAAAGAGACTAAAGTGAGTGAGTTATGTTACTATTTTGTTTTTTTTTGTTGTTGTTGTTTATACATTCCAATAAAAATATTTAGCCAGATATTTAACATCTGCTGCAAAGTCAATAAAATTATACAAGAAATAAAAAATTGTGATATAGATTGTGGTCAATGCCATTAACTAAAGACATATCTCATAATTTAATGGCCCTAGTTGTACTTTTGCCATAACATATGATGGTATAGACTTAGGTTACATGAACTCCATACATAAATCCAGTGTCATTGATGTTTTTTTCTGTAATTTAATCACAAATATGATGCTATATCACTGAAAACCTGGTAATTGCAGAGTAAATTCTAATTGCCTGTGCAGTTGTAAAATGTTATGAGCTTGACATCGTATTTATGGTAAAAACTTCAAGCTAAACACAAGGACATTTTTGATTAAACTCCTGGAAAGTCTATACATAAAACATTTTTGCTTGATTGCACATATGGAGGAACAGAGCTGGACAGAGCCCATACCTGTCGCTGTTGTGATGGTTTGAATGGCAGCCCTGCAGCAACAGACTTGGGTTGCAGACAAACAGCCCCTGATGTGGAGAGCTGTTGGTTCTGGAAGTGGAGAAGTGAATGTGGCTGATTCTGGCCTGTTGATGATGACTGTTGTTGCTGGGCTGAAGTCTTAGGTATCGGCTGGCTGACAGATTGAGGTGCTTTGGGACTGAAATGCAACGTGGGCTTGGTGTTGAGAACCTTCATGTCCAAATGATGGGAGCCATTCTGGCCATTTGACTTAAAGAGGCAGTTGTTAATTCCCTTATTCTGGGAGTTGTTTCTCTGCTGGTTAAGAGCTGTTGGACTGGAGACCTTGTCCTGGGGAAAGGCGCTGGCGGAGGAGGGTGTGCTCATTGCAGGAGCCCAGCTGGTCAGTACTGCAGGTGGTGTTTGGTGGTGGTGGTGATGTAGGAGAGAGCTTGGCTGCTGCTGGTTTGCTGCCATCTGTTTCAGCTGCTCTGCATGGGATATTTCTGGCCAGCAGGGCATGGCCCTGGGGTGTCCTGCCTGAGTGTTCCCTTTCTGCGACGTGGTGGTAGATGAGGTGCTGGTCAACGTGAATGAGGGCCCTGCTGAAGCTGGTCGAAGTTGTGGCGAGCCACCATGTACCTGGCCAAAATCTGGGGAGTGCTCTGTCTTTATTGGTTTCTCCAGGGTTGAACACAGACTTGCAGCTGCTCCTGCAGAGTTTGGCCGACCTAGCTCTAGTCCAAACGCATCTTCTTGCTTTAGCATCTTCTCAAAGTCCAGGTCATTCAATGGGGGCACGGTCTTTGTCAGCTCATCAAACAGATCCTGGAGCTCCGGGTCAATCTGACCACCACCTTCATCTTTGAAGTCAAAAATCATCTCTGCATTTGAATGACTACAAGACTGGACCTCAGTGGGATCTTTTTTCATTTCTTTCAAGGTCATGTTGAAGATGTCTGATCCCACTCCATGGGGCATTATGTAATTCTTCCTCTGCATGCCCATGCTTGAGGGCCCCTGCAGAGCATGAGACTGGGTTAGGTTATGGTTGCAGGGCCCATGTCCCAGACCACTGGTGTCTACACGGACCCTCTTGAAGTCTGATCCAGAGAAACCACAGGAGAGCCCATTCTGCTTTGGTGTGTGTCCTGGTGCATGCCCCTCAATCTTCCTTCGCAAAGATCCTTGAAGCTGCAAAACACAAAGGAAGTAAATTCTTAAGTTTTTTTTTTTTTTTTTTTTAAAAAAAGACAGTAACAGTTATTGAGTCTGAACTCAGTAAAAGTCTTATTTTAAAGAAAACATTTCCATAACAAGACTTTAAAGTATTTCACTTAATTCAAAAGCTGTCTTTTTAGCCTATTTAAATCAAAGTGATAGCCCTGAGTACATTACAGTCTACATCAAGCTCAACATATCACCATGTAAATTAATCCAGTTTCACAATTTGCTCCAAGGCCTGTGGTTGCTCTCTACACTTGACCAACTTGGAAAACTTAGAAAGATTAAGATATTTATTTATAGACAGTTTTTTTATTCACTAGACCAACTTATAAGTTGGCAATGATGACAACTCAAATGTTCCCGTTCATATATAAATCACCCAGTAGGATCATAAAGACAGATACAGATAACACATACAAAGCTTTGAATATTTTTTAAAATTTACCCACTTGCAGCTCAATGCAGCAAAGGATCAAATGTTGTTGCAGCACTGTGAATTTTTTTTCTATAATGTAGTTTAAGTGCAGTGGAATGGCTGAGAAGATAGTTAGGAACCTGATACAGTCGACAGACTGCAGAGAGAAGAATAGACTCTTTGTCTGCCTCCCTCATTTGCATACATTATATTTTCCTCCATTGTGCTTCGTCAGATAGCAGAGTTTCTCCTTTGTGGCTGAGATTCTGCTTAACATGCTGGTGCAGATATCAGACCTCCCTTTTGTCCTTTCTCCATGTCTTCATTTAAGGTAATAAACACACAGCCATGAGTCATAATTCTACCCATTTAGTATCACCCATAAAACTGTAGAATTAACAATCATAACAAAATATTCAAGGTATCATAGCAAAACCTTGCTTATATATTTTTTTTCAGGTATAGATATTATGATCATGTCAGCAAAATAATGGCTTCCTTCATATGACCATATGACTCACTAGCTACAACTCGCTGACAAAGAAACTGCCTATCCAGTGGCCATTGCAGTATTAATATGGTTCCTGCATGGAAACAAAATGGCTCTGATTGTACAGCACAGGAGAGGACTAACAGTATGTTGCATATTTCACTGTTGGAGCAAATTTGAGTTATTTCTACCTGCTGGCACACATTACATTAAGATGATTCATAGCCTGAGGGTTTGAAGAACATCCTGCAGTTTACTACATCTCTAATCTGTTCAGTCAAACACAAAGAGTTCTGGGATGCAGGAGACTAATGTCAAATCAAGCAAGAGTGACCAATTTGTTTCATGTAATTTTTTGTCACCATGTATTGTCACTGTAGCTGGAGGCACGCCCCTCATCATTTAAGAACTGAAATATATTCACTATAGAGTCATACAATCTATAAATACCTTGATTATGAAAAATATTCCAGTAATTTAGTCATTTACTGTATGAAAATGTTTGTGTTTGACATGTGACTATGAATCCACTAATTATGTGTAATTGACTTTCAACATGGCAAAATTTAATTTTATTAAGTTAAAAAAAAGGGCAAATAATTCAAACACCTCAAATACCTAATGACATGAATGAAAATACATGGAGGGGACGAAATTATTCAAATTTTACATGAATAGTTAAGAAATTTACAAAAGAAATGCTCAGTAGAAAAGTTTTTAAGAGACTGGAGACTAAGAAATCCTGTTCATATATGTGGACATGCAGATCGTAAGATGATCTAGTGCATCTCATTCACCAGTTCACTGAGATCTAGACTATTAAACAATGTGTCTCTCTATACACTACTGGACATCTGTTTTTCTGAAAAAGCGGACAAAAACAGGCCTGCTACTTCTGTTCCTGTATACTTTCTCTCATTCTGGAGGGCTCTTTCTGGAGAAGACAGGGAGGAGGTACTCCTCATAGTTCAGGCACTGTCTGAGAAAACACATCATGAATAATGGAAAGGACTGTGGATGTGCTGCAAAAAGCCACTGTGAGACAGGGCTGTCTCACTACTGCTCCTGTGCCACTTAAAAACTGACTGTGGTCAAGAGTAGTTCTTAGTTCAAAATTCAAAGCTGAAGCTTCTCAAGACTTTTTGCAGGATCACAGTCAGGTGAAAATATTCAAGCTCAAACACTTTATTTTGCACATTTCCAAGAAATAAAGGATCATCCTCTTCACTCAGCACTCAGCAGTGGCCTCTAAGCTGGCCTAAAATTCTCATGACAGATCTCCAAGCGATCTGAAAATAGCTTTTTTGATTAACATTTAATGAGCTTAGAAGCTCTGAATCACTTTGAAATTGACTCCTGCTGCATGAGAAGCTCAAACATATGTATTATATACTCATCATATAAGAGACGAAAACATAACAGCTAACTTCTTTTTCTGTGTTGGCAAATGTAAAATTGCCCATTGTGGATATGTTAGAAGTGAGCAGAATGCTCATTTAACAAGTTTATTAATACAAAACCAAAGCTGACAAAATGATTTCTGTTAGAAAAGCTCTCACCTAGACTCCTTGCAGCTATAATAAACAAAAAATAACATAATACACACAGCTTTGAATGTTATCCAGAAAATCATTTTAATGAGTCAAGAATAGATTTCATTTTTAAACATAACCTTGTCAGTGCTGCTTATTGATACCCTTTGACTGTGGCAGTGAGGATCCTGACCTTGGCCATGTCAACAGAGATAATCTATTCCTGGGAGCTAGAAGGCTGGTAGCTTGTGTGTCAAGCTGAGTAGTTTGGTGATGCTGAGCACTGTGGATGGGGCTCCGGGTGAGCCGTCACAGGGACACAACACCAGGGCTCCTGGTACCATCTGTCAGACCAGTGGCACTGCCCTCAGAGCCATGCATGCTTGAAGGGTATAGGTTTAAGAGTTTTAAGGTTTTGTCTTTCAGTATGAAAGCAAGGCTCTACAAAATATAAATCTCGCCAACCTTTAATCTATTCACCAGAGCCCTGAAACATGTTGCAATCTGTTCCTGTGTAAGTTAGAAACCTTCCTCACAGTATCTGACATGGAAAAACAGTCGCAAAATAAAGGAATAGATACAATATTGTGTTCCTAGGGAGACATAATATTTATGTGGTTCTGCAGGTTGCATACTGTTGCAAGAAGGGATTTCAGCTCATTTACTGCCAGATAAGAAACAAGAGCCCTCAGACAAGTGCCAGTGATCAACTGTCAGGCAAAATTCAGCTTGCAGAATCCTGAGAAAGTGTGAAAGGCTCAGTTTAATTATAGGGCTTCTACCAGCTTTGTAAAGCTGTAATATATATACACATACATATACATATGTATGCATGTATGTATGTATATATATATATATATATATATACATATATAATATATCTTCCTATTTTGCCAAAAAAGAAACAGATTTCATTTGTTTCTATAGGGTATGTGCCATACGTACAGGGATGTGAGCATAGGTTCATGGTGTGCTTTCTTAATCAGGTTGGCGCGTGTTGGGACGGAGCAGCACACTGCAGAGGTGGGCTACTTTTGGCTCATCAGCACTTTGCATCCCCACACTTCCTGACACAGTTGTATTAGATTGAGGCTGCCCTCCAGAGAGCAGGCAGGAGAGAAGGATGAACAGCAGCAACAGCAGGAAAAAAAAAAAAAAGAGAGGCAGCTTTGTGTCAGCCTCTGGGAAATGGGAAGAGATGATAAGAACTCCTTTGAAGAGAAATCATCCATTATGTTTACTGAAGGCAGATTTCTTTTTAACAGATACCATAGCTCAGCTCCAACATTCCATGGAGAAACTTGCTATTTTAATAAAAGGCAGCCTGCACACAAAAAATTGTGTTGGAGACACTTCCCCTCCAAATTTCAGTCCTCCAATATCTATAACACGGAGTAAAAACCAGCATTCCAATCAGTCTTTGCATTGGCATGCTCTTTGTTCATAATTAAACAAATGTGTTTAATGTGATATCCCAAAGCTAAAATATGCATGGTCCCCGGAGCAGTTCCCTTAAAAAAGTAAGAAGCAATACTGAAATCACTAATTATTGCAAACACATTAAAAAAACAATATTCCTTAACTGAGGGTGAGTAGGCAAGGTATGTAAAGCTGCTTTGCATATCATGACTCATTGGTCAAGGTGCTTTATTAATGTAATGTATTCAGTTTAATACAGTTTAATTATCCAGATTTTTGTTAACAAGACCATCACTAACAAGACCCTAGTTTTAGTTTTTTTTGGGGGGGGGCAGTTTTTTGCCTTTATTAGATAAAGGAAAGTGGAGAAATATAGGGAGAGAGCAAGGGGGAGACATGCAGTATAAATGCAGACTGGCCCAGGAATTGAACCAGCATCCCCACATTTAGATGGGTGTGCTAACCACTACACCACTCAAGATCCTATTTCACATATTATTCAGTGAGTATATTCTCCTATGAGGTAGAATAACAGACAAGAGCTGCGGTTCCTAGGCCTCAGATTCCTGGGATGGCAGGGGAGCAATGACGTGATCCTAAGAACAAATATGGGGTGTGTGAGTGTGTGTATGTCAGGGGATGAGCAGACTGTCAAGGCATCACCAAAGCACCAGCTAGGCCACGCCACTGCAGACATACCACAGGTCACCAACATCGCAGTGACAAGCCGTCACATCACATCACCAATGGCCATGTTGCTCACAGAGCTCCTGACACTGCTGTCACCTCTCATCTACATGTCATTCTTAACCACAGAGACATTTACTGAGGAGGACTGAGGGCTCCCCTGACTTGGGAGCAATCCTGTGCAGTATGCACCACTGCAGCTTCCAGAGCAAAAGCGATCCCTTCAGTGAATGATTTAAAGCTGGAAACTACAGGATGTTCAAATTCACTGGCCATAACACACTGAGCAAACTGAAAAATACTTTCCACGTTTGACTGCTGCATTCTGATCGCACTTTGGCCACAGAATATTAGGGACAACTACCACCACTGTCCCATTTACTCACTGTGAAAGATAGAAAGGCAATGAACAGAAAGATGTTATGCCATTTAACACACTTAGAGCTGGTCACAGATTAACATACATGCCTGCCAACTGCATATAGGCTAAGCTGCTATAGTAGCTCAAAGGGTTTAATTAAGTGTCAGTACAGGCTTACATTCTCACTACTCCAACACTAAATTCTGGAAACACCCTCTTTCAGCTTTTGCTATTACAATCCACTATGTACCAAAAATGACAGGACATGATGAATCCACCATGATGACATGTTTCTTTCAGTGGGTATCTGTGCACTATGTCTGCTTAAGTCTAAGAGGCAGGAGGTAAGAATAAAATATCAGGCTGGGAAACTGCTGTAGAGTGTGGGAGGGTTACTATAGATGAGAACATTAAAGGATTCTTACTGAGAAAGTTTAAGAAGTAAGATAATAATAATTGTTGCAGACACCAGAGGTCACTGTGAGTATGAAAAAAAGAAAGACAAATTCTCACTTTAACAATAGTGGATGAATTGTTATTTAGTGCATTAGAGAAGATAAACCAGGATAAAACAGCATCTGGATCTTTTACACAGTTTGGAGTTACTGTACATGACATTAACACAGAAACCGTACATACAATGAACACTTCTGTTTATTCCATTGCACAAAAAGTGTAATGAATGTAGAGGTTAAACTAAGACACAGAAATGAGGCCGCTAGACCGTAGAGACTTTTGAGCATGTAAAAACAAATTTGATGTTTAACAGATCTAAAGGCCACTGCCGTACAACCACAAGTACCTTTTTCCCCAGCAACCGTCAAACACAAGGCCTACCTCCGGTCATGCCACAGGAAAAGGCCCATAAGCAGGGAACATGTTCCCTTCCTGTTTTCAGAGACGATTCCTATGGCATGCAGAGCAGTTTCCTGCTTGCTGGGCTCATTTCACCATCTCAAACATCTGGCTGCTCTTCAGCATGCAGCTGCAGCAGGGTGAGAGCCAACAGTGCCACTGCAGAGTTGAGCAACACAGTCCTGAGCCATTCCAATCATATCTCTCACCACTACAAAGAAACACTCATTAGACTTCACTAGCTTATGCAATGCATCCTAATAGTATGCACTATTTAGGATCTGCGATAACAACTGATGAGATAATCATTAATTGTACCATATTTAGTACTTACAACTGTTTATATCCTAACATTCAGCAATTTGGATGAAATTCTTGATACTCCATTTCAAGTGAAGTGACTGTAGTTCCAAATCAGGAAACAATATTTGTCAATATCTGATGTGATGGCAGCAAAGTGCTCTTTAGCAACATTGCTATGGCAATTACCCAGTGAAACAAGGATCCATTTTACATCCCGTGGGAAACCTGGGCTGAGTAGTTAATGCTGTGCTAATGCTGTTCACTCAGCCAGGTCTTCGTCTCATGCTTTTAGGAAAACACATTTAGGGTTTTAAACTGCTTCAACAGAGAAAGCTAGGACAAATCCACTAGTTGAAAATGGGGTACTTGTTGAGTTTTGTCATTGCTTTCAGCTTTAACTTAATTACACACACATGCATTTTGACAGGCAAGCAGTCACACTAAACTGCACTCATTCTCTGAAACAATCCTCGGCTAGTTCAGTTTAAAAACGGACTACTGCAGCTAGAGAGTAAGAACAAAAAATAAGTGAGTGGGAAGCTTTGTTTGACTCCCACTCCTATCAGTTCTGACATTCCAAATAAGGTCTGTGTAGACCAGTGCTAGCAGAGATGGACACAGAAAACACTGCAGAGCTCTCACTGACTCCAACCAAGGAAAAAGTGTGCGTGGAGGGGGGAGCATTGTGGGATCATGGAGCAGAAAATATGTGACCTCTAAAAATTTATCATCAGCTTGACATTTCCCAGAAGGACAAAAACAAAACATCACATGGTACTAATATATCTTAGATATTAGTTAGATACCAGCAACATGACAAATACAAACAATTCAGGTAAATTTAACACTGTTGCCTTGATTCAGGACAGTTATGGTGTAAAAATAAATCAGTTTACATACTTTGAGGCTGTCAAAATATATTTTTTAACAAACCCAGGCAATGAAGCAAAACAAACAAAATGAGTGCATGCCTCTTAGTATTTTACAGTTTTTATTCCTCTCTTTAAGCTGTGTTAATCAATATTGTGCATTAACATGGAATCAAATTATAATAATGTGAAAGGCCTTGCACTTAGTAGCAAACCCACAGAGGATAATATCTCATTGTTTTGGCCACAGCACATTTACTGCTTAGTTTAGTCTCTGCTCTCATCAACCTCGTTTCCAGTAGCAACACACAAGTTCTGATAAACACATGTACACAACCTTTCCAACATCAACTGTCAGTGACTAGTTGCTGAAGAAAATGGAAAATCTAGTAGCTAAATGATCTGATCTCATTAGGAGACAGACAGCAACACAACTAAAAGGTGCGATTTGTGTGCACATTAGCCTCTTCAACTTCACTTAAGACTGTGTCCATTATGCCCCCTAGTGGTCAGTAATTGATAAATAAAGCTTTAAATTTTTATTCGTCACTTCTGTGCACACCTCCAGAACAGCATTTTACCACGGACAACAGAACACTCATCTCTATTATTTCCCCAATTATGAATTGAATGAGAAAGTAAAATGTATATTTTCTCGTGCATCTAGAATAAAAAAATAACACATTTCATTCCAAGGTTTAAATAATTTCCCATAGAGCTGAGTTCACAACGGTCTTTGCCAGTGGTGGCTCTCACACAGGCAGGGAGAGTTCAAGGTTGTAGCAGAGCCAATGTCTCTGAGCAAGTTTCTGCATGCAGGCTGCTCTAGTGTGTGTCTAAGTGGGCCTTGTGAACCAACGCTTTAGGACTTTTTACATGTCGCAGCTGGTGAGAGGAGGGAGAGGAGAGAGAGAGATGGGGGGGGGAGCTATAGTGTGCTCTCAGGTAATCTAAGTGGGGAAAAAAAACAACATTCCCACAATGTAATTATTGATGTTCTTTGAAAGCTGATGTTAAACACAAAGCAAATGTTATTTAAAACTGATTAAGAAGATTTTTACTCAAGACAATTATGGAAAACTTATTCTCTAAGCCCAAATTGCATTAAACGCAGGTAAGTTAAACAGACAAAATGTTGTTGATGGTGAACATTTTGGCAGTGGTTTGGAGGCCAAGTTTCAGTCTTATTAGTGCTCAACATAGACTCCGCCTCTAAATTTTCTAAAGAAGTTTCATACCTTACTACTTTAATAAATTAGCAAACTGGTAATCAATGCTCACATCAGTTGTGCTAATGCATGCCTGATGTTACACAGCTGAATGGACAGTGAACCATCAGGATGCAGCAAACTGCTCAGACAAGGACTATGCCTTATGACTATGGTCACAGCATCTGCTAAAGAGGGAGAACAGAATCTGGTCATGTTCCCTCTGTCCAGTCTGTAGAAAGAGGCTGAAGTACAATAATAACCTAACCGGACAGAGGCTGTCAAATGGCAGACAAATTGGCAGATTGCAGTGATAGCAGAAACTGGAGAAATTGAAGCAGGAAGTTAATCAGTCTCTGACTTTCATCCTTCTATACACAACCTCGCCATCTAGCATAGTGCTGGTATTAGAGGCTAAGCAAGACTGAACATTTTGTAGATTAACAAGTAAACCTGAAAAATGTGAATAGAGTTAGGTCCAATTACAAGCCACTGATAGTAATTAATAATGCTGCATTATAAGTTATATCTGTATCCTGTTGAAATGTCTTGCAAACAAAAGCAACATCTACCTTTAGCGCTAATGTGAAGGGGTTTGGGATATCACATTTCACATTATGCTGCTGTCGCATTAAATTACACCCTGTTAGGTCAAGGCTGTGTGCATGGAACTATCTGCGTTTCCATCCCAGGATATGATATTTGGTCTGGGTGGAAGAGATTATTCTGCCTGCTTGTGTGGATTTCACAGCTCAACTGGCAAGGCGTCCCTTCACTGACTAGACAGCTGTTTTTTCCCCTCGCTTTGACTACTTCAGGCAAAACAGATGAGCCTGGTGATTCAAACTCAGCCGAGGCAGCACAATAGAGGGGAAAATTCCCTCTTACCACGGGAATTAATTCACTGGGAACAGCAATGAAGACAAATGCTGATAAACATGAGAGTTAGTAGTTTAAATCCATGATTTGAAAAGTTATTTTGCTATGTATTGATTACTGGAAAGAGTATTAGGGTTAAACTTCAGGCAGTGCCTTATTTAAGTATCTATGGTAACCAAATATTGAGTTGCAGGTAAGTGTTACCGTAACAAGGCCAAACCATGCCACTGATGTAAAGCACACAAAACCAGCCTCATTATCCAAGGGCAACAGATACCCCAGACTTGTACTTATGGTCCTGCTCTAAGAGAGACCATACTGTAGGTCCAATAGCCCTTTTTATATAGAGATCATTTCAAACTGCTGTTGTGTTGACCCTTCTCCATGGTGCCTTTTGTGAAACTCAAAAAAGCTGGAAAAATGTTGTCTCTGTGCACATTTTACACAACTTCTGGGAACCCAGTATTAGAGGGGTGATGCTTATCGTGCCGGGGTTCTGGAGGGTCAACACTGGCCCTCCGCTGCCCATACATTTTACACAGAACAGCAGGGTGAAAAACTGATGCAAAACTCCTGCCTTGAACGAGCAAACGGGGCTCATGTCTTTCGCAAAATCAACTTATCTATATCATTTTGTTTAACCTGCAGCTGTGGCTTGTTACAGCTGGTGATGTACTATATCATATCCAGAATGCATTTTCATCATATCATTACCTATATTAACATAGTTTGACCTTTGAAACCATAAATGTCATTAGAATATTTTAATTTAATTTTTTTTAAATCATTTTAATATATAATATTTTGTTTTGTTAAAACTCATCTTAATCACCTAGATTCACATCAAACTAAGAACCCTGCAAGTAATACAGAATATATTGCACCAATATATAATCTCAGAAATCTCAGCAAATACCCATACCTAACTGTTACAGGAAACACAAGAGAAACCCTTTCTGCTCTTCACAGAGGAACGCCACCCAACTAAGGTATAGTGAAACGCATGAAGTTAGGAAAGAGAGGGCTTCAATTGTTTTATCACAATTGACCATGACTGTGTCTAGTTAAACCACAGAACACCATGCTGTTAGTTTATGGCATAAAAAGGCTGGCTTTGTTGCCGGATGTGGGAAAAACATCCAATAGACTCTAAAAAAAGCACAGGAAGGAAACTGGGGGTGGGGTGGCAGTGAGTAGCAATGGGGGTGTGGTAGTGGAGAGTGGGAGTGAGAAAGGAATGTTCTCTTCACTCTCTCTATTTCTTGTTACCATGCATATGCACACATAATAACCCCACTTTCTCACTAACAGCTATGAAAAGAATGCAGCATCACGGTTTTTCACTGCAAGCAGGAGGGCAGGAGATGAGCCTTTACTTGCTTAATGATCATTTGCCATAAAAGAACAAGTCAGCTTAAATATGTACATGTAAATGGATCCCATTCAACATGTCTGCACTTTGTAAATGTGTTTTTTTTTTTAGAAATTTTGTCAAGAAAAATATTTCAAAGAACAATGACTGTATTCTTTCATCTTACTCACCTTGAGTATAATATGTCCCACTGACACTGTGGAAAACTAATGGAGAAGAGTTGAATTATTAATTGATTCATGCCTATTTGGAAGCAGCACTTGACCTAACATGTGCCTTCCCTCCTTGTGCCAGATATGGCCTGTAAAGACATGAGCTTTAAGGGTCCACTTCACTAGCATTTGTTTAGAACCTGAGTTTATTCTGCGTGGACTACTCATGCTACTAAAGTTGTAAAGGCCAACTTGTGGACAACACATTGAATGTAGCACTGACCTAACTTTACTACATCCTAATGTGGTATTTTAAAATGATTACATGTGTTTTATTCAATAGTGTACCTTATTTGGATTTACTCCACAAGCCCACTTAAGAGCTGCCTCCATATAGTTAAAGTATTCACTTCCTTAATTGATGTAAGGGTTAGGCTTATATGCTTACCTTCTGGAAACAGCATTCATCACCTGTCTTTCCTAGGTGGATTATGCATAATATAGTCTTTTGAGAGTGGTGAAAATGAGATAAAAGTTTGGAGAGTAAAGAATTACAACCAACTCCTATAATACCCCTAGATGTACAGAGGTTTCTCAAGGAGAAAAGCGTAAAAATGAGAACCTTTACTGAGATAGTAGGAATCTGCTTGCTAAACTACCTTTTTAATTGTAGGGTTATTTTGTCTTTTATTCAAGTTACTATGAACATACACTATGCTCCAAAAGTTTGAAAACACCTCAAACTTTTCAAGTTTTAGAATGTAGCTTTGGCTTCATTCTAAATTATTGATGTATAATACTATTTGGAACGCTTCAGCACTATTTCTTAGGATAACAAGACAAAACAACATGAATTTTAATATACACTTATTAGATCTTTCTAAAAATATCCACATTTTGGTTTGATTACAACTTTGCACACTGACAATTCTCAGTGTGAGTTTTTTTTTTTTTTTTAGGTATTTTGCTGGGATCTCTCCCTATGCTGTCTGCACACATTGCCAGAACTGTTGTACATTTGTTGGCTGCCCAACAATCCAATTTGTCCCAAAGAGGTTCTATAGGAATGAGGTTAGGTAACTGAGGAATCCATATCATGAAATTAGACTATGTTTCTGTGAGCTTTTTATGTCAGGAACACCAGTTTCCCCCACTTGTCATGAAAACAATGCATTTATAATTATGCAGGCTAAATACAGTCTTAGAATCAGCCGTTGGTACAATTATTCATTTGTTGAACTTTTGTGATATGACTTTCAATAAAGCAAAGTTGCAGCCTGTAAACGCTCACCCCAAATAGAAGCTTGCATCATTTGAATTAGAGGAACTGCTGTTGTTGGCCAAAAAAACCCCCTTCATTTCTACAGATGACGTTTTACAATACATTCAGCTAAACGCTGTTTGCAAAACTGATCAAAAAGCATTATAGGTTAGATTTAGATTTACAGGTTTTGCAAGTGCAAGCTCAAATTAGTCTAAAATCAATGTCACTGAAGGCCTGTTTCCTGTTAAAAGCAGATTGTAGATAATTCAGCAAGGCAGAAAGAGACGAGAGATCCTCCCCTGGTTTCACCTTCCGTGCACGTGCTGTAGATGCAACAGCAGTATCTGTGTGCCTCTAGGCAAGGTGGAAAGAGAGCAGGCGCCAGAGCATAGCTCAGCACCGTGACACCTCACCACAGCAGAGCAGTAACACAAACATTCCAGCTGCCACTTCTCAGCGTTATTGGAAGAGCTGAGGCAAGGAACAAGACCATCTATGTTCCTGCTCTACTTCATTATCTGATGCTCTGGACAGGCTGGCATAGCAGTCTGAACCATACGAATTAGGATTTGGCAGTTGTGAAACTCTGAAGGCAATATTTTGAAACAGTAACATCATGATTAATATTCAGTTACTTCAAAACAGACCAATGACAAAAATTGAGGGTTTAGTACTCTAGTTCTCTGAGATTTCAACCACGGGAAGGAAACAAATTCTTAAACTTATTACAACAAATAGACTGTGATAATGTTGCATTTATGTGGGAACATGGAAACTACTACATACAGTTTAGTCAGATTAGCTGCTACTAAAGGTAAAATGCCAAGTAAAAGCACCCCTGTTGTTCATAATCCCATATTCATTAGTGCCCCCACACAGAATACACAAATACAGTAAGCAAAACCTAAACAACTAGTTAAAATGGATGATAGTTAAAACAACGAGTTAAATGGATGATGTTTACAACAAACTGTTTTGGGTAATAATTTAACTCTTTACCTTTATTTGACAAAAAAAAGTAAGTTTGGCTTGTTTTAAACCTGTCTAATGTTCAGGTTACTTCTCTTTCTGTCCAGTTTGGCTCTTTAGAAATTTAATTGTATGGCACAATAACTTCATGTTCAAAACTAATAAAAATTATCTAAGTTATGCTAAACTAGACTTTTGCTTTAAAGTCCCCACTGAAACCCATAGACTGTTTAAATCAAATGGCAGCTCTTTAAGATGCCTCTTTAAGAAGGGGATGCAAGGTGCCATCAATAAACCTTTAGATAAAATCCTGACACACTGAAGTCTAATGATAGAAGTAGTCAACTATCTTATCTGAAAAACAGCAATTAAACAATCAAACCATATTTATTTGCTCTTATTTGAATCTCTGTACAGCTGACAACGCTGAAAGTATCTGATAAAATATTAATATTGGCTGAGTACACTGACCTATACCATAATTAATATGTTCATGTTAAAGATGGGGGATCATTTAGCTGATGGCTTTTTTTTTGCCTGTTAATGTCAGTGAGGCAAAAATATAAATATTTTCCTGACATACAATTTTTAAGACAATATCAGTAAACCCATTTCAGATATGCAAACATTGTTTATATCAAGTAGGTGTGTGACTTTGACCTTTCATATATTTCACATCTATTATATTCCACCAAGGACAACTGTAGTAAAGAAGTGAACATTACCTCGATGCAAATGGAGATGAACTATGACTTAGACCCCAGAGCGCAGGAGCGGGAGGGAGACAAGAGAAGAAGAAGTGAATGCTTGTGCCTCTTTTCAGCACTCTGCAACTCTGGAGCCTGGGAACTTCAGCAACTTGGCCAGGCTGTGAGAAATATCCTGAGCTGTAATGTAAACATGTCTGAACTCTGATCTAGCATGGCCCTCCCCTCAACCCTCCCAGTTTAACCCAGTATTCTGAGCACAGGGTTTGCCAGTGACATCAGGAGCCCACTTTCTCATTTCCTGAACGGGGTAATGACCCTGGGGAGAATAGGCTGTTTGAAGTTCTGCAAATAAAGCTGCTTTGCTCTGAACCCAATTGTTCCTCAGCAGAGAAGTGAGATAGCTGGTTTCAGTTGGTGCTTGAGTGGTTTTGTCTGATAAATAGGTCTTGTTGTGAGCCTATAGAGCCCAGTAAGGCTGAAGTAAAGAATTTCACTGAGGTGAAGGTAGAGACACTTTGTGAACATGGTAACATATAGTGGACTTCCACACCGAGTTCTCCAGTGGCCACGCTGATAATCAAATGTGTTTACAACATCAGCTACAAGAAGTCCAGGAAACTCTGACATATCAGGTGACTGATTGTCAGATAAGTGTGAGAATAGTTATAGATAAGCTCCTGTTTATCCAAGCATACCACTGTCAACTCAAACAAAACATTCATAGTTATGGAGCACAGAATGAATGCTAAACCAAACAAACAGCATCAATAATGGGCTAAAAAAAAATATGTTTGTTTTCTATGCCTTGTTTTTTTGTAAACAAGGCATAGAAAACATTACTTGTGTTTCGTTTTGCAGGTATTTTGTCCCCTCAACTAACTTTTCATGCACATAAAACACACCTGTACATGCTTGTTCCCACAGGGTTCTGGTTTCATCACTGGGTAGGAAAGCACTTGTGGAAAGACACTCAAGGCACTAACCAATCACCTCCAATCCCCCCTCCTCACACACAATCCTGCCCTCTCTTCAATTAAGTCAAGCAGGAAAAACCAGACAAACTTCAAAGAGATCTCTTAGCAGAAGAAATCACATCAGGCATGAACAGATACCTCTACAAGGCCCCTCTGTAACTGGAAGATGTACTTTCTGGATTGTCCTTCCTTGCAAAGTGATTGCAACAAGCTTCACATGTATTTTTATGTCTAAATTCCAGATGATGAAAAGCCATGAAAAACATGTTTCCTCGATCAAATGGGGCATTAACATGTTAGTCCTTCTAAAATTCCCAGCTGACAACTTTGGCACAAATAAGATTTTCTGTCTTGAGGTCCACATAATTCTCAATATTCAAACAAAGAGAAGCATGCTGAAAGAACAAATCAACAAAAAAGGGAGACAGTGGGGACTCTCTAATCCAAAGCTCGTGGGAATTGCAGTATTTCAATCCACTGAAATGTTCACTGGGATGAAACAATGAGTACTGCAGTAATTCATATTCAAAACATGAAACAAGTATCTCATACTTTAGAGTCTGTTGCAGAATCTAATTTGCAGCTGGAGAATCGATGAGGACATTAAACAATGATGCATCATTTTTGGAACTAACTTTGAAACAGACGTTTAGACGAATTTAGCATGTTAGGGTTTTAGATATATAATATTAATATAATATAGATAAATCAACTAACAAAGATTTCAGAAAATACATAAATAAGCTTATCACAGTTTCACTTGAGGAGGTGAAACCAAAAAACATTTCATATTTCTGCTTGATAGATGACTTAAACAGTTAGAATCATTCATTTTCAGTTCATCAACAAAATAATTATTCATTCTTTTCTGCACGTGACGTCACGTCATCCGGGCAGCAGATGACAGTAAGTGGGCAGCAGTTCCAAGGTAAATATAGGCTTAATTTACTAACTCTGAAACTATTGCTTGTATTTTTTAGTCAATTAATCTGTATATTATTTTTTGATTAGTCAATTAACATAAGATTTTTTTGATTAGCCTAATTATTTTCTGCTTAGCTGATTAATCTGTTAGAAAGGTTATTACATTTATCGCTTCAGATGAAATCTATGAATCACTATTTATTTGAACCTTTATCTAATAACAACGGCCATTTCAGTTTTAGAAAGCTGTGCAAAGCACTGTGTTATTGAGGTCCTGTTTAAAGAATTCCCACATTTCTGTCTATTGGCACCGGACTTTCTAGGTTAAAGTTATTTTCAGGCCCTCTGATGGACTGGTGACCTGTCCAGGGCATAGCCTTTCACCCAAAGAGAGCTGGGATAGGCACCAGCAGATCACTGTAAATGAATGAATGAGTTATTTTCAGCATGTCATACAATAGGAGCTGCCATATTAAGTTATGGATTTCATGCAAAATAATGTATTTTTGTAATCGACGTAAATGATTATGTTGACGTGTCTTTACGGCCTTCGCTCCTACAGAATGGAGATTTATCAGGAAGCCAATAGAACTATGGACATTATAATAATTTAATTGTACCCTTGTTCGATTGTTAAAAAAAAAATTCTATAAAATTAATTAATTAAATAAATTGTAGTTCCTGCCTTTAAATTGAACTTGTTTTATACCACACAGCAGCAACAGGGGCAGTCCTGGCCAACCTGTCATAGGCCCATGTTCTTCTGAGCATGTAGGCTTACCCACCCACCTAAAGGAGACTAAGGACGAAATGAGTCTAATGAATGATTTCAGCAGCACTCTTCAAAGACAGATACAGCTTTCCATGGGCTGCTGAATAAAACATGAGGCATGTGCAGTTTTGTGTGTACTTGTACTGTATGTCTGTACGTTGCAAGGATCACTTTGAATTTTATACCTTTGGAGTGAGGACATTTTGGCTGGTCCTCACTGTTTCACATGACTTAAAATTAAGGTTAGCATTAGACTAAGGTTAGAGCAAGTGAAGGGATTAAAGTTAATGTTAGGTGCTAGTGAATGCATAATGCCAACGGTATGGTCACAAAGATAGCTGTAAAAATGTGTGTGTGACAGATGGGATGGTGGTTGGGCACTTAAAACAGCCCTATTAGAGAAAGGCTACTGTTTAACCAAGGATCCCTGAATGCCTTTGATTTGACATATGTCGTCAGTGTTCTGCTGGGTGTTTGGTACCTTCCGTACTCCTTAATTTATATGTTCTTCTTTGTTTTATTATCTTGTTTAGTTTTTGTATCTGGGTTTTTGCATAAAACCTGTTTACATGATCTAAATTAGTCCAGAAAAGAATGAACGTGTGCTCATTTCAAGAGGAGCTAGCAATTCAAATCTTGCCAAGTGCAGAGATGTCCCAGATTCAGAGTACCATTTCCAGCATGCTGCTGCTGCATGACACCATATTTGCTAAGCCTCGTCTCAGACAAACTGCCAGATTTATCATTTTATTTTCTGTTGACACAACATTAAATGTATCAGGTGATGTTTTTAACTATCCACTACTGCCTGCATTTTTGATTAGCAATGTTAAAGCTGTAGTTATAATAGAAAAATGCAAATAGAGTTCACACAAAAGGTAAAGGTAAAATGAATCTATACTTGAGTCAGACAGGGCTAATTTTATGATGGCTAAAACTGCACAACGAATAAAGGGTTTTCTCTAATTACACCTTTACTGTGCTTTGCTGCCAATACACCAGTACTACATGCATTTTAACTTACACTAGACATAATTTTTAAGTACAACTTTTTACAGTTCTCTATTAGTGACTAATATGACTTACACTCAGCTTATGAAAGCTCGTCTGTACATCTGTTGTTTTAAACGCCCAGTGTCTCAAAGGTCTTTTGTGGGAAAAATCCACTGGTGCACAGGAAGTGATGCATATTTTCTGGCATTAACAACATCGTTTGAAGCTGGGTAGTGAGCAACAGTTAAGATGGCTGGACAGTCAACAAAAAAGGAGCCACAAAAAAAAAAAAAAAAAAAAAAAAAAAAAAAAAAAAAAAATCACTGATGTGTTTGTGGAGGCAATGAGAAGCAGACGGTGACAGCTCCTGACTAAAGATGTCCTCAGATTCAAAAACAACATTCTCTTGGACAACCACTTAAAATTTCATTTGACACACAGAAAGTGATTTGTTGAAGATCCTGATAACATCAAAAGCTAAAATAGAGTCATATAGTAATAT
This sequence comes from Mastacembelus armatus, assembly GCF_900324485.2. Taxonomy (NCBI): domain Eukaryota; kingdom Metazoa; phylum Chordata; class Actinopteri; order Synbranchiformes; family Mastacembelidae; genus Mastacembelus; species Mastacembelus armatus. The sequence continues at coordinate 21,754,178 of NC_046645.1, read as the reverse complement.
TTTAGTAAATCTGGTCACTAGCTCAGAGAGATTAAAACTCCTCTGAGAAATGTCAGTCATCAATGAACTTTGTGCCACTTAAAAATCTAGTGTCCAAAAGAAACGATTGTTGAAGCTTATACACCACTGTCCCATGAGGAAAAAGCAATCACGGTCATAAATCTATGTGTGCAGAAGCTGTTAGGAATGCATGTATGATGATACAATTATTAAAATATGTTTGCTGGGGAGCAGAGAAATAGGGAATATACAGTCATTTCATGCAAAATTTAGCCAGAAGATGATACAGTAGCTATTAACTAAGTCAGAATCAACATACTGTCCAAACAAATGTCCTACGGAGGCAGTAACTCCCTGGAAACTGATGAACCACAGCATTAGCCATGTGTGATACTAAGCTACTACTTCCCTCTTCCTTAGAAGACAAGCTGTACTTGGTCCTAAAAATTTATGAACTGTCCTCAGATATGACTGTGGAATGTCCAGAACATAATGTTACATGGACCAAATTTTATTACATGAGCCAGTAAATCTGGCTGATGTGCGTCAGTAAAAAGCCGCTGTCAGCTTTCCCTGAGTTAAATGTAATGATTATCCCTTATGTTTATGTGGTGCCAATCAGACACAACACAGAGATTTAAGGACGGAGAAGTCATAATATCCATTTTGGAAATATGTTTGTGCCTAAAATCTGAAAACACTTAAGAAAATGAGTTTAACTCAATTAACAAACAAATATTCTGAAATAACTAACTTATTCCATTCAATAGATTAAGGTGTGGTTACAAAAACAACTACAAAAATAATAGGGGATATTATAAATACATATCACACACCAAAAATGCACTATTCATAAGTAGAATTGGATTATAGCTGTGTGTGAACCATATACTGGAATGAAGACTAACTGCAAACAGGAGAAGAGATGGCTTTTAGTGCAGTACATTGAGTCCTATGTGAATGTATTTTAAATCAGACCACTATGAGATGCTCAATTCATCTCACAGCTACAGTCTACACAACAAGACAGGCTTAATTACATCAGACCTACAGTGGAGTCATGCTGTCAAACAGCATGACTACCAGCTGACAGCCAGCTACACCTGAAAGAAAAACTTCAGCCTTCCCATGACAACAGGGAAGTGATCTGTGAGATGAACATGGATCCTTGTTGCATCCACAGGGTTGGAGAAAGCTGTGGGCTTCAGTGTGGGCGGCCCCCATGGACCTGGGCTAATTGTTTCACATCACAGCTGAGCCAGACTGAGATCAGACCACCGGCAGCTCTGAATCAGGCAGTTCAACAGCCAAACAGGGTATGCCAGGAAACACTTACAGTGTACACCCCACCCCACACTCACACACTCAATCATACAAAACCACAAGAGAGTACAAGGTATTTCTTTTTCACCAGGCTTTTTGAGTAATTTGTCAATCCAATGGTGAGCTATAAGGAGGAGTTACTATATCTCAGTGATAATGACTGAGAGAAGTGCAGCAGGGTTTATTCTGATCACTGATAAGATGCATACTACACTGGCTTAAAAGTGCAGTGTTGCCCAGTAATTTGTGTTGCATTATGTTACAAAACATTAAGCATATCTTTCTGCATGTGTGCTTGATCAACAGTTAGCTAAAACAAATGTCACTTGTGTATGCCGCATCACAGTGGCTCCTAGCTGTCTTGGCCCTTGACCCCCGTAACTACAGGAAAATTAAAGCAAGGTCTGAAAAATAAACTTAATTTTATGTTGCAGAGAGTTTGTTTTTTTTCCATGCTGTTAATCATCTTCCAACCTATCATATTTATCTTTTGACTGTTTGTAGGAGTCCTGACTCCAAAATGAGTATCAGCCATTAAAAGCGCATCTAATGATATTTGCCAATTTTTAAAGTTTTTGAAACTGTGCAAAATTAACTGAAATAATTAATTAATTGAAGCTTAAGACTATTTTGTCATTGTGCCTTTAGGCAGCTCACAGAGAGTGACAGAAAACACTGGGAGAGAGGGGAAGGTGACAAGAAGACAAAGATTTTGGCCAAAATTGAATCTGAGATGTTGCTGTTACACAGTTTTAGACCAACAGATGACCAGAATGCTTCATGTTCCATCTTTTAGGAGCTGCAGCTGCGTGGACAACACAGAGTTGCACGTGGGCAAGGGTAACAGGCAAATACATCAGCATACAGAGCACCTGGGGTGCATGCTGCTCTAGGCCTATAGTTCCCAGATCTGTCACTACAGCAAGACTGGGAAATAACAAAATCCTCCCAGTGCACACAGGACTGTTAATCACCAGGCATCTCTCTCTTACTGCTTTTTCAAGGCCTGTTTCACTTTAAGTAAACATATGCAGGAAATGTATTCAGTGGCTCTAAACATTTATATGGGGGCCTTGTGCTTCAAACAGTTCCATGGCCAGCACATCTTTCATGAAGGTGCTTAGTGAGCCATTTGTTAAGCGCATGATAATAGGGCATGACAAAGCATGGCATGCTATGTGCAGCAAGACAGTCTCAGGCCTGTTTGTTAAGCCTTTAGTTTCTGTAATTACTATCTGTATCATTGATAGACAAATGTATGAGATGGCTGCCAGATCCTGATCTAATGAAACTGAATGTGTGTACACAATAATACATGGCTAACGCTTTGTAAGCTTGACTCTGTGACCTATTTCTGTAACAAGTGCATTTACTGATACAGGTATGAAGGGAAATACTGAAAACCTGGTTGTGGAGAAAAAAAAGTCTGAAATATGAATATCCAAAAGATTTCAATGAGTTGATGTAAGCATTATGAAAAATCATTTTCTGACTCATTGGATAAGTAGGCTCCCATCTCTTCTTCTTTCCCATTTCTCCAATTTCATCTAAAAGAATATCCTTTGTTAATCTGCTCTGAATGAGCACCGTTGTTAAGTGCTGTGCTCTCTGTACTCCCAGTCAGTCATAATCCATTGTGTTGTTTGCCCCTGACTTGGTGTACATTACCATAGCAAATTCCAGTGTGAACAGTCAATATGCATGCACAGATGTAGCCATTGTAGAAGCCTTACTTTTTTAATTCAGAAGAATGTAGTTTGGTGAACTACTGCTGCACACCAGAAAGTAGTTAAAACAAAAGTGGTCCTCTCTTTAGCCAGAAATAATACAACAATTCATCTTTGAAGTATTTGGTTGTAACAGTTATGCTACACTTTACTCATATTGAAAATAATCAAGTCTTAAATGCTAGATATATGTTCTATAAATGCATTAAGGGCAATTTCTGCAATGGCTGCTGTTCAGCTTCACCCAACCGTGAGTTGAGAAAAACATTAACCTCAGGGTTGATATAAACTTGTACGCCAGGACTTCATTTCCTCCTCACCATCTTGCTGCACTCATCAGTTTTATGTAGAACACGCTACTCCAGAGTCAACATCAGTAAAAATGAAACAGTACATGATAATGATGTTCCCTGACCTCTTTTTAGACAGTCAATATAATCCATGATGTTGTGTTGGCCAGAGTGTATCTATCAGCATGAAAAACAAAATACGTGGAAAGCTAGAAAGCTAAACTACACTTTATATTAGTACTATAAATCATGGAGATGTTTCTTTTATTGTATATGAATGCCTTGCCGCATATGCTGCTGCATTTTCTTGACATGCAGCAGAGGCGATTCTGTGCCCAATTCCAGTGATGACAGTAAATTAACTGACAGAACAATCATTCTTGCCCTTCTGTGACTTTACAAGAAAAAATATTACATTGCTTATTTTTCCATCCAACATCTCAAGCAAATCTTGAGCAGGAACATCTGAAAGCTTTCACCCTATTGACATTATATTGAAAAACTGCTTGGAAAATATATCATAGTCTAGATGCAGAACTCCCTTATGTTCCATGAAAAACAAAACAAAACAAACAAAAAACAAAATAAATCTCACATCTCACCGACTGTGCCCTTAACAGATGCCATACAGGAAGTCAGTCCTATCAGAACTAGCAGGCGCACAGAAGCGCTGCTGTGTTTCAGTTTATGTTTACCTACTTTGTTCTTTTTAAGGCTCTGTTATTGAGGGAGAACATGATAACTACACTGTCCTATATTCTCAATATCTTTAAGGATTCACAGAATTTACAAAATGAGCCTTGAAACTAGTCAATATAAAGTCACACAGGCTCTTAATACAGGATCTCCCAGAAACAAACAAAAAAACACAGTCTCCCTTTAAGACAGACAGTTCAATTACAGGTCGCATCCTCTTGAAAAGCTGCTGATTCATGTGATACATAAAAGAAACTGATTTGTACTGCAAAATTAGATGTGAGTATATTAAATAGGTTAAACTTGCCACAAAATGCATCTGCATCCCACTGTTTGGATCAGCTGCACAGCAGAGATATTGACATGGTTTGCAGAAATGCAAAACATCCCCATAGCCCAATGACCCCAAAAACCATTTCCTTTGAATGGATTTCTTTGCAAACAGGCTTTGTGATCATCTATTATCCCATCTATTTCACTGTAACCAGCAAGAGCAGGAACCTAGACATTATACCTGTTTAAAACATCTTCGGACTATCTGGGCCTTTCATTCTGGATTTGGTTGACTTTTTGTTGGATAAAGTGTTAAACTTTTGTTCATCCTGAGTCACAACAAATTAACTCTTGAATGTCCAATTTGTGTATAAAATTGACTTAATAATTTTATTTATAAACCAAAGCCCTCAGCTGACCAGCAGAGTGACCGGTTGCTCAAATGCCATGTAGAAAGAAGTTTGTAATGTCCGATGAATGAATTCTGCTCTAAAGTCAGTCTGGAATCAACTTTTTATCATCACATGTAAACTAACAGTGGTCATATCATCCTCATCAATATCAGCACGATAATCAGCGTTATTATCATTATGATAGCCATGATTATCAATATGGGTGCTAATGGTAATCATTCATTATCACCACTATCACCGAGTGGGGTCTCCCCAAAACTTACCGCTATGCGCGTAGAAATCTTCTGCTCGCCCTCTGCGCCCTTTTGCTCTCCATTGGATCTGCTGTACTCTGGAGGTTGCTGGTTCGATCCTCGGCTGCCCTTTGCTTTTCGGTTCCCAGGCCCTTGGTGTACTATGTTGAGCAGGTGAAGCGTACTCTCGTGCTCCCTGTCCGAGCTCTCGGCCTGAGCCCTCTGGTAGCGGTTTTCGCAGGTGGAGTGGTGCCTCCTGCAGAGCTCTATGCGGGCGCGCAAACGCTCCACTATTGCGTTGTGCAGCTGTGGCACCGCGGAGCCCCTGGAGGTGGCCACCACCGGCCCATTGCCGACCCCACCGGGCATAGCCCCTAAACCGACACCCAACATGGGTACAAAAGCCCCTGCAGTGGACTGAGCGGGGGTCGCTTCTCCCATGCCCGCAGTCCCCGAAAGGTTTATAGAGACTGAGGTCCACCGAGCTTGTAATGGACCACAGTACGGGCATGGAAGAAAACAAGACGTGTGGACTCAGCTATGATCCCATGTGGAAAAATACTAGAATGCATGCACAAAGTCACTTGAGAGAATCATACAATGAAGTCTATGATACTTGTTCACGGATACGTTGCACACTTGTCTCGTCAACCTGATAGGAAGCGTTGTATATTATTCTATCGTCTTTAAAGTGAGATATGGTCAGTATAAACTCATGCGATGTTCTACAGAGGCATTAAAAGTCCCAGTGTTACACAATTTCATTAGTGATGTCTTCCTCAGGGGTGTTACTCTACCAGCTTAGAACTAAAACTCATGATTTACAAACAACAAAAAAAAAAAAGCTCGTGGATTCACAGCTGGAATTAATCTGCTTAACGACGCGACCTCTGCTCACAGATAAATGCTATTCAATATGAAGCCCTGGGTGATTCAAAACCACAGCACGCACAACTTCTGTTTCACCAATGGCACATCCCCGCCACATTTTCAGCCTGCTTTACCTCGAACGTGTCACCCTCAGTAAATTGGTAAAAAATTGTAAGAACGCCAACTACAAATTCAAAGTATGCGATTGGTTGCCAAAATAATAGAAACAACACACGCACACACATACACATACACACACACGGTCTTCTAAACTTCAAGACTCACTGCATTTTTGTTCGGAAATTAGTCCATTCGATCTATGTCTTTGTTTTTCCATCCGGATATGAAGAATGCGATTCCAAATTGCAAGTCAAAAGCCACACAGCCGAAACGCAGGGAGCCGTCGCATAACCCGATTGAGATCCGTCTCATATAGTCCATTGACAATCGTTTGTTCGTGTTGTGCACAGAGGCAATAGCAGAGCTACTAGACACAGACCCTCATTGTATGAACGTTCCCCTTTCTGCCATGATCCACTCCGGGTCCAAATACACACCCTAGTGGCATGAAGGGTGAATTGTCCTGCAAAGCGTGGACTGAGTTTTTAAATAGGAAACTAATGTTGTATTTGTAGACACACATAACCTATCTGCAGAAGTGGTGGCTTAACAGATTGTGTTGTTATAGTAGTAGTACTTGATGAGTATCACTCATAGTGATATTCACTGTGGCCTAGCAGTCAGTACAGCAGAAGATGTTGTGCCAGTACATATTTGATGTGCAATCACAAAGAATAACAGAGATATAGAAATAATGAAAAAAATTAATTAGATACAGCAAAAGGTCAAATTGTTATATGGAAAATAAAAGAAAGTAAAGTAAAACTTTCACAAGAGAGTAACAACAGATATACAGAGGAGAATAGAGTAAACAAGAAAAAAGATGAAGAGCTTCTGTTTGGTTGAAGCAAAGTATTAACTTATAAGATTCCACAACTAGATTCCCTCACTAATTGGCCCTTGGCTGTCTGCTAAAGTCACATGGTGCCCTCTAGTTTAGGTAATAAAGTTACACATATTAAAACACTAAACGGTCACTCACAATAGGTTGTTCTATATTTCCAACTGAGGAATAAATATAGCCTAAAGTATACTTACATTCTAACAGGAGCTTTTACTAAAAAGCATATCCATCAGCTGGAATGAACACGTATCTATCTAAGCTACCAACACCTTTCAAATTAAAATCTGGGTAAAGTGAATTCAGTTGGGTTTGCATTTGTTATAGTCCCTCTAATGTGTATTCACTGTTAACAGACATACTTTCACTCACTCACCACCTGGTATTTTTAGTTTAGTGTCACAGGTGGCTGCTATGATACTACATAGAAGATGAAGACATACTGGACGCCAGCCTGCTAAAACGTTTACAACCACAAACAGGCAATCACACTGACATTCTGACTGGGGACAGGATGCATGTTCTGTAAAGCAGAAGGAAACTGATGTACCACAAAAACACGGGTTTGAAAAAAAAAAAAAAAACAAGAGGAAATCAGTCCTGCTGAACACTGACTTGTCTTCATGCCCTTTCAAAACCTAATTAAGTAGTATGAGCTATTGTGGTAACCAGGCTGTCATCTATGCAGTTATCGTACATATTCTCACTGGACCTTTTGGACATGGGACTCTGACTTAGACTGACCTTCCTGGTTACTAAGTTTTTAAGGCATGAGGTTATTATTACCATGTTCACATGGAGATGGCAATAGATGAGGCTCATCAGAACATTTACAGCAGGACTCCTGAAAAACCATGCTGGTCCATAGCTAAGTAAAAATTTTGGTTTAATCCCTTAAAGGTTCAAGTTCAATAGCAATTTGACTGCGCTTTATGCTTAATAATGTTTCATAGAGAGTAGTATAGTTGGATTTGCAGAAATTTAACTAAAAATGCAGCAAGGCATAATAATACAAACAAACACCAAGACGTCTGGAATGTAGAATTCTGCCCATTTCCCACATAAGTAAGGGATCATTGAAGTCCAGAGAAACTCCTTCACACATACCACAAGCAAACAAATTTGGGAACAAAGTCTTTAAGCATCCCAAGTATTGCCAATATTGTGCGTAATGTTTCTCCCCTCTGTCCATACCAGGACCAGACCAATACATATAGGCCCAGTACTGGTCTGGGTCTGGTCAGACAATAGCTAGCATCACTATCACTGTTATCCATGAGAAAGGCTAACAGGCTAGGGCTAAGATGAGTGCAAAGGTGAGATTATAGAAATATTCTTGTTATTGCAGCATTTGATCTTGCCTGGCTATGGAATTTTTAATTGATCAGTCATTTTTATTCTCTTCATGGGAAGTAACATTAGTCAGTCATTAATGGAAACAATAGTCATATTTAAAGCACAATAGCATTTGCTTAACAGGGAATTGCCTTTAGGAGATTCCCAATAAAGAAATCCTTATATTTAATGTCTATTACAGTATGAACAATTTGAAATGTAGGTTTATAGGTCACCCTTCCTGTCTAGTAACAACTATGCAGGAAGCAATAAAAATAGTTTTTGGAATGTATACAGGCATTTTAACTGGCTGATGTATATTACAGTCTAAAGCCACTGCTATCAGCTGTTAAAAGCACATAAGGGCTGAATCCTCAACTAGCAGCTGTTTATGTTACACTTCAAGCCAAACGGATGCAGCTGCTGCTCTATGCAACAGGGGGCAGCAGACCTTCAACTTCAGTGCATTACAACAAGTAAAACTGTGTGGGTGAGAGATGAGTAATGGTATTGTGGCTGCCAGAATTCAGTGTTTTGGTTTACATTTAAAGAGGAACTTTAAGAACAGAGTTTGACTTCTTGATTTATTCTATGTCCAGAGTTTAAATCTACCATTAAACAGGCATAACAAAATTCTGTATTCTAGTGAATCCCAAATTAACTGTACCACATTACCATCACACTGGCATTGCCATATTGCTTCACAAAACCAAGACACTTTTCTTACATATATGTTAGTAGAGAGAAGGTGATTTGTTTTTTTTTTTGTTGTTTTTTCACAATTGTCATCTCCAAAACACACAATAAATTAATAAATTAACACACAAACAATCTGCAAATGTTTTACAGTAGTAGCAATAACAGTGGTTAAAAATGATCTCTACTAGTACAGTACATCAACCCAGTGAGTCTGACAGTAGATCTGAGCAGTGTTTTAATCTTGCCCAGCGAGGCTGTCACTTAACATACTACAACTAACAATCTACCACAACAGATACAGAGTTCTTTTGCTTATACCAGGTCTCTCTAGATAATAAATAATACATCGATTTCACTTCAGAAGCTGACAGGGAGAAAGGCCTTTCTTCAGTCTTTTCTTTCCTCTTTCACTCTCACTCATTCTGAATTGCAGTTCACCCAGGAAGGGCTTTGCCAGTGCAACTGAAACTGTCAGCCTCACCATTTCATGTATAAATCATAAAAACTGAATATGGGAGTTTACAAAGGAATAAAATACACAATGTAACAAATGTAGCTTAATTTAGCCTGACCCCATTCTTATGAATTTCACTTGCTTACACGTATCAGTAAAAAAATAATGATTAAAAATACAAAAAGCAGTAAAAATGGTAGAAAAAACATTAGGAAGAAAACCTTAGTGACATTAATAATACCATCGAGCACTGCTTGACCACACTATTCAAATTAGGATTAAATAGGGATTCATCCTTCAGTGGTTCCAGCCCACAATGAAATACTGGATTCAAGTTGAACTAGAAACTGATCATTCAGTTATCCTAAATACAATATGGCTCTTCCTTGAGAAATATAGTAAATAAAATTTTTCCAAGGCAAAATTTACAGTCTGAACTGAAATTAAGATATAAGGCAAATTAAACACATAGATTTTAGGAAATTAAGAAAACAGTTTCCTCTACTTTTTTAAGTAACCCCGAGCACTGGCAAATCTTTGTAACAGGTTGCTTTTGTAAAGAAAAAAAAAAGTACAATGTTACATTACTGTAGTGCACCTTTTGCCTCAGGCAAGTGCATCAAATTACTAACAGTCAAAAAGATGTGTTGCGCTATTAATAATTTACATACAGGAAACAATTACTGCTCAGAGATCTAGCTGTAGTGCCTGGTATATCAAAGACGAAAATCATAAATCAGTGAATGGCTGAATCCCGCAAAACATAAATGTGCTATTCCCCTTGTATAGCTTGTAATGGTCTCAAGAGGGAGAGACAGAAAGAGAGAAGGAGAAAAGCTGAATTTGGAAAGTGTGCCTCCTGTTTTATCTGTATTACTCAAACTTACATTTCTTGGTCAGTGCACATTTAAACTGAAATATATCAGAATATTACCTGAAGTGAATGACCACTGAATTATGACCAACAACGACACAACATGCTTCTTCTTGTTTGTCTTGTCTTCTTTCTGTACACTTGGATATTACTGATTTTGTACCTGCATTAAAATACAGTAATTGACCTGCCATCCAGCCTGGCAGCTTTTAAATATGTTTGAGCTCATACATAATTGAAACTGAGGCAACAGCCATGTACAGATATCATTAGGGACTCTGACATGGATCTTTACATATTTGTATGGCTGCATTTTTTTTTTTATTCCTCCACTTAGTAGACATGCACTGCTAAGCTGAAATGATTGCCTGCAGTGAAAATAATCTCTGTGCTGCTTCTGCAAGAGTCAGCACAAATGATAGATTGCAGTGAAAGGAGTCAGCCTGCATGCCAAAACTGGAGTGCATCTTGGCATTTCTGAGGCCAGTAAGCATAGTCTTACAGTATATTAATATGGTTATTGACAAGGTGGCCTCTGCTACTCTTTTAAATGCAGCAATTTGTTAAATTACCTGCAAGATACAAAAAAAAAAAACCAACAAAAACAAACCAAATTTACTGGTGCAGTGGGTGTGGGTGTGGTTATCTTTGATGAAACACACGCAGTTCATGAAAAATGGATTGATGTGTAACGATGATGATTTTTCATACACATTATCAACTGTCTATGAACTGCTATAAAAGTCTGCATGAAGAGCTTTGGCAGGGCGCTTCACCTATATGGCCTGATATTCTGCATGTTAGCAGTGCACTGCAATAATAATCATAACAGAGAACAGAGAACAGGCATAGGATAAGTCATGGCTCTTTTTACAAACATTTCAGTCTTAAACATGCTAAACTTGATTTAAGACTGGAATTTTGTTTAGATTTTTGCAAATTTTTTTGAACAGGTCAGTGTCAGGACTTGACCCCTTTGGCAGGTTCAGTAGACTGTCGCACATCGGTCCACTCCTGCATGGTGCTTTGGAGTGCCTGGGTCTTCTCCTTGTCAACTTGCACATAGTCCACCTTCTCATCAGAGGTCACAGAGGATGTAGAGGGCTGTGGGATGATAAATAAGGCAGCAGTGAGATTCTGGCCTGAGGGCGTACTGCGCTGCAGGAGAAATAAGAACAAATGCTTTAACAAATTCAGTGTAGACAATGAGCTGTTTACTTTTCTGTGTGGGCTGGGTGACCCAGGCTGGAAGTCCAGTGCTAGATAGTCCACATTGCCACACTTCCTAGGGGCTGGACTGCTGGTGCCACTGACAGCTGGAGAGGTAGAAGCTGGGTTCTGCTAATGGGGACAGGAGGGAGGTTTCACTCACATAGGGTGCAGTGAGAAAGCATAACACAAAGTGGATCATTAAAACAAAGAACGCAATGTGCTGTCCTGATCTCCCCTCCAGCTATTAGGACTCACCATGGCCACATAATTCTCCTCACTGTCTGCAGAGTCAGTGCTGGTGATACTCTGTGTAGAGATAGGTCGACATTGCTGGGAGGACATAGAGTTCATAGCAGGCCTGGAGCAAAGCAGACAGGACTGTGAGTGGTTCTACCTCCTGTGCTCAAGCAATAACTAAATACAGCACCAATCCATTCCATCAAAGTATGTGTGCATTGGTGTGTGTGTGTGTGAATCTCCATTTGTAACCTAGGTTGAATGACTGATATGAGACTCACACGGGTCGTGTCCAGGACATGGTGACTGGGCTCTTAAATGGCAGCTCATCAATGATCCCATTGTTCTTCAAATCAAGAGGTGTTGGCTTCGCTGTGGAAAACAAAGCAGACACTGTCAACAAATATTGTCTTCAAAAAACAACAATGCAGACATTAGAGATGATCTGAAGCCAAAAATGATGGTTATTATTCAAAACAGTGTGTTTTCTGCTTTCCAAATCTCACATTTCCTGTTAGGTTTGAGGTTGCGGTTGATGGGTGGTGGTGTAACGTCGCTGAGACGGCCGGGCCTGTGACACAGAGAGGTGCTGCTCCCCTTACGTGCAGGCAATGTTGCAGAGAATCCTGGAAAATCAAAGTGATGAGGGCCAGGGCTCATAGGGATGTAGATATTCTTAGGACTGTCAGCCTGGGCAGAGTTGAGTGGCGAGGATCCTGGATTCATGGGCACATAGTTGTCATCTGAGTTGCCACTGTCTGAACGAGTCAGTGGGGCTTTGGTTCTCTGGTATCAAAGGGGACAGAGGGTAAATGACTAATCTCTGGGGTCAATATTGCAGACAAAATGCAACATTAAACTAGGGTAAATAAAGTAGAAATGCATTTTCTTTCTATAATTTAGCACTGAACATATCTATCTGAGGAGGAAGTGCTGTAAAAGGAAGACAGTGGCTCACCAGGTAGGAGCTGAATCCATCATTGACAGACTCCACAGACTGGCCTGAGTTGTTGAAATGGATGGGACGATGATGGCTGCTAGTTTCAAAGGAGGAGCCTGTGGACAAAATCTGTGTTTACCACTACACTGAAGAAAAAAATCTCATGTCACAGTACAAACCTAGTCATTGTACAATAATTGCTGGAACATAGGCAGATTTAGGCAAAAATATTTTATTTCAAGGAGTAAACTCATGTTTCTAATGAAACAAAGAACATGAGTGACATCAAGGGAAATGCTTCACTAGGTTATAATCAGCCTCTGCAGCACAGGTGTGTGAACAGCCTGTATTGTCGCTAAAAAGGGTCACGGACCATTATTGTCTCTGGCTATAAGAAGCCTGAGAAAGGACTTGGCAAACTAGAGAACCCAGCATGCTAAGGGGCATTGCATAGTATCTGTGAATGCTTTTCTTATTGCTTATCAGCCTGGAACGAGGCATTCTGAAATAGGATGTATGGCTTAAATTTCATTAGTATCTCAATGGAACAGTGTCCACTAGACAGGCCCCTTTGTTTTTGCTTAGGTGCTACCATTGAATTAGTAAAACAAGAGATAGAGAAAGAAAGAAAAAATGAGAGAGGGGGAGGAAAAGGAAACGCAAAATCATTGCTATACCTCAAAATCAACTGATTGAGCAGATGTCCATTTGAACAACAGGAAACAAGTGAAATCCATGATTTTACAATAACTGTGCTAGTCAACTTAGATATGTGTTTAAAGAAATAGGCAACAATCAGATGGAATATATTAGGAAAGCTAGTAATTACAGCCAGTGTACCTCGGTGCAGCCTGACATTCTCGACAGCCGGGAGAGTATTCCTACGTGGGATAACGGACGATGTAGACATCACCTCTCCATTCTGGCTTCCTACTGATTGGGGACTCCCCCACTGCCCCTCTGACCCTTGGCTAGGTTTTGGGGGTCTAGGAGGAGGAGCACAGGACGACTCAGAGCTGGAGGGCGTCAAGGAATTGTGATTCCTATCAAACGTCCGGGGGATTTGGTAGAAGGAGCCAGGTGGTGTAGGAAGATCATAATTGTCAGGTGGACGCTCGTTGCTGTGTATGGTGGCAAGGGCATTACAGGGTGTTTTGAAGGTGTAAACCTCTTCACTCTCCAGCTCAGGATCATCCAGTCCACTGTGAGTTGCTGCCTCAGAACTGTAACCCCGTGGAAGTAGGTATCCAGCCTCTTGTGGTGAGTCATCATGCACTGGTAACTGGTGTTTACCTGGTTTAGGAAGGCTGTAGAAGCCATGCAATTGAGCACCCATGCCATTTAGACAATGAGAGAAGCCATGGGAGAGATTCTGCACTGCAGAGTCACTCCCCACAGACAGATTGCTTCGTGTGGCTTGGGAGAAACTTGCACTCCTATGACGTGAAGACAAACAGACATCAAGTCTTAGTGACAACTTTCCGCAGTACATAAATAACACACATTTATCTTATACGTCATTGTCAGCCTATCTCAAACAATGTCAGAACAAAAATGGTTGATAACCATTAGTTTTACAGTAGCATTTTCAGTGTAATAACCCAAGTAACCAATAGATGGCAATGTAGCACTTTGGAGGAAACTTTAGTTCTCTGGGTCTCAGCACACATATTTAAAAAAACAATGTACCTCTGCATCTGTGCCTGAGCACCTTTAGGCAGATAAAGCGTTCAATTTCAGTATTTTTAACATCTCCTTGAAAATTATTCTTTTACATGTTTTCAGCAAGCTGACAGAAAGAGGACATCCAAGAATATGAATGAGAATGAGAATATGATTTCTTCCCCTGTTAGGCACCCAAGGAATATGAATCGTTTCCTTATATCTGTATTAATCTCTTGAGATATTATGCATATGTATAATCCACACAGAATTATTCTATTATTAAAATCAATATGACAATTACATGTAACAATTTTAAATTAATTATGGGATCGATAAGTAATGTTATCAATACTAACATAACATTTTGCTCTCTGTGACTCCACTTCTTTGTATGCCATGCTGTTTCAATCATTAGTCAATATTTGTTTTGCCTTCCATCACTGTGACTGCATTGGGGCTTTTACATAGGTTAATACCATTGGTCATAAGGTCCCATTCTGATGTCCCCCTTCATCAGGTACGTGTCTTAATTAGCAGACCCATAAAGTGGAAACTAGTGAGGGAGTGACAGAAATATCTATATAAAACTGATGAGATGCATTATGTGTCTTTGGTATTCAAAGAGGTCTAAGCCAGCAGATCTGGGTGCAAACTTTGTGGCTGAAAGAACAGTTCTACCGTGGGTGATTCTAAACCTATAGGAGCGATGAATTGCAGCCTGAACCTCATTGATCATCTACTGTGCTGGGCATTTGCTGAATGGTGTTATAATTAAAGCAGCATTCTTGGGGGTATGATGACAACAGGAGGTGAGATGATTATGCATTAATGTAAACACTTGTTCCTTTTGTTCCCTCACTCAGAATAAAGCCAAGAAAGGCATTCATGACCATATTCATACAGCTATTCAACAAGTATTCACATCTCTTGACTTGTGCAGATTTTACTGTTGAAGTGTATTTAATGCACATTGCCCATCCCTGCTCATCAGTAAAGCATATCATGTTGCATCAGAGGGTCATGACCTTTACCGTGCACTCTCTGTCTTCCTGCTCATGCACTGGTGGAGGAGGAGGTAGTCCTGGGGTGCACTGTTGGACAGGGAACTATGGTGTGTGTGGCGCACAGGCACATCAAAGGTGAAGAGGACTGGCTGGCTGGAGTGGATAGGGGCTGAGGACTTGCGTTCGCCAGTCAGAGGACCCATGGAGCCAGTGACATCTGCTCCAACAGATCGAGGCACATGGTGTAACCTGCCATCTGCAGACAGGAGTAAATGGAATTGACTGATTGTTTAACCCACAAAGCTTTTCCCCCAAAACTCAGCTTTGTTTTAAAGCAGTGTTTTGCGGAATGAAAATGCTAAAAATCTTATGCTACAGAAAGTAACAATCTGTCAAGTCATAATCCCCTAGACATTTTCTTTTTGTCGTGTAAATCCTTGAAGTCAAAGGGCAGTGTCTAATTCATTTCAGGGTTTTAAGCCTTTGAATGACCTTGCATTGCATGGTCTGATATTCAGTAGCTTTCAGTCCGTGCTCCAATCAATACAGAAGAGGGATCTGTCTCGAAGGGGGAGAGAAAACAGTATCCTTCTGCTTTTTTGGACTGAAGGTTGCCAGTGGTTCAACAGCACATGATCCTTTTTGTACAGGGTCAGTGTCCTTTGTTGGATTTTATTGAGCTGACCATTGTTTTAAACAGAGGAACTATGCGAACTACAGAGTGTTACAGTCCCTTTTCTGTATGACATTCCTAATATCTGTATTGAAAGGCTACAATGAAAAGGCAAATCTGAGATGGGGATACTGTAAATAGATTGGGCAGGAAGCCAAAATGAGGAGGCACACATTGAGCTGTAGGAGTAGAGTGGGCGGTCCACTGATCCATCGACTCATGGTGCTGTGTGCAACACTAGCTGATGCAGAGAGGAACTCATCTTTTTTTTTACTAATCGTTCTCTCTTCACTATACAGTCAATACAATGTTTTGCATAGATTCATATTAAATGTTTTGCAAGTATATTTATATAAAAACAGATTTATTATATCACTATATAATGACAAATGATCATTTTAATCACTTTTGATTCATTTATGTGATGGCAAAACAATTGTTAAAATGTTGAATGCAGTTTCCAAGAGACTAAGGTGATGCCATCAAACCACCTTTTGTCTGGAATCAAAAGATATTTTTAAGAATATAAAACAGAAAAAATGAAAAAAATTTCATTTTAGAAGCTGGTACCAGCGAATGTTCTGCTGGACAGATGACTTATTATTATCTAAAGTCATGTTCTGTCAATCAACCGATCTGTCAATCCACTACATTCGCCCGAATCATATCTGAAAATAACTTGCCACTTTTCACTTTTTTCTAAACAGACACATAAGCCATTGCCTTCTCCTACACAATTTTCCTTCTTTATCAGAACTTTACAAAGCATGTTATGGATTAAATTGCCCTTTAAAAGAGGACAGTGTTCTGTGAGTCATGATGTGAGCTGTCCATACAGAGGGACCACAGCCACTGTGAAAAACAGAAAACACACAAATGTGGTGTGTGAGCATGTGGGGAGGTTTGAGGGCGGGTGTATTCTGGAACCGAGTTAGCTGAATGAGGTCACATCCATGCCTGGGGGAAAGGACTCTGTTGTGGGGTCTCTAGGCCACTGGACATCAGTGAGATGGCCAGGCTCACAGCCACACAGGCAGGGACTCCCCCCAATGATTCACAATTACACCACTGTTCTCCCACTGTTCTCCCTAGACTGGTAAGGCAACATCTCCTTTCTCCACAAAAAGCTTTGTGAAAGCTTTCAACTAGTGTGGTGAGTACTGTTAGACCCACTAACAGCGGTATATATATTGATTTGTTGTACAAAGACACTTCCTCCCCTTGTCAGAGTGGACAGTTAGAAAACATAAGCAGGCTTGAGGATTTTAACGTCAGGAAAAGAACAAAAAAAATTGAAACAGTAAAATGTAATTGAGATAATTTTCATACGGTGTACACGAAGTGGATGATTTTTGGTGTGCCCTAAAAGAATGTTGATAAAATGCCACACAACTGTCAGAATCAGAGCAGGATGAAAGACGGCTGGTCCAGCCAGCTGATAGAATAGACTATATGTCTCATCACTGACGCTAATGGGTCTGATGACATATGTTACCACTGGGAAACAATTCCATCAAGTCAGTAGAGAGGACAGAAATGGAGAAAGGAAGAAAAAATAAAAACATGAGGAATTTCCCCTAGGTGCTTCCAGTAAGATTCCCTCCACTGGCTACTGTACTGTGACACTGAACATACGTTGGTCAAATATTTATTAACCAAAGTGAGTTGTAAATTTATTATACTACAAACTACAATCAGTAATCAAGCAGAGAGACTGGCACAAGTAAAAGGAAGGCTCCTTATTTATAGTTTTATTTTAAGGCTGGTGTCATTACCCGAAATAGTGTACTTTATACTATGCTGAAACCTCAAACAAGGTACAACAACAAGTTCATCACACAACATTCCTCAGCTCGCAACAAATATTACACCGTCAACATGATGGTGTAATATAGCCACATATTTTGGTGTGGCTATTTTGGGTCAAAGAGCACCTAAGTTCATAAGCAATTTTTCAATTATTCTCTATAATACATCACCTACTGTCTCATCTACATTGACATAATCTAATTGAAGATGGCTGCTGATCTCAGGGGTCCAAAATTATAGCCCTGCTGTAGCACTAAGGACAAGAAGGTCTTTGTAGGGTGCTCATTTCCTCTCAGTCCGAACAAAATTAGACAAGGACATATGATAATCTAATCTGAAATGACATCTAAAAATAGAAACCACTGACCTATTGAATTGAAAGTGTCTCATGGAAACATGAACGAAGACGAAGAATCTGAGTCTTCTCAGCACAGCAGTTGCACACTTCTATCAGGACTGCAATCATCTATTAAATATTTTATAGTATAATCATCAATAGTACACACTGCCATCAATCTGAGTTCTAGAAAAATACAATATCCTTAATGATTTCATAAAGAGACTCCACTTAAAAATACAGCCTTTCCCACAGTGCCCTGTTAATGTATCCTTGAAAAAGGCATCTACCTGTACAAGTCAACCTTGAAAAGACCACCAACTGAATGTTACACTGTTTTCTTTTCAGTGCGATTCCAACTTTGTAGACACATTATTTGATTTTCTGCACATCTCAGCTGGGCCACTGGCTCTGTACAGCAACACTAAGTCCCAGGAGGCCACATAGTGGAGTCCATTTGCATGTGTGGTTGGTGGGGGGTTGGCAGCTTTCCATGAGACTGATATTACTGGACAAAAGGGGATGCTAGCTGGAGCAAAGATGGGTTAGCTAGACACCAAGGAGAAT
This sequence comes from Mastacembelus armatus, assembly GCF_900324485.2. Taxonomy (NCBI): domain Eukaryota; kingdom Metazoa; phylum Chordata; class Actinopteri; order Synbranchiformes; family Mastacembelidae; genus Mastacembelus; species Mastacembelus armatus. The sequence goes on along the minus strand of NC_046645.1, from coordinate 21,735,586 downwards.
TGTTAGAACTGATGGAGCATGATGCATCACAGGAAGAGGGAAAATGGTGTCCTCACTCTGTTGGTCTGAAGTGAACAAAGTGACATGGCTGTTTCATTCTCCCTTGAAAACAGCTCAGAAGTGTACTAAGCAGAGCAGACACACAGGCGCATTCCCTGATCACATTACTCCCCTGTGCCTGCTCGCTCCAGAGCATCATGTGAGCACCGCCCATCGACCACCATGCAACATCAATTTGCCTCAGTATAATAGATTGATCAATCACCTAAAAAGGCTCAAGCTTGTTGGGATCCACGAATTAAACAGACTGGCTAAATCTACAACAGCAGCTAATTTTTTTAGCTCATTTCTGCAATGAGCTATTGCAAACCTCATTTTTGACCTTATTTTTGCAAGGTGATAGGCAGATTAATACTGTAGGCGTGAAACAGTTGGGTGGACACAGATGAAAGGTTGAGACAATTTTTGGTAGAGGAATAGAATTGGTTATATTATCTCCTAGATAAAATGCAAATTGATCGGTAAGACTGTTGCCTACATAAATTGTGAGGTTGTTGGTACGTTATTAACAATCAAGTTTCTCAGGTGTTCCCTCTTTGTCAATATTATATAATGTAGGGGGGTTTGGTTGATTGATCCATCATTCACCCAGTTTGGTCTTTGTTAGCAGGACTTTGCTATATTTTCAGTATTTTGAAAACTTGAGATGGCAAGGACACAGTTATAATGAAACTGATTACTTCCACCAAGACACATTTTATAGTCATGTTGAGATCTGCAGCTGCAGTCAACTAATCATCAGTCTGGCTTTACAACTGGGTTCTCTTTCCATTGCCTATATGACAAAAACTATTGAGGCTATCGTTGGAGATGTTAGTTTCATAAAACATCCTTTTTCCATTTCTCACCATTTTAAGGGCAATAGTTCAAGTGAAAAACAATAGTGACTTTTTTTCCAATGGACAGGCAAGGAAACAGAAAATGAAAACAAAAGAGAATGGGAGCTGTCTTGCAAAAGATAGACAAAAAAGAAAAAAAGGAGGACTGATGACAAGTAAACACCTCATCTCTCAGTTGAGATTATCCTCGTATCAGAGTTCAAACAGCCAGCAACGAGCAGAACAAAGCTCATGATTGACGAGATTATGTTCCACTCATTAGATTGTGCTTGGAGGTGGATCTCCCCAGGTGCAAACACACGCCATACTTTGCCATGCTTTTAGTTGTCAGTGTTCAAAATGAAATGAGTGACAGCTGTACTCACATTAGTCCATTTGGTTGAAGTGATATCATATTTTTTAAACAAATGCATCTCTAAACATAACCATGAATCACACTTTGTAAATCTACCTTCTGTAGTATTTCTTTATTTTACAGAGATCTCAGCGCTCTTTCATTATTTTGACAATGGTCGTGCACAATGTATTCTCAGGTTTCTGGTTTCCAGCAGTCCTTCATACGCTGCAAGTGGTGTTGCAGGTTGCATGGCAGTAATAGCAGCAGCAAACTGTCCTCAGACAGCTCTGTGGCAGCAGAAACCTGACCTTCCAATGCCATGGAGTCTCATTATTTCAACAAAAATCAATGCAGACGAAGGGCACTTTGGGAGCAGAAAAGGCAGGGAAAGTAAACAGCCAGAGGAGATTTACCTCCAAAATACTGGGGTCATGGATAGCCAAGTTTCAGATGCAGATATCTTAAATTCTCAGGACATCAAACAAAAATGATCTGCATTGTCACCACAAGAAGTATGGATATCTTATTAATATGTAATTAGGGTGATCTTACTCTTTGTTTTTTAACAATTTTTAATTAAAAGGAATAAAGAAAATGCATATTAGCACAAATATGATATCAAACTAGAGAGAGAGAGAGAGAGAGAGAGAGAGAGAGAGAGAGAGAGAGAGAGAGAGAGAGAGAGAGAGAGAGAGGAGTAAAACTAATGTGAAAGATGTGAAAGTTGCTTTCAAGAGTTGGGCAACAGTGAACTGCCATGTGCTGCCCTTGGCCCATGCCCCTGAAGTTTAGATCAAAGTGCTGATATAACCGATGCTATGAAATACCTCAACTAAACCCAATGAGGAAGAAAACAAAAACAATTCTCTATTCAACATTCCTCTATTGTGTAGGTAATCCTAGTTAATCCCTTTCACAATAGTTTCAGATTTCCTATTGACACTGCAGCTATATTATGACATTTGTACAGTATGTAATATTTTGGCTACAGAACACATTTATTATGTACCTCAAACACTCAGGCTACTGTGTCTTGAGACCACCTGTCCAGCTCAAACATGCTATCTGTACAATTTGTTTGAGTTTGTGCGGCTTCTGTTTGTCTCTGTCTAATTTCTATAGTAGGAACAAACTTCTAAGTTCCTAAGTTTCCAGCCCGATTTGTTTTCTTTGAGAGATAGAATTCCTGTTCTGTTAGGTGATTAATGACTCAGTTCTGCAGCTGTCTGCCAGGAGGAAAACCCCACAACATATATTTACTGCTAAAGCATGTTTTCAAACAGTTCTTCTCATTATGTCCATTTACCAGTGTCACCTCGCCAAAATAAAATCACAGAACCCACAGATATAAGACCATCAGCTGATAACAGCTGTGTATGTTTAACAGGTGTTCAAAGATATAAAGATTAAGATCGAAGATGTTGCAGGAGAAATAGTGATTCAGAAAGAGTTCAGCTTGGGCGGCCATCTGCCTCGACCAGTTGGGGTGAGTGGACAGAGGAGAGAGAAAAGAACCACAACAATAAACAACAAAAACATTGTGCAGTAATTCTGGTACAGTAATCATCTTATTACATGATTAAATGTGGTATCTACATAGACACACAATCTTCAATCAAGGGTTGTAAGATGTTGTACAAAATGTATGAGGCAAGTTTTCGATTTCAGTCTGTATAAATAAAACAGACTTGAAAAGGGATATGACTGCCTCTTGTCATGATCAGAGTGTATTTTTACGTTATTATACAACAGGTTGCTTGAATCAAGGAGACCTACTAGTTTACAAATTTGTAAAAATACAAAAACTAGCTAGCTTTACAGTAAGCCAGTGCTGATGAAAACAGCTGAGAGGTCAGTCTGACAACAACCTGATACCACACAAGGAAGTAGTCAGGGGACAGTTAAGAGGAAAAATATAAGTCAACAATGTATTTGCATATAAGTCAACAATGTTTTTTTTTTTTTGGAACAACCTTTCATGCAAAATTGGTTTTACAAGGAAGATATGTGTTGTGTGGACTAATCTTAAAATCCATGTTTGTGTGTGTCTGTTTAAAACAAAGATAAAGTTCAAAATGAAATGGACACAACAAAGAACAATCACATCTTTGCAGCACTTTAGTACACATACAAGAAGTAGAGAAAACAGTTAATTGGTGGGTCTGTTATTTCACAGCTGCAGTGATCTATTAACTGGCTTAAGATCAAATAAATGGCTGCTTTTCCACACACTTAAAACACCACCAAACCTTGAGAATAGAAAAAAAAAAATCACATCTACAGTGATACTTTGTCCAAGATGTTTAGTTGACAGTTTAAACATGCACACGTAGAAAAAATATTAAACTACTTAAGCACTTAAAAGCACAGAGTGTTGTAACAACAGAGGAAGCTTGTTATATTTTTCAATACGTAAGAGTTGTATAAAAATTTCTAAAAAAAAACATTTTCACATCTGGCTGCCATTGATACACCCGGAGAAGGTGGCGGTTTCGGGTTTTAATGCTTGTCAAAATCATTCAGGCTTTCTTTGAAAATTATAGCCCAATGGCAAAAACAATGCTAAGAGTCATGATTTTGCTTGGGATAAATGGCAAGTGGTTTTTCAGGGAATAAACTAACACAAAGACGAATGCTACCAAATTGTAACTTGGAGTGAAAAATGCATTTAGCCAGACACAGTGAGCTCACAATTTCTGATAAAGTTTCTTGGAAGTAGGATCTTAACATTTCAGTGAAAACAGCTATAAGACTAAAATAGCTTGATGTGGTCCTTGCACTAAAGGAACTGCAATCACTAAAGCAACTGTCGTCACATAAACCTTCTGACTCGTCCAACACATTCTCCCAGCCACACCCTGCTGGCTACAGTTGATACTGTGCGAGTCTCATAAGAAAGCCTTGCTTATTACTGAATTTGGACCAGGGGGTTTCCATCTCAAAATGATTATACTGTCTACAAGTGTTTTTATTCCACACCTGGACATACTGCATGTTACAGATGACCAACCATGTGTACAAAGAGTAACGTCTCCCTGCAGCCAGATGGCAGGAAAACAACAGCAAGTGAGTGTGATCTGGATCTGGTAGGAATAAGAATATGAGAGGAGCTTTTTCACAGACTCTGACAAAACAAAGACTATACTGAAAATATGAGATACATTTCCCACACAGGGCAAAGAGATGAATTGATGCTATAACTAATTATCTATCTATGCTAGCTATCATGAGCTAATAGTAACTATACACAACAGGCTTGCTTATTATCATAGCAGGTCTGTAATCATATAACCAAAGAGTGTCTAAAGATAGTGAAGAACACTTTAAAGGCATCTGTATCATTTTCTTTAATTCAGAGGGATCACTTTGAACATGGAGTAGTTGTGTTGTTTAATGGTAAGGCCATAGCAAATCTATGCCTGGAAGGTGAAAGGACTGCTCTCCTTCAGAAGCAGTCTTACTTAACAACATCTCTTCAATGATTAGCATGTCTTTTCTGATCTGGCACTTTTATCCACCATGCTTTATGGTGCCACTAGTGGAATCAATCTTTTAAATCACTGATAGCCCCAAAGGGAAACCATTCCCATGCAAAAAAAACATCTAAAGCAGAAGGAGTGGCAAAAACAGAAAACCAAGCCTCTGTATCTGTGACTAACTTTTAAAATTGCCCATATCAATAATAAGAATTTCCATCATGCAAACACGAGAGACCAAGAACCAACCATTTCTTTAACAAAACAAATGAAGAGAAAAATCAATAACACTCTCAGACACTGTGTCCATTTATTTGGCAGGGATGGTCCAATTCCAGTCTCTCAAATAACAAAGATGGAAAAAACAGAATTGCCAATGATAGCATGTAGCTGCACCTTTGCTGCTGAATTTCTGTGAAATCTGTTCCAAATAACATGAGAATTTGGAGACTAATAAAAGGGAGGTGTTACTGTATTACTGTATTTTGTACTTCTGCCTTATATGCCCTAAAAACAAAACACATTTTATTAATTTAGTACTGGTACAGTAGTTACTCATTTCACTGTATATACAGGACATATTATTAGTATATTCTGTTCTTAGTAAACTGTTCATAACTGGGAAGCAAGACCATGTTGTAAAGGCTTAGCTTGATAGATTACTGGTCAAATGTGTTGATTATTTTCTGTTGATGATTCAGTACTACATAATACAAGAACCGTGATTCTCTAATGTGCCAACTAAGTGTTTTAAATGTAGGAAAGCAGCAACATCAGACCAAAAACAGAGAGAGAGCAGTAGGGATAGGTCAGAGCTTCCTACCGTGGTTGTCATCAGACTGGTTGAACCCACACAGCTGGCAGATGGAGCGGACCCACTTGTTCATCTCTTCTTCAGTTTCAGCAACAAGATAAAAGGTGCGGTCTGACGTCTTAATGTCAAACACAAAACTATCCTGGAACTCCTTCCTCTTAAAGGTCAGGCCAGCATCCACCTGTTCACAGCAGTGCAGGTCGATGACCCGGATGGGTTTCTTGGAGTGATCATTCTTGTAATACTCAAGAACATCAGGGTCGCCACTCATGCGGCCACTGCGAAGGATAAACCAACGTTTTTTCCATGCCTGGGAAATGAAATTGAAAGAGAACTTTAGTACCCTACGAGCTAAATCAAACACTGTTTATGTGTTGAGTGCTAAAGTTAGATTCCAAATTTAAAATAAATTTCTACCATGAAGTACTCTACATGTTAAGCAATCAACAATTATACGATGCAGTTTATTTTCTTACTGTGTGCAGTAACACACTCGACAGCTGGACCTTGGTTGTGGTGTTGAATCTTGATCAAACAGACTTCAGAGAAACTAAAGCCTGCTTACTTGAGCAGGTTACTGAGCTTTAGCATGTGTGGTTATGGGTGGTGGTTTCTGTATGCTGGAGGCGGGTGGAGGGGTGCAGCAGGTGTTTACTCACTCCTAACGTATTTCCTGTGCTGATATCCCTCTGTGAGCTATGACAGGAGCATAGATCCACCATGACAACTACAAGATGCCAGGCTCCTCCCACTTCAAGAATTGGTGAATGACACCACTTTGGTCCAATGGAAAACAAGTTGCATTTTCATATGATCATGTCATTGGAGTTTCCTCGGAGAGGGTAAATAAACATCCCTTGTGCTAACCACAAGGACGACAGCAGCAGTACAGTACATGCGCCAATAAAGTTGTGACGCAACTTCGGAAAACATACATGTTGCCTTCACATTAATAAAACCATTGTTGTAACTGGAAGAGCACAAAGGAAGAGCAGTGGCCTTAATTACAACAGCTCCATACGTTTTCCCAGTGGCGGTTTTAAAGGGACTCTGTGTGCACATAGACAAAAGAGGACCACAGACCAGGAAGGGAAAGGGGGAGCAAAGGGGTTGGGGGGGGGGGTTGGACCTCTGCCAGTGATGCACATCCGCCAGGCAATGTCTCTCACATGCAGGCTGCTGACACACAGAATCCTGCAGGCCCTCTCTCTCTCTCCATCCACACAGACACTGCCGCAAGGTTCACTGCCGCACCAACAACCCCCTCCCCCACACCCTCACCAGAATGACACCATACAGATGCACAGTGCATGCATGCATGCACGTGCACACGCACGCACGCACGCGCGCGCGCGCGCACACACACACACACACACACACACACACAGATCAGAGAAATGGATCACATTGCACTTCTATCTTTTGAAAGCGGTATCCCTAAACTCTTCTGGAAATAGCCATGCTGAATTTTCTTATAGGCTATAATATTATGTCTGAAATACATCTCAGAGATAAAATTAATGATGGCTGTAATATAAGCTACACTTTCAATGTATTGTGCATACTGGCTGTCTGTCACACTGTCACCAGCATACTGGGACACACTGGGACAAAGGGACAACTAAAAGAACTTTTCAGGCACATAAATCTGCAATTTACATTCTATTCATTGGCAGTTGTGGTGTTAATGAATCAAAGAGTGTGTGGCACTTTTGTTAAAGTCATTTTCATCATGTAGTATATAACTGCTAATGCTAATGCTAACAAATTCAGCCCAGAAAATGCCCTGCTTTTTAATTGTCTTTAAATCCACAAATCCAGGTTTTCCCTCTGATTAGTGATAAAGGCTGAGCCATTTGTCTCTATTTTTTCCAGTTCGTAAAAATAGCTTGCCATTGTGCTAAGCTACTTTGATTAAGTGTGCCAAAGTTAACGTACAATATGATCATCGGTTGCTGCCATCTGTCCCCCGAGTGATGAATGGAAAAACCTCAAAGAACAGGGACCTGCCTGAAAACCATTAGCATGGACTAATAACAGACAGCACACTGAGCCCTGAAAAATAGTTTCATTCAGATATGGCAGCCCTGAATTTCTTCTTTGGTCCAACCAATAGCTCAACAAAAGATATTCAGCATTTTACCTACAGTATATTGAAGTAAAATCTTAATGTTAGAAAGTGGTGTTAAACAGTGTAAATGTAACACTTTATTTTAAGATAAATCCATTGTTCTTATGCAAAATGTCGACAGATTATTTTGACATGTTAACTGCTCTCTTTGTGTTTCCTTTGAAAAGTCAACACAGCTAGAAAAAGGCAACATGTTTTCATTCGTTTTTTTCTTTTTTTCCAGGAAGTGCAGACAGTGATCTTATCTTCAGTTTATAGCTCAGGTATTGCTGTGGTTATAAGACTTTTTCATTGTATTTCAGTCTGTCAGACTGATATAAGGATAAAAGCTGGATGAAGTATGGCCTTAATGATGTTGATCATAGAGCCTGCGAGGTGCATCTTACCACTTATTTTACATCAGATTCAGGAAGGGGGAAAAAAAAATGAGCATAATCATTTTAATCAGCATTATCTGATGAGTTAAGCAACTGTGTGAAAACCACATATTAGGTCATGTCTCGCTGTTGTAGGTCTTTTAAAGAACGTCCAGTAATGCAGATTATATTAGTAGTGGGTGTGGGAAAATGGATTCCACCAACGTCAACAACGTAACTCCTCAAATTTCCTTCCAAATTGAAGTGTGAATGTCGTTAAAATAAGTACATCACACTCCTCCAGAAGAACAAACACAGTGATACATACAGTTTTTTTCTTTTTTCATGGTTATAAGCTCTTTGGTTCAGTGCCATTACACCTTCCACAGAGCTTTGCTATAAATCTTGCAAGCCACTTTTAAATATTATTGCCTTTTCTGGAAAGTAAGAGCATCACTTAATTGAGACCTGGAGTGCTGCCCAGTTTCAAGAGGTCAGTGTGACCCAGCTGGGTTATTCCTGGCATTCTTCAGCTTTGGGCAGCATAGTAACCCAGCACAGGAACAGCTCTCAACCACAGAAGGAAAGACGACTCATTTAGGAGGCCTTATCATACTAAAATTAGAATGAGTAGTTCCACAGGAAAAGCAGTTGCTGCCTAATCAAGAAAAAATAAATTACAGATTTGTCTGAATGAGAGGCTTGAATGTTTCCCTGTGTCATACTTTCTGTTAACCTCTTCATAGAAATCTGGCATGGAAAGTGAAGGAACATTTAAATAAATTCAGCAACACCACTGGTAGTGCAGCTTTTCCTCTCTCCATCTCATGGTCTCTCTCTCTCTCTCTCCCCCTCATGCACTCAGTCAAATCTGAGTAAAGTTCCCTAGTGAAGTAAATCATGGGGGAGGACACAACAAAATGAGCTAACCCACCCAGTGTTTGTCCTACAGAGCATGTCTAAGCCCATCGATCACTGTCTAAGCACTGAGAAGTGAGGGCTGATGCTGTAAAACTAGGCTGAACTCTCTAAACCCTCCCCTCCCCCTCATTGCTTTGGTTTAAGCTGCATTGCTGTTTGGAACAACAGGGGCTTAGCTTAGACACACTACCCTTGTTAGCAAGTGGACTGAACAGTCCACTGGATCACTGACAAAGCTGTGAGTCCGGCTGAGAATCAAAGTCTAAACAGATATGCCATCAAATCGTTGCATTAGTGTCTGAACAATATCCTGCAAACCACACAGGGCATCTTGTAACTCTGATGTACGAGCATTTGTTCATCATGTTCTACTGCTCTTTTCGCCAAAGAAATCAAAGTGAAATAAAAGTTCAATCAATGCAAAAAATTACAAAACAAACAAAAGCTATAAAATCAATGGGAAAACATTAAAGATAGCTCTCTGAAAATGTCTTAAGATTTAAAATTTAAACCCCTTTGCTTTTTGAATTGTAAGTTCTGTACTTTAGAGTTAAAAAAAAGAATTGCCTGCCAGCACTCTATGCTCTCTAAGAATAAGGGCCAGTCATCCGTATCTATGAGCCCAAAGCGTTTAGTCCCTTCAGTCTTATTCAATCATCCTATAAAGGTTTGCTCTTACCTTGTTCCAACGCAATCTCATTTGTCCTGGTCTGATAGCAGCAGGTTACAGATACAGAAAGACTACAGTCGAGCACAAAGAATAACAAGTCTGCATCTATTTTAGAAGACTGGGAAGGAAAACATCTAATAACAAAATCGCACGAAGCAATCTTTTGTTTCTAAATATAGGATCAAAACTAGTTTGTCTTGCCAGTTCCTTTTGTTACTTTGCATATTAATATGTAGACACGTGTTACTATTTCTGGTAGACAGCAAAACAATGATACTATGGGAAAACAAACAAATCCATACAAAAGTTCAATTGTCTGATTTGTGTTGATCATCCTCCAAGGATTTTTGTCACATTATATAAGCTAAAAACAGAGCAAAAGCTGAAAATTCACAGCACTCATTTACTAGTTTTGTATATATCTAATCCAACAATGTAAAACGCAGCCCCGCCTCACATCTTTGAGCTCAACTCCTCATTCCGCTGTCCCAGTGACACAATGAACTTATAGATGATTGTGGTCCAAATAATTATTTAAGGTGTGCCTTCTATAGCAATAAAGCAATACATAGTGTGTGTGTGTGTGTGTGTGTGTGTGTGTGTGTGTGTGTACTAGTAGTAGTAGTAGTAGTAGTAGTAGTCATCGTAGTAGTAGGAGGCAGTGTCAACAGACTGCCTGATAAGCATCAGTCAACATGTTTTTAAATGTGCACGAGCAAACACCCAAACTAAACACATATGTTATCCAACGTCAAGACTAGAATAGCCTTGTTTACCTCTTCTCCTCTAAATCAGGAGATGAGGGGACTGCAGGTTGTTGTCTTTGACTCTGTATCCTCTGCTTTACCTGCTGCTGCAGTACACACACTACACAGCTGCACAAACACCAGCACTATGGAGATGAGGGGAGAGCCTTGTAGCAACCTTGCTTATATAAAATTTCTCATCTATTGCCAGCTTTCCTAAAGGTCAGGTGTTGTGGCAGCGATATGCAGTACTTCTCGTGACTAAGAGCCTCAGGCAACATGTCTCCTGTTTGATCTGAGTGGCAGCACATCACTGCTCATGCTCACATGCACCAACACCACCATGATGAGAGTACATTAAAATGTACTTGCACTTGGCCAGTACTGCTTAATTATAGTAAAAGAGCTGGGACAGCACATACAGAGAATAAGGAGTGGGAGGAAAAGTAGTCAGTGTTTCGATAGTATCCAATTTCATCCAGCTACTCATTGGCAGCTCAAAGTTTAATCAGCTCATATCAGGAAATCCTATTTAATATAAAATATTATTTGATCAGACAGCAAAGGGTACGCAGGTTAACATGTAGTATTTTTATTTAAACCTTCTTGTAAACTGTGCTATGAATGATTCGAGGAGATTAAGAGCTGTGGAACTGATTAGGCTTTTTTATTTCACTTGCCCACAGATTCTGAGAAATAAAAATTCCCTGTAATGCATTCATCACACAAGCAATCTAACTGGGTGCTGTTTGCTAACTTAGCAAAATTAGTGAAGAACAAAAAAGGAATATTTAGCACGTCATGTTTATCCCTTCTGCTGCCTGAATAAGGCTTGAATTTAATCTGTCCATAATGGTCCTCTCAACAAAAGAACTGCAATGAAACCAGTTTGTAATATATAAAATAAAAGCAGCCACGACTACACTGATACCGGTTATTGTGGTGAGAAGGCACAAAGCTGGAGAGACAATGACAACAGAGCCCTGATTATCTAGTCCTAATCAATAGTGGGTCATACATCAGCCCACATTCCAGGAACAGATGGGAATTTCAACAGTGAGACAATGTAATATAAGTTACTTTTGCCTGGTCCTTGAAAAGCACTGTTAAAATTTGCATTGCAATTATTTTAAAGCTTTCATCTTTTGAAATTGGAAAGTTCTCCCTGAAAAATCATGACAAACAGAACATGATCCTTAACCCCTCATAAAAGAGCTGGATAGTTCACAAAAATTATGTCTTGACAGGAGTCATGTATCTCTATTTACCTATGTGATATCAGTTTATGTAACAATGTGCTTAAATAAACCACAAATGGCCAGAAAAGAGAGCGTGAGGAAGCTCCTTAGACATGTCACAGTTTACACAAGACTCCACAGCTTAGCTTTGAGTGAGATGTTAAGCAGACAGCTGTCCCAGACAAAGTTTATAATACAGATTTCTGGGGCATTTCAACTAAATTAAGATCACAAACAGAACAGTCCAATAGTGCGCCAACAATGTGTGGCCATTTCACATTTTCAGCAGCTCTAGCCCATTATGTGTCTTCAGTGGTGAAGACCTCCAGATGCTCCTGGCTTGGACACAACCCTGTCCCATCCGTGTACCCGGAGAAGTAAACATGAAAAGATGTTGAACAGAGTTGCTGGTAGTATAGTTAAACTACAGGTGTTTAAGTGCATTAGAGCACTGTTGCAGTTTAAATCAAACTGCTCAGGTTTCCAAATAGTCAAAACACTGATCTTGAAAGGCCAGCAGCTGCAATATACAACGCATGCAGACCGAAAAAGGCCAATAAAGTCTTGTGTGTTAATAAAAAAGGTTAGCCAAAGATACTGACAGGATTCTCTCAAGGGTTGAAACATTTAACTCCTGTTGTTTCCTTCATGTAGAAGAAATTTACAGTCTATTTTAAGGCAAGATGTGAGCATTGACATTTAGTAAATATAGAGTACAACCTGAAGTGATTCATCATAGCAAATATTATCCCACATACAATGTCATTAGATGACTGAGATGCTAAGCTCTAGCCTACAGGTGTGGTGATGAAGAGGGATGCTGCACTTGGTACCTACATTCCTCATTCATTCACTTCATGGAAGTAATGATCTGCAAAATCTGCACCACACCATATGAAAAACTGCCTCTCAAAAGCTCTCAGTAGATATAATCAGGCTCAATTTGCAGTTAAACACTTGCATCATTAGATAAATGAGTAATCTTTCACCATGTATCCGTATTGGCAAAAGTCTGTGCTTATTTAGCATGAGCCTGCCCTGACAGTTTGACTAACGGGGAGCATTATCTTTAATCAGAACTCTTTGTGTCACTTCCTCTGCCGCTGCCATCTGCTGCGCATCATACACCTCTGTATATGGAAAGTGTATCGTGAGCACCTCCTAGTCTCTCCGGATCCTTCCATGGTGGTTTAAGGTGCACAACAGTGGATGAAACACAAATATTAAAAAAGTAGGGAAGCAAGGGGAAAGTCTGAAAGTGCCAGAATTTACCAAATCACAACTGCAGCTCAAATGTCACAGTGCCTATGAGAGTACTCCACCCATCATTACAGTTAGCCACGATGCTGCATTTAGGATCATGCATGCATTAACATTAGCAAGTCAAGTATTTTATTTATAAGCACATTTAAAAACAACAGGTAAAAAATATGTTAGATTAATAAAAATGCTATATATCAAGGACTCAGTCACAAAAGCACAATAGAGTAAACGCAAGCTATTTCAACTAGAGTTAAAAGTCATCAGGGTTGGAGCAGTCCTAATGTGAAGTGGTAAACTGTGCCATGACTGCAAAGGCACAGTGCCCAAAAGCATCTGGTCTGAGGATCTAAGTACCACACATAGTGCATGTGTATTTAAAAGCTCTGAGAGGTAGGATGGTGCCAACTGAGTAGCTTAAAAACAAACTCAGTAACTTAAACACAAACACCTTAAAGTTAATCCTTTAATTAATTTACCCCTCCAAAACTACAACAGCGAGCAAAAGAGTGAAGTATGGCTGATTCTACTGTATAATAAAGTACAATAATCAAAGTGCAGAGAAATAAAGGCAAGAATCACCTTCCCTGAAGTCAAAGAAAATGTTTGCTCTTAGCTGAAAACAAGCTAGATTTGTTGCATAAGCTTTACAATAGGGTGCTAATAAGGCAGGATAAATGTCAGGAGAACCAAGGGAGTCAATGGGTTCAGAGACCATATACAGTACTTTTTTACTAGTAATAGTTACATGCTCACATTAGTAATATATTCATTATCAAAATATGAAATCTGGAGTCTTCTGTCCGAACAAGTCTTGAGCAAAAGACAACAGAACTGTGGGATGGAATATGAGGAGCATTTATAAAATATAATTTAGTCACCATGTTTACAGTAATAACTGACTTTTAATGTATAAATGAATGATAAAAGAATGAATGAACTGATCCCTGTAAAATATTATTAAAAGGAAGCTATTTGTTGCTTATAAATAGCCACAGGTCAGTGATCTGCATTACACTCTGCTGATCTTAGAAGACACTGTCCTATTTTCTTTCACTGTGTCCTAGTGAAGTGTGTACTTGTACACTAGCTACACAACACAGAGTTTATTCTTATCTTCAACATTCAGTTGTAAGTAATTTCAGTTCCTACAACTAGAGCACAGTTGTACAAATCCAAAAAAATATTGTTGAGATGCACTTCACTTCCATCAGCTTGTATGTTGGTTTTACAATTTCATAAAAATAAAATAAATATACTGTAAATATTTTACACCAATGTTTTTCCATTGTAGAACTGTGTATTCTTGTAGCTGTTTCAGTTCGCCTACTATAACCAACTGTACCACAACCTCAGCCAAAAGACACTTTGCTTACGCTTTCCTACTCCTACAAACCAGTGCAGCAGGAAGAAGTGTTTCATGTGAAACAAAAAGACACATGCCAGCCTAATTTTGGCATATTTACAGCTGTTAGTACTACAATGCTTCCTCAACTCACAAAATCTTTAGTTGTCTCAAACGCTGAGCGATTAACCCCTCCTGTTTAAAAAATTTCATCTAAAATATTTGCACTCATGTTCAGGGTTATTATAAGTTTTGGATGGAATTTGCACAACAGTCTAGTGTTGTAATAATTAACAGTGTTGCATTCAGTAGTTAGAAGTAAGGATTAAATTGAATTGTATTTCTAGTTCTAGGTGAGCTACAATTATACGTACATTCAAAATAAAAGTTAAAAAAAAATCCAAATAAATGGTGGATAAATAAATGGCTCCCTTCATGGTCTTATAATTAAGGACTTCAGATATCTGTATATTAAAAACAACATGCAGGGTTGTAGGTTGCCATTTCAGATGTTTTAACAAAAACAACTCTTTCTCTTTAAATAATAAAATTTAAAGTGTTGCCTTTGTGTGCTGCATAGTGCAAAGCCGAAAGGCAACTTAATGGACTCAGGTCATGACTGCAAATCCCATTTGCTTCACAAAGCCAATCTCAGTCATATGACATGTAAACCTCAATTAGTACCATAATTCATGTACAAGACTCTAACATTGCATCTATTCAACAGGGCAGTGTGGTCTAGATTTCTCTTTATGTAGAAAAAAAAAAAACATGACAAAATACTACAATTCATACTGACAAAACAGAACCACACAGTCACACTAAGTCAGACATAAAATAAACCACAAACTGTATCTGTGGTAAACAGTGGCCATTCTATTCTACCGTTAAAGTCAGAATATAATCAAACTACAGCGTGGCGGTGTCAAATATGCTATTTTTATGTCCTCACAAGTGCAATGTTTTCACTGAACTGTAATTAGTTATGATCTCTGGATTAGAGGGGTCTAAGAATAAAAATGAATTCATTCTAGAAGTTGTTGAGCTAAGTCAGTTGTTTATCCATAGTCTGACACATTTCTTATTTTAGACATCATTAAATGAAATCATCAAGCCCTTGATAATGTTCTTCAGCAAATAAGTAAAAACAGTCTCACTGCTGTCCAAATCACAAGAGAAAAATCAATGGGATCTAATTTCCTTCAGAATGGCACTATTTTAGGCTCAGCTGGTAGAGCCTTGATAAATGGAAATACATTTATATACACTCACAGACCAATTTAATTTCTTTCCCTGTCATGGGGCCTCTGTCACAACACATCCTGAAGGTACCATGCAAAGGAAGTCTGGCATCTGCCATTTGTGTAATAATTAAGTTTTGCACAGAAAACACACAGGCTAAAACAGAGTTCATGGCAAAGGACAGGATATTATGACAAGAGGTCAAGCAAGACCATGATGGGATTTTTACAATGGATGTGAATGGATTGATATATTTAGGGTTGGACAAAAAAACAAACAAACAAACAAAAAAACATCTACAAACCACTAGAGCAAGCAGGTCAAATTAAGAAATATTTATCAACAGATCAAGTGATCGTAGGTTGCAGCTTTATGTCAATTACAAGGACCACTTTAAATGAACATAGTGTATCTAACAATAATAAACTAATTTGACTTTGATACTGCAGTCACATAAAGCCACCCCAGTTTCGTAGCTTCTGGGGAAAGGTCCATATGAAGGCCCACAGAAAGTGGAACAAGGACAATGTCTGTGTGAGCACTGGGTGTCTGTCAAAGCAGGAACTGGGAGGCGTTCTCAGTTGACCTCTGAGGGCAAGGACTTCCCAAAGCCCCTCTGCAAAACAACAGCAGACCCGGCAGCTGACGGTGGGACACAAGCTGCTGCTGCTCTGCTTTGCCTGCCTTAAAAACTCACCGACTTCCCCATCGCTCTTCCTCTTTCCCATTGCGTACCATCCACAAGGGCAAGATGATAAAGCCCTTTAAAACTGGTTGTGGGAGAAAGCAGAAGCAGCAGCTATCACCTTGCCGATCTGTCTGGAATGTGGCAATGCTTTACTGTATGTGAACAGACACGTTTGTGATGTCAGATACAACAACAGACAGATGGGAGGGTTTTGCCAACAGCAACTTGATCCCAACCTAAGAACAGGAATTAAATTGTTTACAGTATGACACGTCACGTATGATTCACACTGTGCATTCAGAGTACGATTGTGCATGCAAAGTACAGTATGACTCATTTAGATGACTTATTATTATGCATATGTCAACACTGGAAGTCACAAAGAGATGTGCCTGTCTATGAAAAAACAAGTGCGGAAAAAGTTTTTAAAAAATAGACTAAAATACGTTTTGTTTATTGGAACTTCAAGAATGAACTCCAGAAACTTTAGTCAACAAATCCATTTCAATAGGATCTTAATTTCATAAGTGATAGGCTGTGGGTTAAGCAGCAGCTACAAATTAAAGATGTTTGGAGGTTAATGCAACAGACATGATGAAGCATATTGTCTGACTACTGACTGAGTAAAATAACCTCAACAAAACTATGTAAGAGGCACTGGGCAACTGCTGGATTAGTCAGTTGTTTTCATGTTCCTTCTGCTTACTCTGGACATTGTTCAACAAAAGCAGCCAGACCACTCCCACCTACCCTTAAAACAGTGCCCACCACTGGAGCCACGATCAGCCCCAAAGAAAAGATAAACTCCAACCAAGTGATTTATTTATCAGCTCTGACACATCTGAGCTCAACTGATTTCCTCGGGGAGATGCAGAGCAAGTGAAAAATGACTACGTCTGCAGCACCGCTGTCACATGTTTAAAGGGGGACACCAAGTTTATGTTCATCATGTGTTTGTGTAGCAAGGAGCTGTTGTATAAATAGTGAGTCACTGCTGAGAGTTAATCACATTTGTAAACAATTAGAAAACATTTAGCCAGGACGAGTCATGCTTGTTACAGAACATAAACATGTTGTCTCCTGTCTTCAGCACCGGTTGCATCCAGGCTTCAACTGCCATGAGTGTTTTTCTTTCTGACTTTGCATATGATTTGCATGGACGACCTGTGGTGGTAGTACCAGTTTTTACTCTCTCCTCACCCTGAGTACTACATAGCCTTTAACATGCATTGCTGTGTATCACACTTACAGACACTGACTGTGGAAAGTCAGTGGGCACAGTTTTGAATACAATGACCAATCATTTCAACAACTAACTACTGATTAACAAACACAGGCATCATCTGGCTTAGGAAGAACTTCATGGTTGAAAGGGGTGGAATATTGACAGGGGATGAGCTGTTAAGGATTAAAACACTTTTTCATTTTTTTCAAATCATCTCTTCAAATGCAGAAACAATTAGAAAACATTTAGCCACTATAAACTGTTGCAACATTTACAGCCCTAAAACAATGCATTCCTTACAACTCTGCCCATTTCATTATTTGGACCAATCTGATTTGCCAAAATGTTTCTTGAGAAACACAACACACCGTCAGGCTGGAATGTCTGCGAATATGTGAAAAGAGTATCTGAAAATATCTTTCCACACAAGGACGTCAACTATGTCAGATGACAGCAATACTGGTGAGTAAATGCCCCTGATTGTCCACAGTCCAATTTTAAGTGGAAGGAATTTCAGATGGACAGATTATCACATTCACAAGTCTGCTTGTTCTGGACAGCCCATCTCATGACACTGTTTTCTGGCTGAAACTGTGTGATTTGAGTTGTTTATGGGTTACTGCTCAGGGCAAGAAGCAAGGTGAGAAAGTTTCAGAGGCTGTTCCCTGCTCTCTTGCCCGAGGAGGCCATTATGTTAGCTGCAGTGTGCCTTGTGTTTTTCCTTGTTTATACAGTACTGCTGTGAACTAAGCAAGGCTTTTCCTCTGTACCATTGCAGCTGCCGTTCCATACAGACCATGGTGGGCTCTATATAAACATTAGCCAGCTTCAAGTGGAAGACAATGGGGAAAATGCAGGACAGAGGGTGGTGCATTTGAAGACATTCAAGGATGGATTTCCAGATGAAACAGAGAGATGACATCATGGTATAGTCAGCTAGTAGGAACATGGAGAAGCCTGGTAATGCAACACCATACATAAACAGTGGACAGCTGTATTTATAGGAGATTGTCTCATGGTTCTATCTGCTTCCATAAATCCTATTATCTGATTTGCAGTCATTCCCCTGCCCAGCACCCACCTAGAGACTAGCAGCTTTGGCTTATAAAGTCTTATCAAGATACTCATGTGCTGTGCAGTTATCAGTATTGATGTGACATCAGTTGGTTTGCTAAAATGAAGACTGGTCACATTAATGCTTGTTTAGACACGACCTTATCATGATGGGATAAAGCCAAATGACAGTTTGGGAGTGTGAGTTTTACACAGGCTTAACTCCATGTTGTCATAGGACCCCACAGTGGGAGGCCCCCATATAACACCTGGCAACTACATTGTCTTATTAAACGTACAGTTTTAGATCATAATGGGTTGATACTGCATTTCCCCAGTAATCCATAATATTTTGTACCTTTATAGGACATTAAAACAAAGCAGAGGTGCAGACGGTAGTGGGATGCACCTCAACTGGACTTTAAATGTCTGAGCTTGACGCCACTTATTTGAGATGCAGATGAACAAAATACAAAGGCCAGCAAGACACAGGAAGAAACCAGAGAAATAACTCCTGCACATGGCAAACAGAAAACAACGCGAAAAGGAGTAAATTCACTTACATATCTCCTCAGCTTTTTCTCCGGTGGTGACTTTCGCAGCCAGCCTTGGAAGATTATTTCTCCGCCGCTCATGTTTGTCAGTGTCTGCTGTTTCTTCTTGCTCTACAACTGCCGCCTGTCACTAGTACATGACGACTCCCGGAGGCTTGCCTGCTCAAAGTGCTGTTGGCGTCTGGCTCTCGCTGGTGCAGTCTGTTCCCCCCATTTGATAAAAAATCAGAGTAGTTGCCAGTCGCTCCTGATGGTACTGTGCGCAATAAGCAAAAACCAGTTGGTGGAAAAAGAGGCGCAACTCGAGTGTAAGAAAATTACACACGGCCAGCTGACGGAGAGCCACGGGGAAACTCAACTGATGCAGGGTGAGGAAGTATCATTGGTGTCTGCAGTTTGTTTTCCCAACTCATACCACGCCCACCGAGCAAAATGAGGGATAGGCCACGCGCGGATGAGCAGAATGGTAGAGCTACCTGCCCCAAAGCCGCTTCCAGGTCTCAAAAAGTTGAAATCATACAATAACTGATCGATTAGTAAGATTTGTCTACGTTGTCATAAAACAGATGTTAAACTGATTGTTTTAATTCCATACATCGAACTGCATCTGATTTCAAAAGATGTGATCTTCATGTATTGTATGCCTGGACAAATACAGTTATGTATGAATCTTAGCTGACATGGAATTTTGAATAAACTATTTTCTGTGCTTTTTAAAAAACAGTGTTAAAGGAATACTCAGCAGCTGCTGTTATTGACTGAGGAAGAATTGCGTTTTCTCATTTGAATATTAGCCTATGGGAAAAAGCACCATCTCGTGGACTACACGACAGCTTCTCTAATAGGGAAATCAGATTAATTAAATTAAACTCCATTTTAAGAGAGTATTTTTAATTTACCCCCCCAACTGATTTTATACTATAAGTCAAGATCCATTAAAAAAGAGCTACTGACTTTTATACACCAATAAACCAAACCAACAAATTTTGGTATTTGTTTGAAAGAGAAAAAACAAAAAACACATGCACACTTCACTGACTTTAAAATATTTACTTGGCCTTAACTGTGCTCTATAGAAGACAAGAATTGGAAAATCTAGGGAAAGGAATCACATCTTTTATGTTGTCAACACCAAGAATGCACTGTAAATATCGCTCAAATCCCAGTCCAAAGCCACCATGAGGGACAGAGCCGAAACGCCTCAAATCCAGATACCTGCAATATAAACAAAAATGTCAAAACAAGCCATTTGATGTGTAAGGACTTTTCTTTAAAATTGCTTTAAAATATTAATGAAAATATGTTTACCAGCTGTAAGTGTCGTCTAGTCCAGCCCTGAAAATATATCAGAATTACTGTAGACCTATAATAAATACTCTCTAACATCATTTTCAAATATGATCAATAAATGTGCAAAGAACAAAACTTACAACCATTGCAGATTTTCTTTTGCATCTAACAGTTACAAACTCAGAACAGATGCTGTGTGTGTTGAGATTGGACTGAAAATATAGAAAAATTAACCGGCATGCACAGCTGCTGTTGCCTTTTTAAATAATAAAATATAGTGCTGCCCAATGCAGATGTGACAAATGTCACAGCTGTGTAAAACTGTCAGTAAAACAATCAAGTGTCAGATGTATCCTGTAGTTACAGTACTAATGAATATACATGGTGAGCCGGAGGGCTTAAAACCTGATAACTTTATGCACACTCACCCTCTGAGTACAGAAATGATAATTGATGTTTTGTGGAATGTATAAAAATGCTGCTTTAACCAGCCCCTGAAACACTGCAGTGACACTACCAGGATTAGACTCGTTCTGAATGAATGAAAAATTCAACAAATCCAAAGCGACTATGCAGATAGTCACAACTCTATTCTAAATATGTTATCATGGACTTTTAAATGCCACTGGAGTGTTCTTACTCTTCCAACCGAGCCCTCAGCAAATCCAGCCTCTCCTCTCTCAGTGATCCCCCACAGAGCTCTCCAACTCCTGGCACAAGAAGGTCCACTGCAGCTGCCTGCATACAAATGATGGCTGGATTCAGCTTGAATATGCAAATTGCTGCAATAACCCAAATGATATTGCAAGGAAGGAAGTGAGTCATTCAATCACTGATTCACTCAGCATTTTAACAGGGTATACATGTCTTACTGTATGTGCAGGATTGTCCTGGTTGTCTCTTGCATAAAAAGGCTTAAGATCATAAGGATAATCAGTAACAAAAACTGGGATGTTGCCGCAATGTTTCACCAGGTACTTCTCATGTTCTGTCTGAAGGTCACAACCCCACTATGGAAAAGAAGAGCTAAGGTCAACACCAACCTCTGTTGAAAGTGCTGTAGCAAAATGCAGTAGAAGTAGGTATCAAGTCTCCTTTATCAAGGACAAAATAAAACCATCACCACTTACGTTTGTTGGGAAGGCAAATTTCTGAGAGCTGCGGCTTAGAATGTCTATAGCCTCACTGTAGGTGATCCTGGGAATATACCACTCATTCAAGTCTCCAACATTTGACTTTATTCTTTGTTTTTTTAATACGTAATGTTTAGAACAAGAAATACTTACACAAGGAATCTCCTCTTCATCATAACATCTAGAGTGTCCTTTGAAATGTATCAAAAAATGTGTACTTCAGTACCATACAAATACACATGTGGCTGGTTGTTATAAGGAACCAGGTTATGTACCCAATAAGTGCTCACCCTGTGTCCAGGAGTCACATGCTTGTGAAACAAATCCACATCCTCTGCACAGTGAGCCAAGACATGTTCTGTGGCAGATTTGAACAAGTCCTCCATGACCTGAGGAGCAAGCCCAGTTTAATAATTAAAACATTCCTGGGCAGCAGCACAGAATGGCAACTTTGAAGGTTACATAAGCTAAGAGTCATTTTTGAAACTCTCATAGCATCCTAAAATGAATTAAAATGACAGTATTCAGAAGGGTAGGAATTTTATACAAAATTTTGTTGACTGAAAAGCAGTGAATAGGCTCCAACGATACAAATAACCAATATGCTATTTTGATCAATATCATAAATCAAGTTGAATTTCAGGACAAAGACATGGTGTACCTTGGTGAGATCCTCTAAGGACTGTGTGAAGGAGACCTCAGCCTCCACCATGTAAAACTCAGCCAAGTGGCGTCTGCTTTGGGAGTTTTCTGCACGAAAAGTTGGTCCAAATGTGTAGACTCTAGTAAAAGCCCTACAACAGCGTGAATGACAAAGCATAATTAGAAATAGGCTTGAGACACAACATGCAGGTAGGATATGTGCATTTTACACAGGATCACTAAAAGACAAATTCATGTAGTTTATCTCACCCTGACATCACTTCCAAATGAAGCTGCCCAGACACAGTCAGGAAGGCTGGCACAGAGAAAAAGTTTTCACCTTCTTCGTTCTCTGAGCCTAAGAGCTGCAGTACAAGCAGACGTTTTGAACAATGTCATCAGTATTTCTGTTCACATCATCACTCACTAGAGGCGACACCACATATTGACCATCAACATATCTGACTCACACAGAGCCAAAATACTATTATGATTATAGCATAGCACCTCAACTTTAAAAACACATCTGTAGATGCTCACCTCAACCTGAAAAAGCTCCCCTGCTCCTTCACAGTCATTTGACGTGATGACTGGAGTATGAATCTGCACAAAACCGTTTTCCTGGAAAACAAAATTATATAAATACAAGAAGTCTTGTTCTGCATTTATTTAAAATGCCTATATTGGTGTTCTCACCTTGAAATATGAGTTAATTGCTGTAGTGGCCTCACTTCGTATTCTCAATAGGGAGCTAAAGGCATTTGTTCTACACCTGAGATGAGGAAATTGGCGAATATACTCAAGGCTGTGTCTCTCTTTGATTTTAAAGGGAAAATCCTGAAAGGAAATATTAAATTACATTTTCCATAAAACGTCAATATATCAAATTATAAGGGAGATAAAGAATATACACACAGAATCTACCTTACCATAGGGTTACATTCTCCAGCTACATGGAGTTGGTCTGCTTCCAGTTCAAATGGCTGTTTTTGGTGTGGACTTTCCTTAAGAACACCTGTGACTTCTACAGCACTGCCAAATGTGAGCAACCTTCATTTGATTATAAAACAAATGCACAGAAGTCTGAGTATGTGCTCACACATATTACAAACAAAAATTAAAAAAAAAAAAAAAAAACAAACAACACACATACACACAAAACCTGAAACACTTACGGGTCACTCAGCTGCGAACCTGCCACAATCTGCAATGACTGCAAAGAGCTCCCATCATTCACATGGAGAAAGAGATTTGACTTCTGACGTCTGACAGAGCGAATCCATCCCTTCAACAGAGACAAATCCAACTACTGTACAGAAATATCTTCTTTTTGCTTGTGTGTAATGTCCATAAACTAAGATGTTGGTAATTAACTCATTAATAATAAATCCTCATTCTTTATTAGTAAAATATCAGCTCTACAGTTGTATGCAGAGGTTTGGCCAAACGAGGGTAGGAGGGAAAAGTAAATACAAGCCCTGAGGCATAGACATTAAAAATTACATGCACACCTGAGAGCAAACTTGGAAAACTAAAGTACAGCACTGTACTTAATAAAATATACTGACAAATAAATACTTTAAATGCAACTAATAAATGATAGACCATTACGGTGTGGTAAACAGAGCTAACCCTGATTCCTAATTATTAGTCAGGATGTGGCTAAAAAAAGCAGCATGATTAACGATACCTGTACTTTGACATTTTCTCCCAGTTTAGCACCGGAAAGTGCTTCTGATATTCTTAGTTTAGTAGGCGTCTTCCTACAATAATGCCGAATACTGAAGGAGACAGCCTGACAGGAGGCAGAAAGCGTTTTAGCTGCAGCCTGAAACATCGTGACAGACGCTAAAAACGACAACCTACACGCACAAAACGACATTTGACGTTGGTATCACGTTTTACTTCTACTTGACTTTCACGTTTTGCCACTGAACGAGCACACTAACGCTTCCTGTTTAGGTCGTTCACCATTCGTCCAATACAATCACATGGATTGAGAAAGACCAATCAGATTTCAGGTTGTTTTTTTTTTTGTTTTTTTTGTTTTTTTTGCAGTCCTGTTCCTGTTCTAGGATTAAAAAAGGTTACAATGTTACAACGTTACAGTTTTTTATTGTGTTTATTTTAGAACTTTTATTTAAATTCATACATAGTTTTTTAACAATGAAATATAACGTTAACCTGGATACATGTTAACGAACACTGTCAAGGAAAGAGAAGTAAGTAATTGATGCAATCCCTTTTAAAAAACGTTAAATCACTGAAATCAGGATTTGGATACAGTATATACAAGTATATTGATCACATGTGATTTTATCTTTTAATTGAAACATGGAGGCAAAAATACAAAAATTTAAATATTATGAACACTGTTCTCTGTAACATTATATATTCTAATGTCTCATTTTTCAGCAGTGGCTATGTATGGGTTTGTGCTTCTTGAGGTAAAAATCTGAAATATGTCTTAAGGGACGCTAAACTGTCTCTTCAGGTCCACTGACCAGATTTTTTCATATGTAGAATCAGTCAATAGTATAATGAAACAAGCAGAGCACCTATAATATCTACATAGAAATACTCTACAATCTTGCATGATGTATCTGCCGTCAGTATGGGGTCTGTTTGTACATAAACCCTGTCAATTCAATATCCACAGTGGTACTAGGTCTATTCCCAATAATTGCTGGTGGAGTAAATCAAATCATGCCAGCAATGTAATAAGTTTCCATATATAATTATTCACCTGGTCTTGCCTGTCAGCTCTGGAGCCCCTGGTCTGGGTCTGGCAGCAAATACAGAGCTCAGAGTCTCCACCTCCAGCTGCTTATGACACATCATCATTAAGGCTAACATGATGTATTTGAAAAGTCAACAGGGTCATTGATATTAATTATGTCCAGCATGGATGGAGCAGCAATGCACCTGGTCTCATCTTAATGGGAGGAACAATTTTATTTTCTGATTCATTTAGAGAGATTGCAAAATTGAATGGGAATTTTGCTAAGGTCATGTATGTCTATATTATAAATTTCTGTGTAAAGTTAAAAAATGGTGACATTTAAACATGCTAAAGACAACAATGAGCAAATTATTATTTTTATTTTGCTGCTAGGAAACAAACCATATTTGACAACCAAAAAGTAATAAATAGACCAAAAATATCACTTTTAAGAATGAATCAAAATAAATTCTATGCATCACTAGAGTAATATGCTGCTGAAATCTATTTTCCCTATTTCCATAGAGTAACGTCATGTGCAATATCTTACTGTACCAGAAGGTAGTGCTGTAGCTCCATGCGACTTTCCACTAACCTCCAAATTCCCACCTACTGTAGATTTATTCATTTACCCCTGCGTTGCCTCCAATATATTATTCATCTGCAGCTCCAAGGTCTACTGAAATGGAAACAAGCTGGCATTGTTATGTTCTCTCTGCAGTTCTATCAAGAATAATGAATAGGACCTGCTGGCTTTCACTGGCATAAGATAGTCCAGCGCAACAGTGGATTTCTGTTGTATCCAGAAACTGTTTTCTACGCATCACTAGGACCAGCAAGGTTAAGGTACCCCCGTGTTTAGCTATAACTTGATTTGTAATTTGCAGGGTTGACACATTCTGTGACAACTTGCATGTGGGAGAGATGCTTGATGGTCTGTCACATGTATTTATATTTCTTCAGACACATATCCTCCCACACAAACCAGGAAGGCAAGTAAAAACAGTATGCTCAGTTGTCTGTATAAAATTTTTGTACAACTAGGAAAAACACCCCAAAGTAAAGCGTTATTCTGCTAAAACTCTCCATGTAGCCTAATAAATCAAGAAGAGAAGTTAAATGTTATTCCTAATGGGAGATACAGCTCTGTGTTCTTGGAGCCTCTACAGGTAGAGGAGTTGTTTGGCAATGGCCTGACAGCCTTATTTGGGCTTAACAACTTGTTAAAATCAATACACGATTAGTCAGCAAAACAAAGGCTTTTGCTGTAAAAGCTTGGATCTCATGAGGATCACGGAACTCAGAGGGCAAGTGCATCCCTGCTTTCAGCAGACCTGACTGTCCAACAACTGCAGCAACATATGGACAGCGTCTCCTACCCCTTCCATGAGCCTTCATCAGCTCCCCAAATATTCTGCATTCTCAAATGTAGGGCTGCATTGATTTTATGTAACATGCCTTGTTAAGTGCTGATTAGACCATTATAGTGATGTGATTTCAGGGAATGGGTTTGAGTGACAGGTGGGCAAACACAAATCAAAAGGAACTAACAACCCTACTGCAAAAGATTTGGGCTGCTGCACTGTTTCACCTACAGCCCTCTAGTTATTACCAGAATACTGTGATTTATATATAGTAGGCAACATTATTGTAAACTAAATAGATTTATTGCAATCGTGATGACACCATAGAAACAAAATAGTTTTAACATCAGATTCTGGGAGATTTTCACTATTTAAAGTCATTTTTAAAGGCCACATTAATTGACAGATTAATCAGTAATTCAAATATTACTGCCCTAATTTGTTTAGTGAAACTTGTCACCTGTCATGTGGAGAGATCAAAAAAGTAACTGAGGATTGTTTGATATTGGGTTTGACTTTGTTTATCCTAGACAGGCTAAATTTAACATATTAAAAAAATAAAAATCCTGGTATTGTCACCTTGAGGTTGTCCCCTTCGGGGCACAGCCAGAGTTGTCATATTTATCTTTTTCTTTTATTCAACACATTTTCATTCAGCATGTACTAACTGAGGTGTATGGTGCTTTTTCCCCAAAAAGTTTTTCAATCCTGATTTTAAGCACCAATCTTTACTAATATATTGTAACATAAAATGCACAATATGTACCACAAAGAGGTCTACAATGTTTTGTTGTTTTGTTTTTATTTCTATAAGTGCATTTGTACTTATGAAAATGCAATTGCTAATTCTAGGGAGGATCTTTCCTCTGCACTTACATATAATTCACTTTGTGGCTGAAAGTTGGTGAAAAACAATAATATATTTAAATATGTGATTGCATTATTTTTCTTATACTGCTGTGTGCCATAAAACTGTGTCTTATTGTGTGACTTACAACAATGTTTTATATGAGATATTGTTGCACTGATTCACGGTGGAACCATCAAATCAGTACTCAACATTTATGTGCAGTATGTGTATTTTGGGAGTCAACAATCCTATAGTAGTTGGTAATTACTATGTATGAGGTTAACTTATGTTACGAGTTTAGTGATCATAACTTCAGATCCAAACATAGAACACTGATAGATTTGGGATATCTTTTATTCTTCAGTTTTACAAAGACAGTAAATTCCCCTGATATACTGGAGTCATGCCATTAGGTGCACTAACAATGTTACAGTTTACCATTTGAACCATTTCTTTTCTCTCACTGAAGGCAATCACACGCAAGACTCTCCTGAGATGAGTGAGAATAGATGATGAAAAAAAAGCAAAGAGCTAACACCAACATATTGTACCACATAATAAAGTTTTTTTCCTCATCTGCACACAGGCCACAGTGAAATGAAACAGTTCATTCTCAGCCACGCTTATGGCAGCATCACTTGTCAATGCCAGCTTTAGTAGGATACAGTATGGGCTCTGATTCATTTCCCCTGGTTGTTTAATTTAATCTCCAATGGAGATGTAAGTCCATTTTGCTCCTTTACAGATAGATTTGTACAAATGATCCTAAATGGTAACTCTCAAAAGTGATGCAGGAATCCTAGTTTTATCTAGGTCATCCCAGAAAAACCTGGGATTTATTTTCTCAGCTCGTGAGAAGTACAGTATGAAAACGCCGGCATTTATTTATGTGTGTGCATTTGTGCGACTACATGTTACTATGAAATATTATATCCATGCTCAATACTTACTGTATAGAGAACAACTAAGAATCCTCACATTCTACCAGTCTGGGTTTAGAGTAAAAGTAAAATCCCTTTAAAAAAATGATGGATCAGAATTTTGAATATTTTCGAAGGGTTTTTTAAAAAGGAAAAGGTATGCTGTGGGATGTTTATCATCTGCAGCTCCATTTGAAGATTTTAAAACTCTTTCGGACATTTTATCTGCCTAACTTTGCTGCAAAGTGCTGTGAAGTTGCAGAATTTAGCTTATGTGCTCTGTATACTGTACATAGTTCTTACTGTTTCCAGAAAGATAATTTATTTGTCTACATCCATGCAATTATCTGCTTGTGCATTTGCTTATCTGGCTGCCTGTCTGTCTCTTTGTCTGTGGTAGTGAACTGTATTTGCAGAACTACTGTCCAAATTGAAAAAAGCATTTATTTACACATTTATTCTTCTAAGAACATATGTTGCTAACCCTACAACCTTTCTTTTGCTGTCACTTTTACTATACAATTGCCTAAACATAACAGTTAAATGGGAAGACAAATTCTGTGCTCTATTGAGTGCCTTTTTGTGGACAAGCTCTGTGTTTACAGAGTAGACACAATGTCCTGTGTTGAGAATGTGAACAGAAAGATCAGCAATTCACTAACAAATGAGCAGTGAAAGTTGTTCTTTTCTAATTGTGTGGGAACATTCCTCCACAGCCCTGTCATTAATGTGTCTTTCTCCAAGTGATTTATTTAATTTAGTGCTGAAGCAGGAATGATCAGATGGTAAGTGAATGATAACTAGTTTAATCCCTGATAGCACAACAATTTTGCAAAAGAACAAAAAGAACTTGTTATTCTTGACACACAGTGTAATTTGAATGGGGTAACTTCAGCAAGTCCAGTATGACATGGGCTGTAGGCAAGAAGTAACACCCTTGGGGCAGTTCAGTGTCTTTGCCAAGGTCAGTTTGAAAAGTTATATAATGTTCTGCTGTGTTATAACACTTCTGCTCACAGTGAAACACATTTGAATGTCCTTGTTGTGTCCTTGTGTCCTGCTCTGGAGAGATCTGAAATTATATATTTAATTAGCTCACATTAGAAAGCAGTCTTCTCTGCTTTTGCATCATTACAATGGCAATAATCCCCTCCAGTAGATGTTAGCTTCTGCTGTCTCAGCAGACATCTGACCATAAATCTATGAGTAATTACTTTAGTTTAGCCAGCCGCACCAACTACCTTCCGATTAGCTAAACAGTGAATTGTGATGCCTTGGTTTTCCATGTGATCTTTTGAGTTACACTGCATCAAAGTGAATATGGGTGTAATCAACCAAAAATGTTGTATTTTTCTGTGTAAAGGCCTGTGTCCATATGTTGTTAATTAAAGAACAATTAAGACTTGCTTGAACTATCCCTTAAAATAAGGGGCCATATTTCATATCTAGAACAGAAGAGGTGTACAATACTGTAAAAAAAGGATGACAAAGGATGACACTAAAATATACTCAGAAAATATTATTTTATAACTCTTTATAACTTACCCCATAAATACCGTCCCATTGATGCATCAGATTTATTCATATAGTCTATTCCCATTCAAGCACATTTGTTGTAGAGCAGTCGAGAGATTGAAATATCCTAAATATCTCTTTTATTTGATAAAACACATGCTGTGTAACCTGGGAGTTGGCATAGTAACTGTATGTCTCCTATGTTACAATTAAAGAGCTGGTGTATTAGTCATTCAGCAAGCATTGTTTTCTGATCAATCTAAGCGAACATTATATTGACTCTTTAAAGTTGACATTTTCCTTTGAATTTTTTAATGCAGATCTGGTGATCTCTGGCAGCATCCCCAATCCCAATTAGGGCTGTTGGGATATACCTTTGAAAAGAGAGCTATTACTTATTTCCTTTTCTAAAACCTAACTGGAGCCAAAACTCAAGAGTATTGAGTAACAATAAATATAGTGTTTGCATGTTTGCATGTGTCATATTGTAGCCACAGTGAGGATGGCATTGAAAGATGAGGAGTGTGCATGAGAATTATAATCTAATTCTGTTTCATTGCACACACATATCCTGGTCTGCAGTTTCTTGCCAATAAACAACAAATTTGCACATGTAGAACAACAGTAAAAAACTCCACATAAGCCAGGAGGGATCATAGAAATCTGAGTCATCCAATAAAAGGGCTTTTGTATGTGTGTGTTTGTCTTGTCTTCCTGTTTCATATCTAAATTATGTTCAGTATCCCACACAATGGCAGCATTTAAGCTTTTCTAAAAAAGATCTTTCAAATAGCAAGTGACTATAAAAACCTGAGGTTGAAAACACTTTCCCTGACAGCAATAGTCATTGTGTTTTCATGCTTTGCCTGCAGTGAGGTGGTGTGTGTCAGTAAATGAGTGGCTTCCTGTAAAAGATGGGTGTTGGGTGGGGGGTGGGGGATCACCAATTTCATCAGCTGTACATTTAAAAAAATTTAGTTGAGAAAGAATATGACAGAAATGAGGTCTCAGTGAAAGGTGCTCAAAATTCTCTCTAACTTTAAAGTGTTTGGACTGGCAGCCTTATTTGTATGGGTAAATGAAATGAGAGGCTAGGCATGTCACGATCCAAATATACAATGTGGAAATAAATTCCCCAAGGCTGATCTACAGAACAGTATTCATAATGGGCCCAGAGGTTCTTCAACCAAAATAATTCTGTCAGACTGACAGAGGCTTTGTATTTCAAACTAAAAACACACAACAGAAGCAGAGTCAAAGGAAGACAAATGAAGCTAATTCTCTGCTAGTCATTGGTAGTCTTTATAAGAGATGTATTATTTCCAGTGAATCATATACGGCTAATGTCTGGATCAATGTGTGAAACAGTATCACACACAACATCTGTCAAATTACTACCTTTAATATTTACACATTACTTAAGCCTGAAAAACTCAGAAGGTTTCAAGGTCACGCACAATGAGGTTTGTGCCTGATTATCAGATCAATTACAGCATATATACCTAACAGCCTAAGTCACCTCAGCTGAACAACACAGGATTATAAAATATCTTCCAAAGTCTATAAAGCTAGAGATATGATGTCATGATACACTACTATTTTATTGTCTGTGTAATGCAGGGTCTGATGTAAAATAAAACTAGGATGTCACCAGTCCATCGCTGGACAAAACATCTATGTTCCTCCATTGACTATAAACTTCACCTGAATGACAAGGTGGGTTTAAATTCTTAGATCAAGAAAGCTGATTAATGTAAGAAATATTCTGCCTTCTCCACTGCTTTATATATTTTTAATAAGAACTGCTGCTGCTAAATATTTCGCAGCAGCTCAGGCATATTAAATATAAATATACTTTGTTCAAACCCTGACAACAGAGTATCACAACTGCAGATGAACCAACTTTATGGTTCTTCTTAGTGTGTTTGAAAACATATCTTTTCATATCTTTCCATGGTATTCATCACTGCTGCCATGCTAATCACTGCAGATGGCCCCTGACTGATTGTGACTGGTGCTCATGTCAAAGACAGGAATCAATAACACCTATTTTTTCATGGACATAAAGTGTTACATGATAAGCTGTCCTAAGACATTAAGCATTGGGTAACCTTTAAGTCAACCAAAACACTTCTAGACACTTAGTTTAAATGAGTACTGATCCTTTGCTATGGACAGATTTGACCTTAGGCATAATTAGCCTAATAAAAGCATTAGATATGCTGTCAATATGATTTGAATAATGTGCAACGGCAGTTTCATTCCTGAATGCAAACAGTGTCCAAGTGACTTAAAAATGCCGCAGTGACATTTCTCCTTGTCCTTTGTTCACACCTGTCAGGGGAAATGTGATGAGAAACGGCAACAGCAGCTGAGGCTTCTGCCTCCAGTGAGTCCATCAAGACCACCACGACAATGCTGCAGTCCAGTACACAGCAAACACACACATGAACACACTCACAGTATGCCTTTCTGAAATAGATAAGAAGATTAATTTCTTACAGCATCAGTTGTGACATAATCCATGGAGATCAGAATAAGAATAGAAAGTGAATTGCGGTTTCTAAGTTTCCCAAACTGAGGTAACCAAGGAGAAAATTATGAGAAATTGAAACAAGAAACAGGCAGCATGGTGACTGAGTGATTAGCACTGTTGCCTCACAGCAAGAAGGTTCCCTGTTTGAAACCCATCAGGGCCCTTTCTGTGTGGAGTTTGCATGTTCTCCCTGTGCTTGTGTGGGTTTTCTCCAGGTACTCTGGTTTCCTCCCACAGTCCAAAAACATGTATGTCAGGTTGATTGGTGACTCTAAATTGCCCATAGGAGTGAGTGTGAGTGTGTGAGGTTGTTTGTCTCTATGTGGCCCTGTGATGGACTGGTGACCTGTCCAGGGTGGACCCCTGCCTTTCACCCAAAGAGAGCTGGGATAGGCTCCAGCAGATCCCTGGGACCCTGGTTAGGAATAAGTGGGTATAGATAATGGATGGATGAAACAAGAAACAATCGAGTTACATTGATCCTTGATGTTTTTCATGTGAAAAGTCTTTCTAAAGACGTGAATCAATTTCGTCTCGATGTGTATTTTTGTAACACCTCTCAAAAGAGTTGAAAAACAAAACTACTAGCGACCTCTTACTCTTAGTCTGCAAGTGCAGTAAATCTTACAGTCAGAAAAAACTACACTGTGATGTCAGTTTCACAGATTATTGATTATCATGGCAACTGTGTATAAGTAAAAATTATTTCAACACTGAAATCCATGTAATGAGTCATTCTCACACCAGCATAGAGGTCAAAACTGTCATATTATGTTGCTCTACTACTGGGGAGGGCACACTCTCTCATGGGGCTCTTAAGTCTCATTTTTGGAAAATAATGCCTCTTATATGACAGGCAAACACCATTGTACTGCTTAAGGTGCCAGTAATGCACATTTTCCATTTTCTCTTTGCAGGTCAGTATGAGAGGCAATACTGGCCTTTGTATGACCCATAGAAATATGACCATCACATGAGGTTGATTTCCAAAGCCTGCACTTTACTGAGTGTTTCTGTTGCTGCTGTATTTTGTAATCAGAGCAGGCATCCAAATGAGACCTAAAGCTTCAGGAAAATTCAGGTTTACTTCTCTATGGTGGTTGGTTTACCAATCCTTGCACCATTAGCTTTTATGATTGGTCCACAATTTGAATATCTGGTAGACTGGAAATGGGGGCCTGAATGATTAAAGAATCTGAGGCTGTCCTACCCATTCAGGCATATGGTGTTATCAGGCTACAGAGCAGAGCAGATGTGGACCATCATACAAGCAAGTAGAAAAATTTATGTCGTCAGTCTGTGATGCTAAGAATTCTTTGCAACTACAAAATATATGGCAGGATTGCACTTTTCTCTCCAACAACATTGATAATATTCAAAAAAATAAATGCAGCTGACTGTCACAAGAGACAGCAGGTGTTTCATTTTGGTGCTTATTTTCAAACTACATACAGAATTCATTGAGGGAATGGATGGCTGGGTCTCTGCAGAAATCAACCTTTTCTGATTTTAACAGCAAATACCTTTGCCAGTGTTTATCCAACACTTGGGCTCAGAGTGTTCAAATTATTAGTAAGAGGAAATAGATGGAGTGTGAAAGCCATGTGAAGATATATCTCCGCATCAGACGCAGCACAGGTAATGGGAAATAGTTCATGCATGGATGTTTGAGGAAAGTTTTGCCTTCCATTTCATAACAAACTCAGGGTAAAAGCAGGATTTTATTCTTTCCTCTCATATAAAAATCTGGAAGGTCTAATCAAATTTGAATGTAATGGCAAATATTAAATGAACATGGGACCAAATTCAAAGTTAGGTTGCACCAGAAATGTTGTAGTTATTAGAGAGTTCTGTCACCAGCTGAACTCTGAAACCAATACCTGCAGGTCTGCCTGAAGAAAAAAAAAAAAAAAAAAAGCATAAGAGCAACACCAAAAAAAGTTCTGAAATAACTTTTCTTTAAATTGTTCTGATGTATGTGACCTGAATATCTTTTCTGTGTCCATGTTGAAACAGGTATGGTCTGTTTGGTGTTGCATTATGATCATAGGACCATTTGTTATTTGTAGCCATCACAATTTGCCACTTTAATCAATTGGAAACGCAATGAAAGATTTTCAGTACCCCACAACACAAATGTCAACAGATTTGTGAGGTTTCAATAAGGCTGCTCATCGATACTAGTTATTCAGTCATTATTTTCAACACTGTGTGGCACATACTGTTTTCTTCATCCTCTCCTCTCATTTTCAGCCGCTAAGTGATGGAGCTCTACATATCAGACCCTTTGTTCTCAAGGCACAAAAGAAATTTGGATTGAATTGAATTAGATTTCTTACTTGTGTCTTACAAAATCTATTCTTTATAAATTCTATTAATGGGTGTTGATACCCCATTGTTCCACAATGTCATACGTTATGCTTGGACTTTATTACATGTTATTCTAATTATCACATTAGGTTACATTTAGAAATATGATTTCCTCTTTCGTCATCGAAGTACACTGTGGTAATTTCCTCTGTGTAACAGACGATGAGGTGAAGTTATTGTTATGATGATTTTACGACCAGACTATAGCCCTCCAGGACATTTTGCCTCATTGCAGCAGAATTCATCCTGCACAGGCGCTCTGCTAGCAGCACATTCTGTTCCCTGTAAAGAAATCCTCTTTACTGCAGGGCATGTGGGACTAGAGGCTCGGGCTGTCTTAACTAAATTGAGAACCACAGCTTTGAAATTCACTTTGCAAAAAAAAACCTGTGGAGTTAAACTGGCAACAGCAAACATTAGGGTGTGATTGTTTCCTGTGAAGCTTGTCCATCATGCTTTGAGATCAGGGGTTTTCGCCACTCACATTAATGCTAAGTAGAGAAAAACAAATGAGAGAGTCCTGGCTGCTAAGGTAGAACAGGCCATCATGCTTTCTTCTCGGCACACAGCTCAGCTCTGCCTGCAGTGAGTGTAAATGTCCCAGCCTCCCTTGCTGCCACCACATACTGGCAGCTAACTCCCGTGTCACCCTGCATGCTAACAGGATTAGCCCCTGAGCGCCACTTGTTTCAACAAAGTTATCAAGTTTAAAAACAGAGTCTCCTGGTGTTTTGTAACATCAGAGAATTGGCCCTCAACTCTGACAGGTTAATTAATAGTCACAGCATCCCCTGAGGCCTGCTTTTGTCATATGACAGTTAAATACATTGACCATAGAGATGCTTTTATTAACAGTCTGAATTTTAAGTGCTAGTGATCGACCACATGTTCATTCCATGTGAGAATTTAATAGAGTTAAGGTGCAAACAGGTGGCAGTGCATGTTCAACTAAATATTGGCACATGGTGCAATATTACATTATCATACTCATCATATTAATGAGGCTGTCATCCTCATAAAAGCCTTCACAAGCAGTCCTATTAAAGTGAGTAGAGAATCCATCTGACATATAGTCTCATTTCACAGTTTGAGGCGTGTATGATATAAATATCTAGCAATATTTTTCAGTTATGTAGAATATACAGTATATATAACAAAGCACAAAAAAGAAACACAAAATATTCCCTTTATTTTTTTCTACCTTAAGACTACACAGGGCCACTGATGTAGCTCTAAGAGGTATCTACATTTGCATTTTATTTACAGCTTACTTTGATGTTTTCATATGTACATGGTCAAAGAGAAGCGCTAAAAACACAGTGTTGAGAACAAACCAAAACTCGAAATGAGTCTGAAACTTTAGAAAAAGATACAGTCTTATGACGCCACAGTTCTCAGTGCAATATACCACAATGCAAATATCCTTCATTCATATTGTGTTGAACATACATTTTTTGGAAACAAAACATCACTGAATCAACCAACAGCAAAAAAGCAATAACTGTAGCGTTTGCTTTAACGTTTGTACAGACTGAGACACTCAATCATGCTCCCACCACCCTTACACACACAAAAAACTTCATATGTTTGAACGAAACTATAGGAAGGTAAGGAATATGCTGTGGCTTGGCATAGTTCAAAAACTACCAGAAGTCAAATCAATGTCACAATTTCCATAATAGTCTTCACTCCTCTGGAGTTCTCACATGACATTTTCGAATGAGCAGACGTAAATTGTCCTTTGCACTCTCCACTGAGGGGACACAAATTTATAGGAGCTAGAATATGTCCACATGGGTTATTTCCAAGGTGAGCATGAAAAATCGACCTTTAGTCTGTAAACGGGAACTAGTAAACCTGCAGGTCTAATGAATTTCTGCCAGTCATGGGACTACGTGGAGCCCTGTTCTGGAGAATGAAAGCACTTTTGATGCTGACCTGTGGGCAGCCCTTAGGGCAAAGGCAATTTGTATCTTTCATCCTACCCACATCACAATGTGGCCTATCTGTCTCAGCAGAGAATATGTTAATGTAGGTGTGTATCACTAATGACAGTGTTTTTAACTGTCCTTGTGGTCTTAATTTTTAAACATATTGTCATCCCAAGCTGTGTCTGATGTGGTGAGAAATACTGACGTAAGCTCACTGATAGACAAACACTGCTTTCCATATGCAATTGAGATCAGTAAAATGTAGCTGGTCTAATAAAAAAAAAAAGAACACAGTAATTGATTTATCTAAACCACCTTTCATAGTTTATTCCATGTGTTGAAACACCCTTAAGTATTGTTCAAGTACAACAATTAACAATAAAAGGGACAATAGTTCACATTTTTTAAATTCACATTTGTTATACTGTTAATTCATATAGCTATTTATAAAACAAAACTAAAATGTAATTCAAAACCATTCCTGTAAAATACCTTTTGTTGTTTAATACAGACATTAATTCCACAGTATTTTCTTACAGGGTTGGCTCTGACTATTTTCGTAATCAAGCTGTTTGACCACAGTCAAATAAAGAGGAGCAGAGAACAATTTATTGTTTTGATTCTTTTTCCTGAAAAAAATGTAAAAAATAAAATAGATATAAAATTAAAAAGTGACCTCATATCCCTTTGTTGGTTTTACCATACTATTTAAGCTGAATAAGCAGTTTGCTATTTTTTGTAGTTCATATAAAAGGCCACCGATATGCACTGTCAGGGTGCACTGAAGCCTTCTAAACTAAGACCACAGATGAGTATCAAGCCTCCTCTTACAAAAAAAAAAATTACAAGACATCAGACACATGAAGGTGCTTTGACAAGTTCAGCTGGGGTTTTCATGAAGGGCTCTACCACCAGCAGAAATCTCTCTCATTATTTATGGATGAATAGGGCTATGAGGATTTCAAGTATAAAAAAATTGTGATTAAAAGAGAAGGAATCTCCTTGGCTGAGGCGCAGAAAAGGCAGAATGGAGCAAGCTTGTGAATAACAATCTGCAAGTCTGGCAGCAGAGTGAGCCAGTGAACATAATGCATTACCAATACTCTTCTTGGATTCCTTTGAACAGAATCACCAACAGGGACGAGGAAATGGAGTCACAAAAATAAGTCACAGACATCGCAAATTTCTATCCTCTAGCAGCCGCACTTGGAGGGCAAAGACTGTTAAAGAATCTTCCAAATGAGAAGGGCACTCTTCTATTAATACAGTGCAACAGATTGCAACCATCTTTTTTTTTTAAACAGTATATTAAAAACCAAGTTGAGCACAGTTAAAAGAAAACAAAAGTGGTCATGTACACAACTGTCTTTGGCAAGAAGTCCCATGTCCTACATCTGAGTCTGTCACTCCAGCACCTTGTGTTCATGTCACCTTCTGCCCATTTCGCTCTGTCTCATGAAATGAATGTTGTTGACACTGTCTGCCAGCTCAGGGTACTGGTCAACGGAAACCACGTAGTATCCATCATAGCCCTGCACCTTCCCTGAGCCCAGGAGTTGTTGCTTCTCTCCCTCAGTCCAGGTTCGTGAGCCTTCCTCTCCATCCCTCAGTCTCTGCCGTTCCCGGGCCCAAGCCTGGGCAACAGCTCTCTGCCGCGCTAGCTCCAGCACACGCACTTTCTCCTCGTCCACACTGCTGCCATAACGTGTATTCAGACAAAGCGCATTATACTGTAACTGAATGTCAGTAATGCGCCTAGTCCTGCCACTGAGAACTGTGTTGACCTGAGACACTGTCACATTGACCCCGGTCTCTAACGTGCGCCGGCCCACTGTCATGCCAATGAGGGCCAGATCTCCCTCCACTGAGCCCAGTTTGACAAAGTAATGGGTATCCATTCCTGCAATGGTAAAGTGGAGGTCTTCAAGGTAGAATGCGTCATTCAGGACTGCAGCCAAGCGGCGCCCATCCTCATTGGCTAAGCTGATGATGTCAGTGCTGACGCGGCCATCTCGGATAGCAAATTTCACCCCCCTCCCAAAGATGGAGCCACCAGAAGCAAAGATCTTCTTGTCCTCAGTTTGAGGACATCCGGCACTTTTGGCTCTGTAGATTTGGCCAAAACGTTCCAGCTTCACAAAGGCCTTCAGCTGTCTCTGTACTTCACACTGAACACCCAGCAAAGACTGCAAAACAAAGATGATATTCTAGTCACACAGCCTTCACAGCATCTACATACACAGGAAACTAGGTCTTCTGTTTATTTTTTGGGAAGGAAAATTCACACAACATCATTTTATAGCTTGTTCAAGGATGTTCTTCCAGATATTTACCAAATATACACTTCTGGTTGCCTCATACCTTGGCCTTAACCTTTACCTTTATGCATATTCTTGGGACTAAGGAGAACAATCTGCTTTCTGATGCCCCTGTTGATAATGCTGAGATTCATACTATTTCATTAAAACTTCAAACATTTTACATTCAATGCTACGGCCACAGCATATAAGCTATTCTTTTATAATGTTAATGATTGACTGAAGGATAATTATTAGACACCTTTTTATTCATCCATCAAAACATACAAATGTCATATTACATTGAGGCAAAATTTTATAGAATGACATTAATATTTTCTCCTAATATTGCTTGACAAGAACTACTCTAAAGGAAGAGAGATGTTAAAATGAGGAAAGTGATATGAAATGGAAGCTGGCCAACACAGGGTAAGACAGCTGCCTAAGCACATCTGAGCAGCAACAACAAAGGCACCTTAAACACTGTGCCTTCTTCCCATCACCCACGATAAGGAGCTGGAAGCATCCTGAGGAGTTTTTGTCAAACAGTAAAATCCAAAGTCCTCTTGACAGATTCTAATTCTGTCTCTCTGAGCCTACGTTACACGGAGGCTGTAGGCTTGGGGATTGGGTGGAGCTGAGAAGTGTGGTGCAGGCTGCAGTGACCTGCATATCTGCCTGCTCTCTGACACGGCACCACATAAGATCTTGCATGAAGACGAAAAATATAGAGGGAGGGGGCAGCTGTGCTGTTTGGTGTGTAGGAAAGTGATGCCCTGGAAGAACACTTCACATCATGCCACTCCATGTTTGTTTATTGTGCCAACAGTGTGACGCGGTCAGCTGTCCCGGCAGGGTTAGGGGGAAAAGGGGCCAATGTTCTACACTTTAGTGAAAAAGCCTTCTGGGACACTCTTAGACAGACATCATTCAGATAGTATGGGGTGCAATCAGCTTCTAGCACCATCCAGAAGAGAGAAATCAGGCCTAGCACAAATCTCATCTGTCTGGCCCCTCACAACATTTTTCAATCTGTGGGCAGATTCAGCTGCATGCCAAAACAGGGGTTTAAATGAAAAGAAATAGGCAGGCATACTTTTCTCCTATATAAAATAAATGGGAAATATACAGCATATACCACAAGCAGTTGTAAAGCTATATTTATGCTTCAAAGAACCCTCCATTTAATTAGGCTGACTTGGCTATCTGCAGTAAAAATCAACATGGCACTAACCAGCTGAGAGCATTTTGAACCAGGAATTCTAAATAAGATTATTGGCTCAAAGGTAAAAATTATTTATGACAATCTTTCCTTACATATTAATCACATTACATAGTCCAGAGGTGCACTGAAGTCAATGCATCCTCATAACCATGAGCAAGACCTTCAAATCTAGGCTAACTATGCTATATAAAGCCTTCACTTGTATTCTTGAATATATACTTAAAAGGCTGGAATCTGGCAAATCTCAAAGGTATTATTATTATTATTTCTTCTTCTGTCACTTCTACTGAATATAACTTCATATATGACAAATTCATTTTCATATGATGAAAGTCATTCTCTCAATAGAGCTCCAAAGATGAGAAATATATACAAACCTAATGCTGTGGTGGTAACCATGAATACAATTATGGTTAAGAACTTTTACTTTAAAAGCAAAATTAGGCCCATCATATAACAATGTCTTTAGCAATTAAACCTATTAAGTGCATTAAGTAAAAAAAAAAAAAACGAGGCTAAAATTACCAGTTTAAAAATGGTTTTCTGGCATCTGAAAATCTTGTTGCTGAAAATTGTCAGGTCAGAGGTGAACACTGATTTAGTCAGAATAACTGCATATCTAGAAAAAAATCTGTTGCCTTTATCTACTCGTATATGTTTGAAATAGAAATAATTGGAATAAGATATTTTCTCTGTTGCAGTTCCTTTGGAGATCGGTACCTTGGGTGACTTCAGAGATTCTCTATGGAGGCACAAGAAGCATGCACAAGTCAGTACCAAAGGGCTTTGTCAATGAATTCAGATATTAAAGACATAAAATAGAAAACTTAAATTAAGTACATAAAAAATGTTTTCATGTTTTTATTCTAAACAGTTTAAATTCTTAAGTGGTAAAAGAAAAACTTTTATAATATAATATCAGAGCATTTTGCATCATTGCATTCTCTATTCATTATACCCTGATGGTTTAGCTGCCTATTATGGTTAACCATGCCTGTTGTGTTAAGGGTACAGTCAGAGTGTCATTCACCATGAATCCAGCCTAGTCTGGGTATAACCAAACCCAAGGCAACAACACTGGCCTCTTCAATAATTAATGTGAGATGGAGGCAACTTAAAAGGGCTGATAAATGCTGGAATCAGAGCATGTCTACTACTTCTCAGACTTTGGCTAGAGGTGTAATACTGAGATGAAATCAATGGGCAGCGGTGGAAGGAATGGAGAGTGAATTTCCCTAATGGCAGAACAATTACAAGAGCTGTTTAGCTTGACCCCATTCCCCAAGATGAGGACTAGGGGCAGGGACCTGGTTCACTGGGCCATGTTTGACCTGATAGTTTGCAGGTCCTCTGGGAGTCTGGCAGCACAGAGCATATCTGTTTGCTAATGATGTTGAAGAGGAAGACAAGGGGCAGAGGTTAAAAAAGGTAATCTATGGCAAGGTGAAATGAGGGCCAGGTGAGAGTGATTGGTTTACCTTGGTGCTGTCCCACTCCTGTGTCTTGATCTGGGTTCTGACTAGCTCGTAGGATGGCTCCATGGTCTCTGTGTTTGGTTTTCGGTAGCCAGGAATGACATTGTACAGTTGGAAGCCGAAAGTTACCAACCAGCTGTTGACATCTGCAGAGGAGGGATTGAAATGGTGAAACGGTGATGTATATATGCTGTTATATTAAGAGACAAAATCATTTCTGGATCCAGAGAAATCATAAAGAACACTTAGAATTAATTTGTTCAATTTTAATAGTTGACATTCTGTGGTCAAGTGGCTGTCTCCTTGAAATACTCCCCACTTGTTCTGAGCACTTGATTTGTTTGTGAGAGTGGACAAGCTATAATAAACACTCGAGAGGGTGGCAGTGATTCATGTCCACTCCTGCAGGTTCCACACTAATGACACACAGCTGGGCCCCTGAAACGCCAAAGGACA
Source organism: Mastacembelus armatus (assembly GCF_900324485.2). Lineage (NCBI taxonomy): Eukaryota > Metazoa > Chordata > Actinopteri > Synbranchiformes > Mastacembelidae > Mastacembelus > Mastacembelus armatus. The sequence continues at coordinate 21,693,905 of NC_046645.1, read as the reverse complement.
TGCGAAAGTGTCTGCTTTACTGATAATTATATACTGAAATTTCATGTCATTTCAAAGCAAACTTCAACACAGGATACTCTGTAGATGCAGTAGTGGGTTCTTCTGCAATTTTTTTTTTCCTCATTAGATTCTTAAAAAAAATTTAAAAAAGAAAAGTGAGGTGTCTGCAATTCAAATCCATGCAATCATGATAATGTGTTTTGTCTAATAGCAGCCCACCAGCACTGTGGTTATGGGTGCTGCTGCTGCCATCCAAGTGATAAGCTGTCATTAATTCATTCTGAATATCACAGAGAAGGCTACAGACATGACTGGAAGCAAAGCCTGTTAAATCTCAGCCATTTCTTTCTTGCCCCTTTCAGTGTGTTTGTTATGGACAGCAGAATCATTGCTATGACAGCTGGGGGGCAAGTTTGTCACAGATTGGCATTGCCACATTGTCGCACCTGACAAAGCTTTTCTAAATAAGAATTTGTTTGAGGACAATGAAAGGACCCTGGCAATTTAGTGAAAGGAATGGAAATGTCAGCACCATCAATCACAATTGAGGCAGACCCACTACAGTATATCTAACAGTCTGCTTAGCATTCAAATGCCAGTCAGAGCCTAATGGTGGACTGTGAAGCTGAACGACTTCCTGCTTGGCAGGTGGCTAAATGGTTTTGTTGATTAGAAAGAAGCAGAAGGCTCAACTCCATCTGAACAAAAAAATGATAATTTTTCCTCTCGGTATTCTCCACAGGTAAGGAAATTAAGAATAAAACGTAAAAATGATATTATTTCATAGCCAAAATGAGCATCACTAAGTAAATAAATCACAAAATTAAATGATAATTATATCTCCCATTTGTGAATGAGATCTGTCTGAAGGCAACTGGTTTAACCACAGTATTCACTAAGTATCCTTTACAAAGTTGTTTTCCTTCAAGCCAAAGGGGTTGATACAACTGGACCTGGCCAAGGTTTCTATGGAACCACTGTGCTCTCCTTCTCCACTGGGGTTTTTTCACTGCCATGTACCTCCTCCCTACCACAAAGCAACACAGAATGATGTGATATTTCTGGGAAGGGACCTCAGTGTTCACAAGAGAAGGGGCTTTGCTGTATAGCATTGTTCCCTTTGAGCACTTTCAAAGTAACAGCCACTGGGCACACACACAAGCACATAGATATGCATTCGCACACTCACGCATACACACCAGCCCAAACAACCACAGTGTCCCACTGAGGAAGCTCTTAAAAACCTCTCTAGCACACTGCTTTTCAATTTAATTTTGGCAGGGTCTGTTCTTCCATTCGTGGTTTGTTGTTTAGAATAGCAACACACCAAAATATAAAAAAAACTGAAATAAGTATTGTTTGCAATAGCAGCTCCACACAGTACAGAGACTAAAGATATGTGTCCCTCTCTTTCCTCTCTACACATGTAACTTTAGCACAATAAAGCAATGACTTATTATTGATTGTTGTAGTAAAACTCACTTAACATTTGTCGATAAGTAGATATGGCTTTTGATCAAATCTATGTAAAACATGATACGAACTTACCAGTCATGTAGCACTTTATCTCCTCATTGTTGCTGAGAGGATTGTTATTCTTGAACATGTACAAGTTGAATGGCACAATGTGGTTACTGTTGAGACGTTTCCAGATCTCATGGTCTGGTGTTGTCCAACGGCCAGCTAGGACATCATAGTCCCGTCTACCCATGTGAACGAGTCTAGTGAGAGGTTCATAGAGGCCTCCCTGGTAGCCAATTATGAGCTGGAAACTGGGGTTGGTGTCAAGGTAAACTTCTCCAAATGCTGTATGGAGCACCTGCTTTATCATAAGGCCTGAGCCACTGAACACAGCTAGAGGGGTACCTATGTTATCACAGGCCACATAAAACTCATCCCCGCTGCTTAGCTCCATGGCGAACAGGTGTCCTTGTAGGTCATAGTACAGTGAAGTGATCTCAGAACTGGAATGATTGTACATGTGGGTCACTCGAGTGGGGCTAGATAAGTCAGCATAGAAAAACTGCAAGTGGTGGCCCATGCTGTTTCTGCTGGACACCCTCCTGCCTAGGCCATCGTAACGGTATTTGATGCTCCAACCACTCACTTTGTTGTAGACTTTGGTCAACAGGCCAGCTGAGTTGTAGTCAAAGTATTCATTTCCTCGCTGCCTGAGGAAACCATCCTCATCCATCCTGTACTGGACATCTCCTAAGCGAGTAATACGGTCTCTGATATCATAGCGTAGTGGTGTGAGGCGTGCACTGTTTCCAGGGCTGAGGAGGTGCAAATTGCCATTTAGGTCATAGCTGTATCTCCACAGAGGCTTGTCATTGATGGAGACCACCTGGAGTTGACCATCAGCATCATACTCATATGAGTAGCGTGTGGTGTTGGCATAAGGTCCAACTTTTAGCTCCTTTGTCACCACTCGCCCCATGTTGTCATATTGCACCATCATCCAGTACATGAGTGAGCGAAAAATCTCGTATTGTACCTCCTTCACCCGACCATAAGCATCAAAGTGTTTAGTGTGGGTCATCACTGCTGTGGTGATAATTTGATTTATGTCATAATAGATTACTCCAAATTTTCCAAACTGCTCTGTTTTACCAGACACGTCATCATATCGATACAAGTCAATTGGCAGTGGTGTTTCATTGATGACCGCCTGCATGCTAGTGACACGGAAACTGTTGTCATAGACATAGTCAAACCGAGCATTGACCATCCCCTCCTCACTGAATCTGAAAATCTGCCTGTCAATCAGCGGGCCAATCTGACGGTAGCGGATAGTGCAGGTAAAGCCTTCACTCTGTAGGTTGACTGTCTTCAGCATGCCTGCCACCTCATCATAAGAGAAACCAATGCGTGTGGTGTCATAGAGAATCTCAAGCAGCTTGGCAAGCTTGCCATATTTGTAGATGACCCTGCGGCCTGTGCCTAGGTAGGTGGTCTCCAGCAACTGGCCATCCTCACTGTAGTCCTGGAGCACTGAGGCGTTACCCTCAGGGGGCCGGTAGGTGTTTCTATAGTAGCCAATGGAGCGAGAGGTCTCCAGAGTCTGCCGTGCCACGTTGGGCATAGTTACAGAGGACAATCGGTCGTTTTTATCAAATTCAAAGATATACTGCCTCTGGCTGTAAAGCAGCAGTACCATGGACTGCAAGAGAAGAGGAAACGAGTGTTTTTTGAGGAATTTCAATACATTGTAAAATTTATTATATTACAAGTATATACACATTGAAGATAATATATTTGACATGCTTGCACATTGCATGAACATAGTATCACAAAATGAGACAGTACTGAAATAAAAAAAGTATTTTAGCTAAAAATAGTCTTTCTTTTATTTCAACTAATTATTTAAATATAAACAACAAATATTTATAAACAATTAAAAAACATGTTTATGTTATTTGTAACTTTAAATTTTTCTTGTATAGAAAAATGTCAAAAGCATTAACATATCATGCCTGCAAGTCTAACTAGAGCTAATATTCATTATGAAAGTGGACTGTTTAATATTCCTCTGACATTAAGGCTTCTCTAATAGTTGATTTCACAAAAAGGCTGTCCTTTGTTTTTTATTTGTGGTACCGCTTGATTCTAACAAAATGAAGGAACTGAATTTTTCACAACTGAGCAAACTGAAAATTTTCCATTCATGCCCTTCTTTGACCATTAAATAATATCTCGTCATAACAAGCTCCTGAGCACATAGAGGTTGCTCAAAAACAGACTACAGGCTATTAAAATGGTGACTGACTGCCATTTTCATATTACATGTCTAAGTTGAAGAATCACAGCTCTTCACCTTCTCCCTAACCACCTTGCCTTCAATTAGTGGGTAGAAATTGACATTTCACTCCGTTCTTTTAATCAGAGCTATTTCAGGTTGAACTTTGCTGTCAGACTATGGTAACAAAGTATAACGTCTGTGGTGCACCAGACAGCTTTAATTACATTTATGCTGATATCTGCGCTAGAGCCTGATAAAGCAGCACAAACACTGCTGCCGTATTCCAAGTTAACTTTTAACTTCAGTTTAAAACCTGCCAGGGATCTTACACAAACACACCTCCATAACTTTTCTGCACAACGTGTCCTAGCTTTCTCTTATTAAATATTTATCTTTATACCTTTAAATCATAATTATAGCAGCAACAATTCATACCTTCTCAAGGTAAGTGTAGCTCCAAGATTTACCATCTGCAAATATCTGGGAGGTGATTCTGCCATTCTGGTCATACTCCATGCGTACAGACATGGTACCTCTTTGGATGCCTGCCACGTGCCCTCCAGGAGAATAGGTGACATTGACTCCATTCAGGCGACTACTTGGCGCCCACAGAGTAGGCCGTCCAGCATGGTCATAATGGATCCGTAATGTAAACTTCCTGTGGTCATCGTAGACCTTTTCTGTTCTGGTGATTCGATCAAAATCCAATGACAACAAGTTTCTGTTATGAACCTATAAGAGAGAAACCAGAGAGTTAGAAACATTGAATTTGACCACAGCAGATCCACTGAGAGGAAATTAACATGTCTGGAAGTTTGACATGATTGAGAAGAACTGATGTACTCCTCTTTTGAGGTGAAACCTTATGAGGAAAGGAAATTATTTTATATTCTTCTTTTCACAGCTTTTAATTACAAGAAAGGGGCTGTATCTCAGGACTGCAGGAGGCACTGAAGTGATGAAATTATAAGAATTACCATATTTCTTTGTTTGTGTAAAAATTTTGCCGAGTCTTACTGAGAGTATGCCTACTCATGCACAAAACATTAGAGCCACATTGATCATTAAATTCATTTCCACTGCTTACTGAAAAGAATTACCAGGCACAGATGACTCTCATTTTATTTAGCCATTACAGTAAATTGGAAAGGAGTAGCAGAAATCAATTCTTCTTCTGTGTGACTCAGAACATTGCTTAAATGATAGTTTACATTTTTTCCTTCTTATGAATGTATGAGGCTACACATGGTGACCTTTGGCTTCACTGTGATTGGAGCAAAAAGACCCTGCCTGAAAGAGTGTAATCCTATTGGCCACGTCCAGGCTTTATTTAGGAGGCAGCTCTTGTGCTGCAGGCAAAAAGATAAACCAATAGCCCTACCATTATGTTTCTCAGTCAGCAGTTGCTGTAAGCAGAAGTGAGAGAGGAAAAAAAAATCAAATCAAGAGGAGAAGATGACCCTAGGCCTGCAGGCCAGAGAAAATTTTCATACAAAGCATTAATTGAAACACCATATGGTAGATTTGGAAAAATGCAGTTGTAGATGGCTCCTAGAATTATATCTCTAATTATTTATGATTCATCATATTTATTCTTATGAATTTCTTATTAACATCTTAAAGCAAGTCAGCACGCTGCTTCTGGCCACCTTCCAGACACATGCCATAAAGCAGGTTGCAGGGGGTTTGCCTAGAAGGCTCAGTTTTTTACTGTCACATTGAAAAAGGCATGCTTAGATCTCTCATCTGTGAAGAGACAATTAAACCAGAGGCAATTAATGTCACTGATACCTAATTGAGAGGATTACTTTATACTAAAAGCAATGGACTCACAAGGAGAATGCTTTCATGAAGGTTTGGACAATCAGTTTGAACCCAAGACTGGGGTGGGGGACCTCCAGAGGAATTATAAATGACAACAGGGAGGCCAACATTCATTATCCTCTCTTTTACTTTCACTTACTGCCATAAAAGAGAGAGAGGGACAGAGAGAAAATTCCTCATCCTGGGATCTGGTTCACCAAAGACTCAACAGGGTGGAAAAAAACCTCTTACAGCAGAGATCCCAAAACTCATGAGAATGGAAACCCACTCAAAAGGAATTATTTAAATTGGACTCTAAAAGCACCTTCCCCAAGAAAGCAGAGGTGCAGAAAGAAAAAAGAGAAAAACTATTATAGTACATTAGTACCTCAATATTACATAATAAACTGTCCTCAACACAAAACATTACAGCCACTTCTGATTCTCAATCAATATTAATGACTTATGTCAATAAGTTACTTTACTACTGAAAATGCCTCACAGTTAATTCAGCAATTACGCTCTCCTCACTAACATCAGTTATTTCCATATTGCAATCAAATAAACAAAATTCAAACTTTTTATTTATTCCAGACCCATGTCTCTTGTATCCCGTTGTCTTTGTTTTTAATACCACGGGCAAGTGTTTGAAGATTTTTGCTCTGTTGGCAGCCAGAAGAGTTTGCTCATTACTGTACATTTACCAACTGCTCAATCAAAGAGGAGGATTTGTTTCCATGGAAAGAAAGCCGTTTTGCATCAGCAACATATACATGAACATTATCGGTGGATGCACAACATGTCACTGTGGAAGAGATAAACTGTGACCCATTTAGCCTTAGGACATAAATAGCACAACAGAACAAACGTGTACTTCTTCAATGTAAACAATAGAGTCATGGAAAGACAGCAGCAACCCAAATGCTCTCAATTTTCTTTGTCATCTTTGATCACTCCTAGCTCAACAATGAATTGTGAAGACAGAGCTAGAGTTGCTTCCCTTGCTCCTTTTCTCATGAATATGTCTGTTCTACATTTGAGAGTGGCCCCTCCCAACCCACCACAAACTCACCCAGCCACCCACGTAATATCACTAGACATGTCACTCAAGGTCGCTCAATGATTCCAGCTCTGCTCATCCCCTCTGTTCTTGCCATTAGGCTGCTCCCATTTACTATCTCACCCCTGGGGCCATTGTCTATAACATACATTAGAAGCTTTCCCTTCCAAAGGGACGACAGGACCATTAAACGAACAACCAATGACAGACAAAGTGGCACCTCCCTATTAGCTTTGTCCCCTTCCAGAAAATGTGAAGATAACTTACCTAAAGTTATTATTTGCCTTACAAAGCCAAGAAAATAATACAAGCTAATCAATCAGGATCCTTTTTTTCTTTTTTTAAATTGGTGCTCCCTGTGTTAGTAGTTATTTCCAGTGAGTCATTCTAGATGATTTATGGTCAAAAATTGGGTGTTTATCCTATTGTAAAAGGGGACCTGTTGATATTCTGGGTATAACTGAGGCCAACAACTCATGTATTTTATGTACAGATATTTTATCAAAATGTACATGACTCAGTCAATTTTATTTTTTACCTACAGATTGTAGGTCACAGTCTGACTAAAATGCAGACTTGTAATAAAAAATGTAACAGGCTACAGCTACAGGTATATGTTTAAAGGTCATATATTATCCAATAAGGGATGTTTCAGTACCATGTCCATAAGTCTGAAGGTCTATAAAATCCCCAAACAAGTATAGTAAGTCATAGCTAGACAAAAATTTTCATCTCTGCAAGGGTATAAAATGTAGGGTTATTTGGGAATACATAGCCTTACTCATACTGAAATGAATAAAGAGGCTGGATTTCTTTGACACAGTGCTACTGTTGGTATGAAAGTACTTTTAAAAAAAGCCTCCCAATGAACAGGTCTGCTGTCTGTTAGCCTACACCTAAGACTGATGCTGAGAAGTCTTTCATTGCACAATACATGGTCATGTGAACAAGGTACAGAATTCAATACAATTTTGAGCAAGACAGAAATTTTCCTCACGCCTATCCATTCTTTTTTCAGCCATATAAGCATGAGATAATCCTTAACAAGGTGGCATGCTTACCCTCAATCTGCGTCCATAAACAGTAACCTGGCCACGGGCCTGCTCCTTCCTCTGCCTCCACTCCACCAGGTTAAGGCCATTATCGATGGCCAGGGTTACGTTCCTCTTGCTGACTGTGGGGTTGACTGTGCCAGCCAGTAGGTGGGGCTCGGTGTGCAGGGACACCTCCATACCATTGGCCAACACCAGCCGCAGTGAGCCATCCAGACCAATGAAATAACTGTTCCGAACTTGATCTGAAGATGCAGATGGGACATAAGGGAAAATGATTAGGAGTAGGATTAGAAGGAAAGAAACAATCAGAGCTTTTTGTAGCTGATGTAAAAGGGCTGAATCTAATATTCATCTCTGTGAGACACAAACATAATGACCTAAAATGGCTGCTCAGCAAAAAGAAAGCCTTTAGCAGCAGTATTTAACTGAACCCTTGCGATAATGTTGGGTCTGTGACAACAAAGATCAATAGTGAGAAGTTTCACAGTGCCAGTAAAGTAAAGTTTTACAGCTGTTGCAGCAGCCTGGAGGATATGAGGGAATGAAAACTATTAAAGCTAGCTTGCCTGTGGCCACAGAGAAGGCAGGATGAACACACATGCACGCATTCATGCGTGCGTGCACGCACACACACACACACACACACACACACACACACACACACACACACACACACAGACTGACATGGGATAAATCTGAGCCTGTCTGTTGCCATCCCCAAATGATGACAGTCTGTGTTCCAGCTCAAGACCAGTGACTAATGTTTCCACGGAGCATCTCATGTGCATTCATCAGAGAATGTCTCCTTCTTGCCTCTTGTCAGTAGACTGACAGGGTCCAGGATGAATATTATTCTCATTAAAAAGAATGGAAAATTAATGACTTGTCAAACACTTCATTAATTAGGCGACTTCATTTAACAGAAAAAAATCAAAACACACACTGTAATTTCCCTTTGTTGACATGTCAGGTTGAAGTGGCAGTAACGATTTCTTGATTTTGCACAGAGAACAACAACAAACATCACATGAGCAGATGGGGTTTACTATCTTCTTCTTTTGCATAAACTGTCATAAACTATGTTGTGCTGCTGAGACAAGAGAAATGGGCAGAGGAGGCAGGGCTGACCTTGCACTGGCCCTTTCCTCTCTCCATCATACCGACACTTCAGAGGTTGCCCGTAGCCTCTGGGCCCACCTCTCCCATAAGCAGGCCTGAGAGACCACTTGAAGCTGGAAATACTACTGAATTGGGAAGTTAATCCTAATGCATACATACAGTTCAGCAGCAAAGGTATCCACCATAGACTAATATCTAAAGGGACACGTTTAACACAAAACAACTAGTGGGACAGTACACCTGACCATCATGCTAAACCACCATTTTCAGTTTTCAATTACAAGTAAGGATTTTTTTTGTTTAAGACTAACAAGTCTAGTTAGTTAATACCAATGTTATAATTTCAAGCCTTTAATGTTGTGACTCTACTGAGTATATATAGGGGCAGTCGTGGCCTAATGGATAGGGAGTCGGACTTGTAACCTGAAAGTTTGAGGCTGGCTGCCCACTGCTCTGGGTGTGTGTTCACTGCTGTGTGTGTGCACTTTGGAATTGGGTTAAATGCACCATACTTGGCCATATAAGTCACTCTCACATGTTCAAAAGTATGTACCCTACACAACTGCCAATATGTACAAAGAGACTAAGTGCAATACGTTTACATGATTTGAGACTTATAGCTCTATTCGTATGCCATGTTTTTATTAAAGCTCATGACTATATACAAAATATTTAAATTTCATAAGTGTTTATGTAGTACTTTTACATTTAATTTATCTACAAATAACTGGAGTTTAAAGATAATTACCATAAACCTTCCATGTGAAGTTGTCACCTTCAAATAATGACAACAAGATTAACAAACTGAAGGTGTGTTGAAGCTCGCCCAGAAGGACAAACACACACCCTGATGACTAGAAAGGAACCTTAAAAGCAGAGCATTCATGTGTTATGTGATCACCCAGTTGCAAGCTTACAAAGCAGACAATAGTGAATTAATTAACAGCTGAGATCCTGGCGCCACTCTTCCCACAAGCAGATGTCTAAGACAAGGTCACAACAAGGAGGTGACCAGTACACTGAGCAGCAGTGAGAAACCAGAGATTGTCATCTTCTGTTTCAGACACAGTTTGCAGTGAGTCAGTAGGGCCAGAGGGTGGAGGACATGTTCAAATCTAAACTAAATGTTAGCAGATGGTAGTGTGTGGGTGGGGCAGTTTTAAAAAAAATGAAAATCAGTCCACCCATTTTCTTCATCTCAAGCACTACATTTTCTAATCTTGGAGGATCCTGCATGGGCCACTAGCATTGTGTTTACATGACAGACAGTCAATATTTGTTTCAATTCTGTAAAATGCTACATATTTTTACTAAAGCAATAAATACCACTGTAATTTTAATTAGCAAGACATTACATGTACATTACACCCTGCAGTAAGATAATGAATGAAAGAATGAATAAATAAATAACTTTATCACAGACCCATGGTCCAGAATGAAAAATAAAAAAAGACAAACCCTAAAAGACCACACTAACTATTTAAAAAAAACCCCCGAAAGTATTAAATGTGTGACCAATAACAACATTTTTAGCAGAGGCACCTGTGCCAGTCTTCACATAACTGTGACTGATAACGAAAAGCACTGCATCTAATGTTGATCTCTTTCACATCTATCCAATTGGCAAATGAATTTATACATGCAATTTCTTAACCAGGCTTGAAAAGTAATGACTCATGCAGTATGCCCCTGCCCTTTGTTTTTTTGTTGTTTTTTTGTTTTTTGTAAAGTGCCTTGAGATGATTGGATTGTGATTTGGTGCTATACAAATAAAACTGAATTGAATTGAAATGGTTAATAGTTTTTGTTACCAATCATGTAGCCAATGTTACAAGAAATGAATGGAATTTGGTTTGTGCTGTTCAAAGCATCAAAATATTAAATTTGGAAAATTCAACAGGTGTCTGTCCAAAAACACTGTCCTGGTTGTCTTGGATAATCCACAGACATAAACCTCCACAACTGTGACTGCTATTTGCACAAACAGGCTATTTGCTATTTGCAGCCTGCTAGCTGTTCATTGAGCAAGTAGCTTGAACTGTTCATTGAGCAAGCACAGCAAAAACTGTGAGCATCTAGGCAATCTCTGAGACTTGTAGAAGTCTTGTATAGTGAACTAAGTGTCTGTATGTTCAGAGTATGTGAAAAATACCTACTACAAGTCACACACAATACAGTGCGGCAATATCCTCTTTTCCATATTTACAGCATCTGATCAGAAGTTTTTAGATACCCAAGTTTTCCTGCTGAGGCAAAGTGCAAACTTTTTGCAGTTTAACTGACAAAAAACCCAAGAACCACCTGCTCTACTTATGAAATACAGTAAAAAACACTCACCCTGCATAAGTGTGTAGAAGGTGCCAGAGGCTGACAGGTTGGTGGTGACAGTGATATCCTCTCTGTTGGAGCCCTCTGCCTGGATGCGGACTGAGCTGTCGGTGTCTGCACGGTAGCTGCTCACCCGGCCCGTGGGGTAAGTGATGTTAGTTAGACGCCCATAACTGTCATACCTTTGAAGAAATACATTGATGTAAGTGAAAGAAGGCAAAGAGGGGCATGTCATCTAAAACAGTTACTATAGCAGAATCGTGGCATGTCAAATTTAAAGTCTTGTTGAGAGTTGTTAAATCATAGGGAATCAAACATAAATGCATAAATCATAAATGCAGGTCAGGTAGTGTATGCATAAATGCATATAGGTACATAAATGTGACTAATGGGTTGCTCTATCATTTCAAGATTTACTGTGATTATGAGTTTCTATCTAGGATAAGCTGTTCTATTGGTATTACAAGTATGAATTGGGAGTATGAATTGAGGGTGTGAGATTTCCCTTTTGGTGTCACAAACTGTGAAATTATATCAACAGGGGCAATAAACACATCAGCCAATCCAGTGATGTTAGCAGTCTGGGATAATAAAGCTGGAAAGTTTCAGCGTCACTCACGGTAGCATATGTAATGTCTGATACAGCTTGCTGGCCTTTAACAGAAAGTGGGAGCATTCACAAATTAAACAAGTTAGCACTTTTCCAGCTTTTGTAACATGATATAAATGTGCTATTAATTGTCCTTTTAATATACATCCTATTCAATTTGTAAGTAATTTTCAAAGGATGGAGGCATGCAATAGAAAAAAAGCACAACTATTGGCAAGGAAATACTGTAATGGCCAAAAGCACATACCTTTTCACATTTGGAAAACTGCTTATTAGCTTAAAAGATTAGCAATATCACCTAATCTCATTATACAGTCTATGAAAAAGGAGCAGTGATGTGCAACTCCTTGGAGGGATGCAGCATATACCTAGCCTACAAATCAGTCAGTTCATCACATAGAGGAACATGAGTGGCCAGATTGTTTCATTTTGCTCAGAGAGCACACCACCATAGAACAATTTAAAATCTTTCAGCTTGCCAGTGTTCCAGAATAGGAGTGAGTGAACGGTACATTACTTAGAATGAAGACTTTTATCTGCACACTGAATACAGATTGGAAAGCCCCCTTCAATGCTGCTGTCTGCCATAATAAAGCCTCTAATAAATGAGATAGCGGGTGCTGGTTTACGGATATTTCCTTAGCGCTGCCATCTCAAATATCCAGTATGGAAAGGAAGAGTGTGAGAGTAATCATCTACCAGATATAAATGTTATCTGATCTCAACTGTACTACTGACTGCGATTCTTAGATGCATTTCAGCCTAAGTCTTCCACCACAGGAAATACTAAATAGAAGAGTAATTTATACCTAAAGCATTTGATTTCTTTTGATACTGCTCTTATTTTATCAGTAAGATATTCTCTCTGTGTTCATGAGACAAAGTTTTTGCAGTGAAATAACTACAAGCTACATGTCCCTATACTACTTTTAACTATTCAGTTCCTGTTTGCCTTCTGCACCAAAACTGAGTCCACAAGACAGAAATCTCATTGTAGAGTGACAGTGTATGCCCCAGCTTGATCACTGACCCAAACTGTCCCTGTCACAATTAGGGCCTTGAGCTAGAGCCATTCCTCTGGCTTCACTGCTGAGCTCTAATGGCTATGGCCTGCTTCACCTCAACTGCCTATTAACTTGCTTTCTCTGGAGAAGAGGGGCATGAGGAGGCTGGCTGCACAGCAGAAGGAGAGGACTTCTTTCCCCCTGGATGGCCACAAGTCCATTCAGATTGCATCACCTCAGTGTCACATGCTAGCTCTATGACCTTTCATGCTGGGTCCCAACAATAGGCCGGACACTTCATATCAGCATCCCCTCCAGTATACCTACCCTCTGTTCAGGCAGAGCTATTCTCATATTTGCACTTTGCCTGAGAATTTCAGAGCATGTGAAGGATGACTGTGGAGAACATATTAAGGCCATGTGATTGCTTCAAACCGATTAACATTTATTTTACATAATTCAGCTGTTATTATTGATGTATTAATTGAAGTTATGACCATTGTCTTAAACTCAGTGAATAAAGGACATTTGTTACTAAATAAAAGCATTGCTGCCCTTTTAATTGGAGGCTGTGACAGCATCCTTGAAAATACAAATGATTTAATAGATTTACAGTAAGCTGTAAGTATAAGCACAACAAAAACACTAGGAGGTCAGCAAAGCATCTGTGTATACAATAAATGTTAGAGCAGATGAGGTTGCCAAGGGTTACAACAGAGATATCATGTAGCAGAAGTCCTTTGTTCTCCAGTCAGTCCTGTGTGCTTTGTACCTGCAGTCACTTAAATAAATTTTAATCTATAGGGTACAATATCAGTTAATTTTGGTAAATGCTAAAAATGAACTCTGCTGAGCAATTCTGATAGTAGGAAATTCTCTTTTTTATCAGGTGGTGGAGGGACCTTCAAAGCTAATAATTTTTTATCCTAAACATATTTCAAAATACACAATTATGATTTGAAAAAGAACAGGAGGTATTTTGTATTCTGCCAACATACAAGATTTAAAAGAGAAATTAATAGGTGATGGCTTAATAACTTTGTTTTACATTTCATTTTTTTGTAATAATGAACAATGTCAAAGACTCACAGTAAATGCAATGTACTCAACTAGGTTGACACTTTAAAGAACTTTATAATTTGCCTTTTGTTCACCAATTCACAGATGCACACTCACACAAGGATGCCACTGAGCTACTATACACAGCCTGTTGGGAACAACTTGGGGTTCTGTGTCTTGTCCAAGGACACTTTGACATGTGGACAGGAAGGATTAGAAATTGAACGACCAATCCTGTGATTAGCATTTATCCCTCCAAAGCAAAATAATGGTCCAGTTCTAGAATAATATGTAAACACACCCAGTATCCCTGTTTCTGTGATTAAATAACACACATGTAATTCAAGCATCCTCAAAATGTTGCGCTTATTTTCTATGCTCTTAAGTACATATGAGACTGAGAAATTCTGAACATCTTGAGCATCTATTGTTTATTTTTCATCTTTCAAAAGCCCTTTGTGTGACTGGTTTTATACGGTCTCTGTCTTTTCTTTACATAACAGAGAAGCCTATGCTCAAACATGATAATACCAGCAGCCATTTTACAGAAAGTCAACGAGAAATCATTTTGAATTCCAACCACCCACTGGATTTGTTGGAGCCGTAGGCAATTCACTCTACCTTGTGAAATGCCTATGCATGGCTGCATTAGCGCCATTTACACCGCATAGTTTTTTCAGTAAAACTGTCTCAGATGACAACCAAATCAAACACAGGTGATAAATGTCTGCTCAGATTAAACAGAGCATCTGATTATGTGTCAGTGTGTTATATTCCTGCAGCAAGGTGGCAACATATGTCTGACCAGCCAATCTGCTTAATCACACTTTTTGGGATGACATCCAGTTAGCTCAGTATCCCTTGGTAGAGTACGGTATATTAAGCCGAGAGATAGACTGTTTCGTAGAAGTCTCAACAACATGAAATCCTAAGCCCAAATGCTGCAGCATATGGGAGTATTTTTACTTGTTCACTGATAATGCATTGTTTGTCTCAATCAATTACTCCCTCTGGCTATTCTATTATGCTTATATTGTTGTGCCTTGATGCAGTCCTATGGGGAAAATATGGTAATTTCTTTACCTAACTCCAAACAGGCGATGGTATGCAATCTGTTACTGCAAGCAAGGGTGCAGATGAGTAACATATCCTGCAGTAATCCTATTTGGTATGATAACAGCAAATAGGATTACACCCATACTTCCACAGGTCTTGTATTCTGAGGGACGTAGACATCTAGCCATAAGAAAACTAAACTCAGATGTTAAGAACTCTTCAATTATAAACATTCACTGACTAAAGCATCTTAGCATTTAGTTCTACCACAAATTCAGACTTTTCAGTTCAGATATTCTAGAAATGACTTTGCGTAATTGTATACCAAATCTATTTAGCTGATCTCTGGAGTGAGGAAGTAATCTATACTCAACTCCAGACTCTGGGTATATAGAAGGTGTTTTATATAGTTATATATGTTATAAAGGTGTTTTGCAGAAACTTTACAAATGTTTACAAATTAATATTACTTACTCAAAGAAGGTTGTCCATCCATTTTCATTTGTCTTAGTTGCTAGAAGTCCTGAGCTTCCATGGTAGGTCATTACAGCTAGCTCTTGACCCTGGGCAGCAACAGTTTTAAGAGCATTGTTAGTGCCAATGGTGAACCAGAATGTCTGTCCGTCAGGGGCCATCAGCCACAGAGGCATTCCTGTTGTGTCTCGTCGGATGATTATGGTGTTTTTATTCTTATCAGTGATGCTGCTCAGATCTCCTGCTCCTGTGTAGGTCAGATTGTAAAGGTGGTCACCTGTAGTCAGACTTTGTGTGAAAATATGGCTGCCATTTGAGTCAAAAAGATAGAGTTCATCGTTAATGGGAGAGGACACTTCATACATGTTGAGGGGATTCAGAAAGGGCTTGTTTTTGCGCACGTAACGGATACGAATGTTGCCCAGATCTGCAATATAAAGCTCTCCGTCTGGACATACTGCCAGGGAGGAGGGTGCATTTAGTTTAGCATCCTTGGCATAACCTTCATCTCCAGAGTAACAATCACAGTTGGCATCATTCTTGCAGTCACAGCCACTTGGTGCCCCTGCAACCAGGGAGATCTCTCCATTGGTGGACACCTGTCGTATTCTGTTTATTTTCTTTTCATCTGACTCAGCAATATACAAAACACCGTTGTGGGACACAGCTAGGGCATTGGCAGACTCCAGGGTTGCGTGGATGGCAACTTTGCTCATGAGGAAATGGTCAATCCCAGGCACTTGGCAGTGCATGGGGCGGCCTGCTACAATACGGACTTGATGGTTTTCTGAGATCTGGAGTACTACATTGTTGTCCAGGACATATAGGGAGTTGTCCATGGGACTCACTGCCAGGTCTGTGGGCCACTCAAGACGCACCTAAGAGAAAAAAAACACACCAAAAATATTGGCTTCAGGTCACAAAAACAGCCCATGTTCTTAATGAGCCACACATTTTTCACTTTATCAGAAGAGAATAGTCCCACAGGAGAAGAATCATTGAAAACTGCTTACAAAAAAAGATGTGCTGCTGTAAAAGAGGTGGGCTTTCTCATAATCTTTGCTGAAAAAAAAAATTTCAACAAGGGGGGATCATTCAAATAATCAGATTAGCTGAAATAAAGAACTGAGATTGATCATGGGAAATCTGGACATGCAAGAACTGGGCTTCTGCAGACTTCACCTCTACCATGTCACTGTTTTTCAATGCTTGGGGTTATTAATTTTGTAATGACAAGCGATCGCATGAGTCCTTGAAGAGAAACTGGAGCACACTTACCAAATGAAAGTCTGGCCTGCCTCTGGCCTTCTAAATTATGACTTATTGTTCTTCTAACAATGTATCAGGCTTTTAACAAATTGGAGTGATTGTATTCATCCAATTTACCATTTCCCTCTCACTTATGATCCCAGGGGGAGATCTTAAGAACATAGTATGTGCCATATTTCAGTAGAGGTCTGGAAGCATAAACAAAGGAGACTGATTAAAACCCAGGCCAAAATACAAGGACAGGCTTAGATATTAGGCAGTCTATGAGACAAGAGCTGCCTTTGTGTTGTTTTGGCTAATTTGTCCTGCAACTGGGAAATGGGAAGGTGAATGAATGTATGTAACTAATACTATGGTTGACTAATTAATCATAATGACCTGGAAATTTAAATCCCATAAAGCTTTATCACTAGAATCAACAAAGGAGAATAAACATGAAATAAATCGTTACTTTAGCTACTATATCATACTCCTTGTGTTTTGCATGTAGGTAAGCCAACCCAAGTGAAAAATAAAATATTGTTTCATACTTAAATTATACTTTTAGCATATAAACTGTGCTAAAAATTTTACGTCTCAACACTATGCTTGTGTTGAGACATAGTAAAAATATAGTTTTGGTAAGTCTCCAAAGTACAAGATTAGTAAAAGAGCTACTGATACTAAAAAAAGCATATTCAAAAAACTTTTGCAAAGTATACTGAAATTATATCAATACTTAATTTGTAATTTAGCATATTTCTTAAAAGTTCACTTTACTGTAAACATATTTGTAAGTATATTTAGTTATATTTTCCAAAAGTATGTTAATGGTTTATTTTTAGTTTAAATTGTGTAATTCTTTTCAAAATATAAAACATTTAACTTTAGCTATATTTCAGTATACTTATTTAGGATACACAAAAACTACATGTAGGCTACATTAGAAGTTACACAGTCGCGCCAATTACTTCTCATTCCCCAAGTGAAAAAAAAATGTATATATTTGTATATTCTCTAAAACTATATCAGTATACTTTTAAAATGTTAAATTTCATTATACTTGAAGTTGTGTTAAAATGAAACCACTGAAGTTGCACTTAATACAATTGAAGCTGCACTATAAATCTGCTTTAGTACATTAAAAACATATTTTTGGGTACTTTACAAAAAATTATGATTAGTCGGCTCACTTTCAGAAAAAATACCAAAAGTACCAGAATATTTTTTATGTACTGTAATTATGTACTTTTTTCAAATTTCAAACATTTGATTGTATTACCTACATACTTAAAGTGAGCTCAAAGAATATTTCAAGTACATTTGCTTTGGCTCAAAGTGTGTTACTACCGCACAATGTTTAATGTCAGTATATATTTTTTACATTTACAACAAGTATATGTGAAATGCTTCAAGTATATATGTGAAAAATGTGTTTTTAATATATGAGTATAAGGAAATTTAACATTTAAAAAGTATACTCAATAAACTTTTAGAAAATATACAAAAACATTTTTTTTTTCACTTGGTAAGTGATTACACGGCTTTTAAGTGCACTGTTTGAATGTGTAGTACAATAAAAATTGGATCACAGGGATGATATTTGGCCATTAACTGGACATTTACCCACTTGTTACCTACTGTCTGCAGTCACAACAATAAATTCACCAAAATCTAGTCAATAAAAAATGCAGATCTCTGATTTGTGAATTCAACAAAATTATACCTCAGGGAAATTTCTACTGATAAATGTGGGAAAAGGTCAGCCTTTGACCAGTTGGTCATGTTTTCTTAATTTTGCCATTCTTTGGCACATGTGCACGTTTTTTTGATAACTAAAATTGTGCATTGCATATACCTCATATCTTATAAACCTCCCACCATAATATCATCCACCATAAAATGGAGGAGGCTTATATAATAAGACATATCATGGCCAAGTAACAAACAGAAGTCTGGCAGTGGATACATGTCATCTTTCAGTGAGCAGAAAATGCATTTACTTGGGATATGATGGGGAGACTTTCAATTTCTTAAAACCTATTTCTTGTCATCACTCGTGGTTAAATATTTCATGAGCCAGAGTGTGGAGTGGCTCGGGGGAGCTGCCTGTAAGGAGGTTTTCACGCCACTCTGACTGATGAGGGGATATTTCCCGAGCTGCTGTCCCATATCCTGTAACCCGATCATCCCCTCCCATTTATGCAGTGAGGCAGCTGTCAGGAGTGCCTTACACAGTCGCTACCAGCAGAAAACCCAAAATGTGCTCATCAGCTGAAGAAGTGAGCAGTGGATTTACAGCAACGCAAAACAAAACTATTTTTAAATCTATCTGAACTTGTATTATAACTAAAATGACACTTTCCATTTGCAATATCTTCACTCTTTGCTTGTACCAGCATGATGCCTGTCTGAAGCAGAGTAATATGTCAGTATTTGAAGTTCCTCCCAGATTTGAATTGAGTGTCACAGTAAGAGCCTTGATAAAGCTGCTAACATGCTTGAAATAGGTTCAAGAGGTCTTGTTTTAATACATGGTTTACTTTACGTTTGAACCCAGGGGGGGATCCAGAGAGGATCTTCAAAACTTGAAACAAAAAATAGAACAAATTTCTGTAACAGCAACGACCTAAAGCCTTGGAATAAACAAATTAAAATCTTCTTGAATGAAGCCCAACCTTTGCCCCTTTGAATTATAATAAAATGTTGAAAGAAAGAAAGAAAGATTATGAAGCTGCACATTCAACCACACACACTGAATTAAATTTACTGCAGAATATTTACTGCACAGATCGCACGGTAACATAAAAATGACCTCATCAGAGGCAGGAGAGAAATTTGACATTTTTCATCTAAAACAGGTGATGTACAGCAAAAGTAATGACCACTGTGATGAGCCTTCTCCAGAGAAACTTTGGTCCTAAGTGAGGGGTTGGGGAGTGTTTGAAGTAGGAAACTATGTGCCCTGGATGAATTTTTAATGGATGCTTTTTACTGTCTGAGTGTCTCTGGCAGTGCTTGTGCGATTTGTCATCATTGTGGAGCTGTAGTCAGTCTGCCTGTGTCCTCTCTGCTACACAACTGGGATGGTGAGCATCTATAGGCGCTTGTGTTTGTGTTTGGGGGGTAAGGGAGCAGCAGGAGACATGAGGGGGATGGAGCACCCCTGGGGCTTGAAATGGGCAGCTGGAGGCTTTTCTCTCTCCACTGAATACATCACTTCACACACAGAGAACGTATCCATTCACTGGCATCTGAGCCCCTCATGACCTGGATGCTAGTTGTACTTAATAACATACACGATGGGACAAGAAACAAACTAGTGAATGTACATGGAGCTGGACTATGATACATCAATCAAATGTTATCATTAATTCTCAGGAATATTCTTCTCATGGGAGTAAAACAAAAAAGAAATTATATATACAGATGACAACATGCACTACATACTGTAATTGCAGTTTTTGGATTATACATACATGGCAAGTATAGCATATCCCATAGGAATTTAGGTTTAAAATTATAATTTGAGGAAAAAACAACCATTTAAAGGCTGCAAAAAGTCTGTCTTGTCCCCTCAAAGGGCTAGGGCTGTGCCAGAAAGTAATATAAGCTCAGTGCAGTGTCCTTGCCTGGGGGATGCATTCTGTCTGCTGTTTTGGTCCACTACATATATGTGGGTGTTCATGTGTTTGCATTCATCAGTGGATGTGTGTGCGTGAATTAAAAGCCAGTAAGGTTATACGTTTCTATTGTCATCCCCCTGGTCAGCGGCCCTTTGCATCTGGGGATGTGTGGCCACTTGGCAGACATGAGGGCTCTTGGGACAAGAGTGCAACCCCTGGTGCCATCTCTGATTTCAGCTTTGCTCTATACTCAGCTATGTATATTCCATTCCTTGTGGGTTCTCCCAGCCTGGAAATTGGACAACTCACTTCTCAATTTTTATGTGTATTTGCTTGTTAACCATAACATAATTTAAAGTCTGTAATTCACCAAGCTGGCACAGCTTTGTTTAGGGCCACTTCACTAACCTCTTAATTTACAGAACTAATAAAATCCATCTCAGCAAACGCAGGCTACCATTGATTAAATTTACATAACATCGTACTCTCAGGTCAGAGATGCAGGTTTTGCAAAACTCTGACATGAATTTTCATGTATTCTACATGAAATAAACAACACAATTCAAACATACGACAAACTACCTAAACCTTTATCTTGCCCTTATCCTTTTTTTGCATTTCTAAAAAAATCACATTCTGTATTGTATTTTCACTTTTTATGGTATTTTGCTATTATCATTATTATTATTATATTGTGTTTTCATGTCTTTTGTTGCTCTGCTGAAAAATAAATTCCCTCTTGTTGTATAAAAAGCTCTGACTTGACCTTAACTATTTCAGTTGCCAGTCTTTGTCATGCAAGAACAATAATTGGTATAAAAACTTTACTGTCAGGTATTTAATCAGAAAACCAGCAGCAGGATCGCAACATCATACTGAATGTACTCTAACTCTAACTTTAACTCTAAGTGCCTTCCTTTACCTTGCTATTTTTTGCAATTCCTGGGAATATAAAAATGTACATCATATAGCCAATTAACAAATGGGGGTCAGAACTAAACAGAAGGAAACTGAGTCCAAGAAAGGAGGTTCCAGGGAGAGAAACAAAGAAGGTCAGAGAGGCTGTACCTGAGAGATGTCCATCACAGCGTCACAGCTGAGAGGTCGGGCAGAGGTCAGGTCATTGAAGCCCAGGAGAGTAGAGATGATACCATTCTGATCAATCCTACGAATCATGGTCCCATCCACAAAGAAGACTACCCCGTATTTATCTACTGTAATTCCTGCAGATAAAAAGTTACCAAATGAACAGAAGAAAAAAATATCTGTATAAAATATCTGTATAGCTATAAAATATCAGTTATTTTCTTTATTGGTGATTTAATGTGAGGACAGAGTGCCACTAAATGACAATTAAGGACTATTCACTGCAATAAAAATTAAAGACTAATTATGGCAATGAAAACTAATGCTGCGATTGATTTTTTTAGTCGATAACAGAGAACAATAGATACATCACAAAAGATGAATAACACTGTAGGTATTGATTCAATTATAACTAAAATTTCATCACTGCCATCTATTCCCTCACTCTGACGCTTAAAGAACAAGAAGCTGAGAATACCGTAGCTATGCAAATGTCTGTATCTTTTTCAAGGGCTGACAAACAATACATTTTATATTTATGAAAATCAAGCCTACGGTGGTTACAGTAAAACATTGTTTTTCAATGTAAAGCTGTTTGATCTTATGGCATGACAGATACTTTTTTCATCCCCATTGGAGAAATTTAGAATGATATTTTCATCCACGATCCATGATTTCAGTATTTCAGTACATGTGACAAAAAGTAAGGACGTGATCTAAACTAAACAAAATTTTTTGAGCTACAGTACATATATGTGGCTTACTTAAAAATTAAATGAAAAAACACCCCAACTGACTTGATGCTAAACTGATTTTAAGAACATCCATTTATTACCTCGAGGGTTTGTGAGAGTAGCCTCAACAGCCTTTCCTCCATCCCCGCAGCGTGTTTCATCATATGGGAGACACTGGTCACCAGTGCCTGCCACCAGTTCCAGATTTTTGGCCACATCTTTCACAATATTTAAGGATTTCACCTTGAATACCTTCCTGCTGCTAGTGTCCGAAAGGTACATTGCACCATTCACAGGACTGGTGGCCAAATAGTACTTATGAGCAGGGCTGTTGCTGAGAGAAAGGAAAGACAAAGAACCCCAGGTCAATAAAGCTGGAAAGGCAACAGTGCTTTCAATAAGAAACATTGTGTAATATAATTAAAATGGATTCAAAAGCCATTTAGTGAGTCAATTGGGCAAAATTACAGTTTAAACTGGGGACATGAAAAAAGGAAAATAGAATGAGATTAAACATGACATAATGGTGGAGCTTAGAACTCATCTACAAAACGTCAGCTTAGTTAGAAATCCCTGTTTTCAAAAGAGAATGGAAACTCCACTTGCTTGATTATAGGAATACACATATATACACAGGAGACATGGACATACTGCAAACGTAAAGAGACAGATTGTTAGTTTCTTTCAAATTCTAAAAATTGTTGTAATTTGAAGGATGGGTCTCAGTCATTGGGATACATTGGTCATTTAACAAAGATCTTAATTACTGTCCCATCCCTGATCCAAGAACAGTGTTTATATAGTAGCACTAGCCTGTTCATTGCTAGATGTACAAATATGTTGGTCTTGAGTTTCCTTGGGACTTTTCAGAGAAACACAAATACATGGGCAGCAATTTAAACACATTATTCATCTATCAGGCAGAGATTCCAGCACAAAACAAATATCCTATTAAACTCCCAATCAAGTCAACAAACTAATCCTTCACCTCCACAGGAGGCTGTTCAACCTGACAGGCAGACAATAGAACGAAATATAGCCAATCCTGCTGTGGCAGGATGAATGCAATCTATTGGCATATTTCAGGCAGGATACGTGTCAAAACACACAGAAAACAAAGGCAACTAGACAAATTTATGGTAGCAATGTATGGTAAAAATGACATAGAGCACTATTTTCATTAAAACATTTCTCTTAATAATAATAAACATTAATTTCTGCTGAAAAATCGAAACACCAAAGCCAATGGCATTACACACTAGTGGATGCTAGAGGTGCTAGAGGGGACTGAGTCTATTTTGAAAAAGGGGAGATTTGCCTGAGAGATATTACAGGCTTGTCTGTCTGTCTGTCTGTCATAGTACATATATAAGGCACTAATGACACCCCCTTATTCCTATTTAGGGTCATGGGGATCTGCTGGAGCCTATCCCAGCTGACGGACATGTTGACTGATTCCTTAGAACTAATACCATTAGTTGATTAAATGATTGTCAGAAAAATATCAACAACATTTTAGGTAATCAGTAACACAGATTATTTAAGCCATTATCAAGTCAGAATGCAATGCAATATTGACTGTTTCCAGCTTTTCAAATGCAACAATTTCCTGAATTCCTAGTTGCAAAGTGAATCATTACAAACTGAGAATCTTTGGGTAAGTCTAGTAATGGTTAGTGCCTGAGTTATCAGGACAGAATATAGCACAGTTCTGCCAGACCTGATAAGCATTAAGGAGAAACCTGTCAGCAGGGCATCATTCAAAGTGGATTAAGACTGAATTTTAACAATAACCTTGAGCGTTTTTTTTATATTGGTATGACAGTGCCAGTGCTTCTATTTCTATAATACAATGAGAATAAAGACCAATGGGTCTGTGGGATTGTCAACTCCCCTACATAATTTTAAATGACAATTGACCTTCACTGAATCAGTGATGACAGGACATTGCAGTA
The DNA here is from genome assembly GCF_900324485.2 of Mastacembelus armatus. Lineage (NCBI taxonomy): Eukaryota > Metazoa > Chordata > Actinopteri > Synbranchiformes > Mastacembelidae > Mastacembelus > Mastacembelus armatus. The sequence continues at coordinate 21,669,946 of NC_046645.1, read as the reverse complement.
AACCTGAGGCACACATGTCACAACCAGCCCACTGACCAAGTTGACTGATGCTGGTACAGTAGGTTCCAGGTACAAGCAGCTGGCTAAGAAGAACAACTGCTTTCTTACAGTGGGTCAGTAGCGAGCCTCAATAACTGGATTGTACTTTGCTTTCTATCTGCTATATGCAATCAGGCAATACCTTATCAGCCCTTAGTTGCATGTTGGTCCCCCATAGTGTTTTAAACTGCGAGACATTATTCCCTGACCTTGAGCTATGGCCATATTCTCCATCTATATTCACTGACAACATCTAGTTTGTAGAAGATAATTGGATTTTGCTGCATGCTGGTGTGGCAATGGAGAGAGCACGACTGGAGTGGATGGGGACATCCTTAGTAGGGGGTCAATGAATGTTGCAGTGCGATCACCCATCACCCAGTCTTGTTGCTTGTTCACACATGAACAGAAGGCAGCCACCTGTGTTATTTAGGCACACACTGTGGTTTTGTGGTTAAATTTTCCTTTTAATAGACAAGTGTGTTGGAGTACTGAGCTCAAAAGCAACAGAGTTGGACTTTCTCAAGCAAACAGAACAAGTTAGTGTATGTCAGCCTATTAATGTTTTGTTCTGCACAGAAATTTGAGGTATAGAGAGTGAGAAAAGATAGTTGCAAAGAAAAAGCAATAGGGAGCTTCTCTTCTTAATATGGTTATTCTTGAAAACAGAAGCCATTGACCAGCATCACTAGGCTATTCATCCCCAGTTTGACTGCATGTTCTGTTAGAGAAGTCCTGACCATTGATAGAAAATCAATCAATAAATAGCCCTTTGCCTGAGACATGGTATCTGCCTGAGATATGGTAGCACAGAGAGATTTCTCTCACTGCCTCCTGTCATGGAAAATGAGGTCTCTTTATCTGAACCTGCTGATAAAATCTACACCAAGTTGCCATTTTAGTAGCATCACCTAAACTGAATCTTTATGAAACTTATCACAATCCGTCTTTATAATAATACTGTCAGGAAAGTGTTGATTTAATTCTGTGAACAATAATTGCTTAGGGTAACACTTACTTCTCAATATACTTCAGTCCAAAAGCACCATAAAATACAGCCTCCTAATGACCATAGAATTACATTAACACCTCTGATACCGTGAACAAATGCATAAAATTTTGCACTTCACTGAAGTAGGGCTTCTTGCAAATTTTTGGATATAGCAAGGTTTAACCAACATGTCTGAGGTAATAATGTTAAATGTAGTATATTAGACAAGCTAATTTGATTCCCATTGGCAACCTTGAGGAAAAGCGCAGCCACAATTTTGCCAACAATCAGCTGCTTTCTCTGATTACATAAGCTCAGGATATATAGGTAAAAAGCCACCAAATCCACCAAAAGGAAAGAAATCTACAACTTCAATATGTCAGCTTAGTTAGAAATTCTTGTTTTCAAAAGAGAATGGAAGTGGAGGGAAGACGAAGTGAACTGGTATCATCCAGCTTCTTACTGGCTGAACACACCCAAGTTATCATTGGTGGGTAGGGCAGGGGTAGTTGGAAAACAAGCAGGGCAGTGTAACTTGAGGACCAGGGTTGGAACCTCTGCTGTACCCCTTTCTTTATTAATTTAAGCAAATACTGTAAGGCTTACCTATGCCTGAAGTCTTTATTTCTGTCAGTTTGCCAAAAGCAGCAGAAATGAGAGAGGAAGAGAAAGGAAAGAAAATGTTAGTGGATAGAATTTGTAAAAACAGTTGTTAGTGGACAGAATTAATAAAAAGAGAATCATGAAAAAGATTTATTTTATTTATTCAAAACTCTGTCTTTCCTGACACTAATAAAAGAATTAATCTTTTAAAGGAATGTCTTTCATTAAGAACCCATTACATCGTCTTCAGGCCCTTTTGGGGCCAAACTCAAGCTGATACAGGTGGATGAGCGAGGCAGGGCTATCAATCCTGGGCCTTTAGGGCATTTCCACCTATCACAATTGACCTCAGTGGTTTATGACCTGCGTGCCTGCCCATCTGAGCTCATGGGCTTGAGGGAATGTTAGTAGGCTACTCCTATGTTACCTGAGCTCCAGGACACTGGTGACATTCCCTGTGGTGAAAATCCTCCTCACATAGTTGAAGTCCCCCACGTACAGACTTCCATCTGAGCCACAAGCCAGAGCCACAGGAGCCAGCAGCTTGTTTCCATCAGCAAGGCCATTACAGCTGGGGCAGGAGATACTGCGCCTGCGCCCGTTCCCCATCACACTGCCAATTACAGGCGGCTGCTGGGAGATGAAGGCATTCTCCCCATTGCCCATGTGTAGAATACCTGATGAGGGTACAGGAAAGAAACAAGTAACACCTGCAACCTGTTTAGGTCAAAGCGGCTTGAAGACAATGGACTCTAGATTCCTAAAGCAGTTTGCAAGGCAATGCTGGCTAACTGGTTATTTAGATACTGGAACTGTTTTTTGCATTTTTGGTTAAATAGCTGTTTTATTCTTCATTGAGAGCAGCAGAGTGTTTCATAAGAACATGGGAACTTCAACCAGACCAACTTCTTCCATAAGAAGGTAATGAATATGTACCATCCAAAATACCTGTGATGTCTCATTTTAAGTTGAGTTTACATTTTAGTTGCTAGTTATTAGTTGCTAGATAGAAAGTACATGCTAGTTAGTATACATCTACAAAAATATAAGATGTTTTGACTCTTGACTTGTACTACTTGTACTTGCAAACCACAGAATCAGTCATATTTCTGTGTTATTTGTGTGCATATATTTTAACAATTTACATTACTACATTACCTATTAGCTCCTGATTGACTCTATTTAACCAATAGGAACTTCGATTTGATTAAACAGTGAAAATACTGCTTGAGCTTTACTTATCTTAATTAGGTTAAATTTCTGAAGAAGTTTAAGACATATTGTTCCACACTTCCAGTCTAGTGTGTAGAGAAGCACAAAGGGCTTTAAAAATATTAGAAAATTCCATGTCACGAGATCTTATTAATTATTTTGTATTAATAAAACTGCTTGATGTGTGTGTAGTAACAGTAACTGGTGGCCAACAAAAGAATTAAACTTGGATGCTTAGTGTATGTTGCTCTCTTTCAATTGGATGGTAAGCAACAGTTTGTTAACACTAAGGCCACATGCTATTTGAATGTTCTAAAGCCATATGTCACTATCTCCATTATCTAGAGGTTTTTGCTTAATACAGTTTAAACTGTATATTTACCATACTGTAGTCAACTTAGAGATAGGAATCAAAAGTGATTTTCAATATGCATGTATGTATTCACCACCTCCTGCAGCCATAAAACTTGTACCGTGTGCCACTGTTTGCAATAAAGGCAAGTGGGAAGCACAAACACACTTTCTCACCAAAATGGGGACCAATAAGATCTTGTCACAAGTGGAAACTCTTAGAGCTAGAAAATTACCACACATGCACAATCAAAAAACTCACTTGCCCCAATTAAAAATGGCATTGTGCCTGCCTCTCTACCTCCAGTGGTTTTGTGCCTGAACAAAAATAGGCCAGCATGAGTATAGTTCATGTGTAGGCATTCGGGTCTGCACCCACACACACATGCACACCATGTTTCCATCAGTGTTGACAATCTACTCTTGGAAATTTTTCAAATATGTAAATGTAAAGATGTTCCTGCTGCCCAATCAATGTAATCATATTTGAAATTCAGCATCTGCATGTCTACGGTAGTTTTTCTGCTTCTGATGATACTTGGTGAGTTCTTTAATAAGCACAACATTTGGTCTATCAGAAAAGATCAGCCAAGCATCTCTTTCCTGGGTCATGATTTAATCTTAGGAACTGCTGCTGTTGCTCGCAGTGCAGACTGACAGCAATTAAATTAGGCATTCTAAAAATGCTGGGCATGACCAAGCCATGTAGGTGCCACAGGAAGACATAGGGTGGGTGAACCAGCAGTGAAGGTAGTGTTGGGACAAGTATCAGTTCTCTTCATTATCTGGACAGCACATTCAGACTCAGCAGGATTACTGTGACAGATCAAAGTGCCACCTTCCTGAGCACTTTTCATATAAGTATGCTTCATCTCCTCTGATGAACCCTTCCAGACACAAACAGACTGTGAAACCTAGGTAGTAACAGGTGTGCCTGAAGTTTTTCTCACTTTATTCCTACGCCTGCCTTTCAGGAGTAATTCGCTGGTAATAAGAAAATTGACCCCCCTCACTGAAAAATGGACAACGGTAATAAAAAAGTCAGATCCATCTGAGGCTATATGACACCGCTGTATTGAAAAGCTCAAAATGCCAGAGGCAGGCAGGACAATTCAATGGTACACTAAAAGCATCATCTAAGGCACTGGGTGGACATGATGGAACTTATCCGTACTCTTGGGCATAGCCTGAATGATGTGTGTAAAATGCCATAAGGAGTGGAACCACAAAAATGTTTCCATCTTAACAAATCTGCAAGTATATTGCTGAGTCCTCATTAGGACTGAATAATACACTTTACCATTTTTATTTCCTATATTAAGTGAATTGGAATTGCTAGTTAACTGGGATACTTGTTTCCAATGTAAGTGTAAGTGTCCTTACATTTGTAATTTTCCCGATATAACAGTGGTCCCATATACAAAGTATAACTGCACTGACATATATTTCACTGTGATAATTTCAACAATTAATAATGGAATAAATAATATGTTAAAAGTAAGACTAACAAGTGTGAACAAGTTAGCATATAGGACTTAAAAGGTTTCGAGTTAACTCACCACTCTGGATATTTAATGCATGGTGCTTGTCTATGGTCCATCCTCCAAGTTTGGAGGCAGTGGTTTCGTAGCCCTGAAGAACAGCAGTCCTCTTTTCCCAAAGAATATGATCTGGACATGACTCATACTCAAAACCTACAGATACTGGGAAAAACCAGAAAAGATAAAATTAGCATTGGTATACAAGAGTAAAGAAAGACTCAATAATATTAATAATAATAATAATAATAATAATAATAATAATAATAATAATAATAAATATTAGGTGTTCTAGAGTAGGTAAAATTACACAGGTGATTCAATAACAGTAAGAAAACATTCACAGACACTACTTCACAACTTTATCCAAAAAACTTCAGATCTTTATGGGCTTTTAGGAACTTGTTCAAGGAAAGTAAACCACATGTTTAAATTAAATAAAAGAAGCAAAAATGTGTATTTCTTTCAATACATAAATCATCACTTACCAAAAGCTTCAGACAAACCATAGACCTTCTGGCTGTAGACATCTGCCTTGTCCCACACAAAGTCATATGAGAGGTTGGGGGCTGCAGGAAACCACTTTCTGAAGAGCCTGCCTTCCACAGCCACCATGAGGTGAATTTTCATCAAGTTGAAAGGAATTGTCGAATGGGTGAGGGTCACCCTCATTACTGACTTGTAACCTGGGGTCCTGCTGCTTAAGTAGCTGAGTTTCATATCTGTCCCTGGTATAGGCACTTCCTCCTGCAGAGACTATGGATAAATACAAACAAATCTTATCAGTGACAGGAAGCAAACATAAATCATGAAGTTTCTAGTGGTTAAGTGGCTAATTTAATCTTTCTAATATATTTTCATAGACTTCTGTCCAACCAAATATATGAACCCAAGGGATGTTTAGAAGAAAGGAAAGATCAAAAACATCAACTACAGGACAATTATACTCATGTTACACAGAATCTGATGAAGGTAGTTCAGTAAATGACCTGTAGCCTAAGGAAATTTCTAGTGATGTCAGACCTGTAACCTTGATGAAACAACAGTAGGTCAGCACTCAGACACTGTTCAGTGTTTTAAGATCAAGGGTCAACAGTACTAGTTTAGTTGACCCACTACTCTACGCTCTAATTAAGTCATCTCTTATTGCTTGTCTTTACAGTACTGAATAAGATGTAGAGTAACAATTAAAACAGCTGCCTAAAGTGGCACTGGTCAGAGGACAAGTCACTTATGATGGGCTTCTCTTAAAATGTTCAGTGTAGCTATGCATAGTTAATTGATCAAAAATTACCATTAAAAAGAAGTAAGTCAAAGTTGGATGGTGCACTTGCAGCTCAAGGAATATCAAAGACAAAGCTGGTATAAATAGACTGGACTGCATAATAAATTCACTGATATGCCATAAATCTTATGAAGCAAACTGGGAGACAAAGTAATTAGAGTAGGGCACAGAGATGCCTGCTAGACATATAGTAGCTGCACACACATGCCCACGGAACCGTCTGCTTGTACCAACAAGACACATACACATGTAGACAGATATCAAAATATATGCAATCACAAAATGTAAAAGCAAATATTTTCTCTATCGGCTTGATATCATCGAGGTACCAGGTAATTATCATCGCCCTGCAGTGAGACACTAGAGTACATATTTTAAATCAGCCAAGTTGTGCAGACCAGAGACTAGAGATAAAATCACAACATTGCCAAGAGTTACTGTTGCACTTGATGAATAGTTTCCAGAGTATCCTCTCTGCTAATGTGTGGCATGAATCATTTGAAGTAGAGACCCAAGCAGATCACAACCTGCAGGGGCAGTGAAGAGGGTGTGTGGCATAGTATCACCTGGATTTCAGGTACAACAGTCCCCCTTTCAGAGCAGGATCCAGCAAATGCAGTGAGTGGAGCTGGGGACACCATAGGGCTAGGCCTGGTAAAGCTGCTGAGGTCACAGCTAGGGATGTCATTCTCTTCATGTCGCATGACGATGGTGTCCATGACAAAAAAGCGTCCCCATGGCAACCAGAGAGTGTGCTCCTGTGTGGTAAACGGTGCACGCTCAAAGTGCAAGGCTACGGCTATGCCCCCATTGGTCACCAAGTCAAAACTGGAACACAGATGTGCACAGTGTCAGAGAAGTTGAATGTTGATTCATATACAGTGGAGAAGAAATCTATATTTTTAAAATAAAACTGTAAATATTTCTGAGGTTATTAATCTATGCCACAACCTACTATGAATATAAATATTTTTTCTAATTATTGTAGGTTTGATGAAACAGTAATAAATTCACATTTTAATAAATGAACACTGTTAAAAAGAATGCTGTTTCACAATTTAGCATTATCTTTCATGCACACATGGACTGAAATATAATAGGATGACTGATCCCAATGTGAAAAACACATCTTTTAACTGGTGTCATAATATGTAGAGTTCATTCTAAGAATGGAAAATAATAGATACATGCTCTGATTTCAGACATGACTGTTTCATCTCCATGTGTACTGCTCCTGTGCTTACATTTATATGTGAGAGAAAGAGATTTGTGCTGTATGATGGAGGCAGCTGCCACTTCTCTATTGATCCCTTAGATGAAGGCTGTCCACTCTAACATCAGTCTAAAAGCCCTGCAATGCAATCCCATCTGCTGTTGCATTAAATGGCCTCTGCCTCTGCACTGACCTGAGTGGGTCTCAGTAAACAGGCTGCACTGGCAATTTCATCATCTGCAATTGCTGCATGGTGACAACTGCATGCCTGTACCTGCACCAGACTTCTGCAGCCAATTAGCACCTGGTCACCGACAAACTCCTGGGACAAGGCCTAAACCTCACATGGGAAGTCTTTTCCAAATTACAGGTAAAGAAACAGGTCCAAATAGTTGGCCCTAAATCAGGTAGCCTCCTTCTTGGCTTAAAGTCCTGTATAAGGAAACTGCTCAGTCTAAGTCTAGGCTGTGGCAATAAACAAAGGTTTGTTCTATCCTTGGAGTTTTGGGTGGATGTGCGTACAGTGGGTTTGTCCAGCAGTAGAGAAGCTGCAGAGCGGATGGGAGCTGTGATAGTGGTACCCTTGCGCAGCCTTGATTGGTCAGAAGCCATGCAGCTGCAGCAGGACAGTCTGCATGACACCTGGAGGGCTAAAACAAGGCATGCTTGAAACACTTCCGGACAGACACACATAGGCAGCATGGTCAATCGATGAAGGGGTTCACTGGCTGTTATCAATCATGACAACAGCCTTAAGCCATGTGGCAAAACTTATTAAGCTGCCTACAACTGCCCTGCTTACTTGTGCCCTCAGGAAATGCATTAAGCTCAAATAGTTAACCCTGCCAATGAACTTAACATGCCTCAAAAAAATTACGCAATGTCTATATTAAAATGAATTGGATGGTATTTATTTGATGAAAAGATTAATTAGGGACAAATCAGGCATTAGTAAAGGATGCATGCTGTAGCACCCCTCACACAGTTGCTCAGTTTTAGTTGCTCGGTTAGTACTGTAGGTGTGGTGGACACTATAAACGATCAAAGTGGATGTACACTAGTATTAGTTCCTCACTAAATAGGAAATAATTAAATACCATTACAAAAGTAATTATAGTTATTCAATCATTTAAAAAGTAATTATAATAATCATGTTTAGGGCCAACAAATGTGGCTATTTTACAGTGGGTCATCAGTACAAACTTTTTAACAACTAAACAGACAAAATAGATTTCCCATATATATCATCGCTCCTTGACCTGTCCAGGGTGTACCACTGCTTTTTGCCCAAAGAGGGCTAAGTTAGGCTCCAGCTGATCCCCATGACCCAAAATAGGAATAAGCATGTATAGATAAAGGATGGATAGATCATGGCTCCTACAGAGTACCTTACAAGCACATAAAAATTTAATAGCTGGAATTCAAGTCAGCATTTACTCATTATAGAAGAAAAGCATAAAAGGGAAGAGGTCTGTTTCAATGCTCAGCCAGTTAGAACATGACTACACAGCTCTAAAGAGACTAAACTAACATCTTTTGTTTAGTCCAGAAAACTTTTCAAGATAGTGGAAAAGGTAATTTAAAAAAACTAAGCCCTTGGACAATAAAGAACACATCATAAAAATGAGTTGAGACAGCTTTCCCATTTCTAAGTGGCTGAACAGGTGCATTTCTGATTTCACGCTGCACTGAGCCTGTTTACAGTGATTGCAGGGGAGTTGCAGGCGACTGGGCATGTTTACAGGGGAACCTGGGAGATGGAGTAGTGTTTACACATATGCTGGAAGGGAAAAAAGAGTATAGAGCTTTGCAAAGGAAAAACAGAGTGATGCATAAGAAAAATGGGACACGCATAAATGGGAAAAGAATAGAGATGAGGGAAGCCAGTGCGGTGGGAAGGACAGGAGATGGGGCTCAAGGTAAGCATAGGAAATAAGTAAAAGAGTAGTACCCAGAAAAGAAAGACTTACCAGCAGTGGGAGATAAGAGCAAAAAGAGTGTGAAGGGAAGGGGAGAAGATGAAATAAATGAGGATAGTGGATATGATGAGGTAAAGATGAAAGATTTTTGTAAAACTAGGAAGACTGACAAGGAGATAGAAGGAATGGGCAGAAGCAAGAATGATCAAGATCAAACTGGCGGCTAAGATGTGGGTCTTTAGAGTGTCAGTGACTGATAAAAGCATCAGGAGGAAGCCGGGCTTGAAGAGCAAACACCAGTTCATGCTGCGCTGTAATAGGGAGGCTTGGTTGCCACAAGGCCTTACTAACTGACGAGAGATATGGGGGATAAGAGGTTGAGTGTGTACTGTATGGTGTGCAATCTGATCCAAAGACCATATTAAAAAAATAACAGAAGACCAGACAGAGAAGAAACAAAATTACCCAAACTTTTTCTCTAAGGTGTTTCTCATTCACTATAAGAAACACAGAAATCAGTCTGAGGTGTTTGTCTGAATTTCTCTGAGAAACTCTCCTGGTGCCAAATCAGCTGGCACAGAATTGTTCAAAGAAAGCCACGCAGAGAACTCAGACTTTTTCCACTCAGAACATTTCACCACAACAATTTATCTTTCTCCAAAAATCAGATTCTGAGTTTATTGACAAGGTTTCTAGTGTCTTGCAGAAGGAGAAGACACATGGAATTATCTGAGTAAGAGAGTGGTAATGTGTTATGTCAGTCAGCGCATTTAGTATGCTGTAGTTTTGAATGGTGAGGTTAGTTTTAGGTAGGGCAGTCAACGTTAACACTTTAACACATGCGATTAACCTAAACATTTAACGCATTAATATTTTTTAACGCTCATTAATCATTTGATGAAGATTGACCGCAGCTTCTTGCCATCATCCCAGTGCGGATGGATATCAATCATTGTGTGATAAGGGTAAGTTACAGCGAATGCTATGTTACTTAATATGATGGCAGAAGACACAACACCAGGTCTGCTGAATGGCAAGTTTCATTATAAAAAGCTTCCAGATGGAAGCTTGGATCTGTTCCCTTAAACTAGTTTGTCATGAATTTCTTCGTTTCAACACAGTTACAGGTAAATCCTAGTATTTTAAATTTGCGATTAATCGTGATTCATTTTTTACATTTTTTTAATTGACTGACAGCACTAGTTTTAGGGTTATCTTTTCACCCCTGACATTAATGGCGAAAAAAGTTTTATTAAACTACAACAAGAAAGGACCTAAATGCAACACAGAATAATTGTAGGTCTATGGTCTAAACTTAAATGTTTCACTTAATTCTTTAAGTCTTCAGTTGTCAAATAAATAATGTCCATCTGCACCATGTTTCATAGCCCCAGTGAGCTGCTTTGAATAGGCATATTTTATTCTTTCCCCTCCCTGCTGCTACTGAGGCATAACTTATGAGTATACCAGAAGGGCTTTGTTTGATTTCTCTGGGAATTGAGCCGAGAACTCCAAAATTGGACCAAATGAAAGCACAAAGCAGATCAATGCAGCACAGTTTGCAGCGGCAACTGTGTTTTCTCTCTTGCATCATTAGAATTCACCACAGCTAAACAACACTATTTGACAATAATATAAATATCATTTCACATCTCTGTACAGCATATTTAGGTAGCAGTTAGTGGCATTTGCACTGAATCCATTGTTTCTGTGTGTGTGTGTGTGTGTGTGTGTGTGTGTGTGTGTGTGTGTGTGTGTGCACGCGCACACATGTGTGTGCGTGTATATAATGTAAAAAAAGAGGACTCTTACCTTCCATCCGGCCTGGTGATTGTATAACCATAGGATGGGTTGTTGATGAAACTAATGTTGACTCCGACCAGCGGTGTTCCGTCTGAGGTCACTACTTGCCCACGAATGACACAAGCATGGCTGTATGGGAGTGAGAAGGACCAACAATAGTTACAATGACAGGATATTATTAGATCAAACTCATACAGTATACACAGGCCTAAGAAATACAAGCCAAATCAATAGTCCTGCAATAAACCATTTAAATTAGTGGTGATACAGGATTACATGACAGTATATTGTTGTGTTACTAATGTAGTAAGCCAACACAACACAACAATAATAAAAAAAACACTTTACTTGCAGAAAAAGAAATTCGCCAAGAATAGTAAAGTGGAAAAATATAGAGAAATACTGATACTGTTGTTACCAAAGGCAAATAATGAACACAATAAAAAACCGCCAGAACAGAAGCAGAAGAAACTAGCACCTCCTAGGATGTCTCTAAAAGTTTTCCTTTCTAGAATGGAAGGATAATGAGATAAGGAAGCTTTACTTTGTTTTTGCTCTAATTAAAAAAGGGGATTTATCTTTTTCATTACGAAATGCAAGAGAAAATAATAGTACTGCAGATTCCAAGACTTGCCCAACAGATTTCTAGACTGACATCAGGTCTCTAGCAGCAGCATAAATTAGATCTGATCATCAGTCCCCACCAATCAATAGGTGGAAGTCATCCAAATTCACCTCCTAATCTTACTGAACTGATGAGTTGAGACCTTGCTGTATCATGTCTCTCCGATCGAGCTCTACACTCATCATTTGCATGGCCCATGGTCAGTCATTGTTTCTGTAGTCGTTTGCAAAAACTCTGTCCCCTAACAAATGCCTTACTGTCACTTCTTCATTAGGCCATGGCTATTTTTAATACATTTGGGTCTTAAACACTGCCACATACCGGAAACAATTAACACTAGCGTGTTAGTAGCTGCCCTCAACATGTCCTTACCAGAGGCAAGATCATTCACCCCACACTATCCTAGTCCCCAGAAACCCAATTTTATGTTAATTAGGGCAGGTCTCCTTTAGAAGACCTTGGCTATCCACCACTACACTGTAAACAAGCAGGGAGATATTGCTCTGCATGCTCGAGCTCTATCTAGATGCATTTATATAGAATTATTACTAAAGTTAACCAAGTACTGGCCTGGCTGTCTATTATTAATCATTCATGCCGACAGTTTATTTTAGCATCTTGTTTGAAGAAGCAATCATCCACATTTTCTTCTGATGGAGGTGTGAAAGTGGAACTATCTCTTTCCTGCCTCTGTGAATCAAATGGTGAGATGATTCCTTGCTGTCAAGACAAATGATTTCAATATTGACATCAAATACAACAGAAAGAAAGAGCAGCAAAGGAAGCGTGAAGCAGTCACTGCAGAATTGTCCCCATCATATGAGATCTTACTTTTCACTTTTAAGAGGATTTACAAAGTCAAAAGGGACTTTACAAAAGCTTATCCACAGAGCAAAGTGAGGATATCTTATAAAAAAATATAAATAGGTGTAACCAGCAGACTCAACAGGAAATCATTTAATTTATGGTTCTTTAAAGAGGCAGCATTAAGGATAACAAGACTTAGACCAGGCAAGTATTGGGGTGAATTGTATGTCATGTATGTGTGCATGCAGCTAACCCTCACTGCTTCACTTTTTAACTTTTTTACATGATGAACTTCCTTCATTCCAGCAGGCAGTTCTGACCTGACTGTCTATTTGACATCACGACTGGAAGAAAGTCGGCCTGTGACTAATCTGAGCGATGGTGTGGATCAAATGATGCTAAATAATGTTTTTTTGGATATGCTATGGCCATAGAAGAAAGTCAGAAATAATTACAGCAATTTCTCATGAAGAATTCTGTTACATTAATTTGCCACATACTGTATGTTCAGCAAAAATGGGTGTGTGTAAAAAAAAAAAAGAAGAAAAAATTGTAATGAAATTTAACGTGGTGAAAAAATCTAACACATACAACATACAGCATTTAGGCTATAAATTTGGCACAAATAAAAAATATATATTTTGCCTTATGTAATTGGGAAGAAACTACACTGCTGTGTAGTATTTCAGACAAAAATCAAGCAAAACACAAAAAACAAACAAACAAAAAACATGTCGGACTTAAGTACAGAGAACTTTCAATGAACAAGGCTAATAAATGGTACCATCACAACGGAAGCAAAAACATCATTACTGATGCAAATTACTTGATTATAGGGTAAACTGTGCAAATATAAGCATGCCACTGCAGCCCTCGCTTTTCCCGCTTGTATGTTACTTAGCACACTGAAGAGTGTAACATGAGGAAACACTATAGTACATTTTTAGCTCACCCAACATATAATACTGCAAAAAGGGATAGAGCATGCTGAGAAGAAAACAAGCAAGAGACTTTCTGACACTAATGGCTAATGCTAATAGAAGAGTTATAAATAAAATAATAAAAGCGCAAGCCTGTAAATGAAGCGAATGGCTTCTGCCTTGCTATTATAAGCCAGCTATCAATCTTTGCTCAAATTGCTCTATGGACAAAGTCCCTGTTTATTATTCTAGTCAGCATCCACTGTTGGGCCTTGGCAGTCTCTTGTATTATGTGTCATGGTGGAGAGCTGAGACATTTTATGCAGTGGCAAATGCTTTATTCAGTGGCACCTTTGCAGCTCTTTGTGGTGGAAAACATCTGAAATAGCAGTCCTACATGTCTACTAGCATGAGGAAGTGGTTAGTGGATCAATAAAGAGATGATCAGATGACAAGGAAAGGCATATCAGGAAGATGCTGTGACTGTGCCTCTAAGGCTCATCTGAAGCCCAGAGTCCCCTGTCATAACTGCTCATATCTGTCAGTGGGTGGGGAATGAATACCAAGCATGAATAATAGATTATCACTGATATTTTTAGGTGAGCCAAGGCCTCCAATCTCACAGCTCATCTCAGGATTCTTGATTTTACTTATTTATGGACGCATCTTCTTGTGAGAGACAGGAGTATTACTCAACCATCTATGCCTCTTCATCTGTCCAGTGAAGAACTGCAAAATGTTGAGTGGTTCTTGAAATTCAGAAAAATGTCAATGAGTGAAAAGTCATGAAGTGTGTTACAAGTACTCTTCTTACGTTTTGTATGTACAGTCTCATATAGTATTGTACCACAAGTAATTCCAAAACATAAAGATGAACACTAAATACAGTGTAGAGATAAAGTCACATTTTACTATAAACTATAAAGTAATATGAATTGTATTTACATGTATTTAGCAAATATCACAATGCCTGCATATCTCAACACACCTAATATTAACATGATTTGAGTTGCAAATTATACAAAATAAAAAAAGATCTTGCTCTAGCAACCTTTGAAATCAATTTTCCACTCATGAAAAAAGTAAGAGCTCTGTTGGACTAAAAATAGTGATGTCTGAAACCACTCCTGCCATCATTTTGAAAAAAAGTATATAACATCTCCATGCTATGAATTTTGTTTCAGTTGTCTACTGTTTTTAATATCATTGTAAACATTTTTATCACCAGAGACAAAAATTTTAAATATTGTATAGTTACTTTATACTCAGTTAATTATGATTTTATTGCTGTCTGTATTACGGAAGTAGAATAAGCAAAGATGAGAAAGATCCATAAGCATCCGTGATGCAAATAAGGTGACATAGCCTCAGAAGTGATTAAAGATGAAAAAAGAAGCAGACAAAAGAAAAGAGAGGCACAGAAATCTTATGGGACTTTGACAACCATCCTGGCTGATATAAAAGGATCTCAGATTCCACAGCTGTGGTGTCATGAGCTCTGCCTTTGGGAGTGGGCCTCAGATGGATTACAGTAAAAGTAATCACAATACATGAATATCAGATGTCTTTCTTACTCAGGAATTACTTTTTGCCACATTCTATGTTTGTCCATCATAATCTATCCATTATCCTGTTTGCTATGCACGCCACACAATTTCATGTATCCTGTCCCTCACAGAGAAATTTTGTTTTTGACTTACATTAATAATAAAAACCACTACAATTTGTGCTTGCACCTGGAATTCCATTTCTTAAAAGACAGTGACAGCTATAAGGCTAATTCAATCTGGATCACTGGTAAAGCCAATAGAAAAGTACAGAGATACAATCAAATTCAAGAATCCTGAGTGGGTGAAATAAAATGCTTGCTCATAATAAATACAGCAATTATCAGTTTAACTGATTCAACTGAATTAGCATGATCTCACAAGAAACTGATGGAGGAAATGATGATTCAGTGAAAAGAGAAATAAAGTTAATATTGATGTCAGTTTTGCCATGTCAGTTAATATTGATAGCATATCCTCTGTCATCCTTTCTGAGGAGAATAGTTGCTTTCGCCTGGCTACAGAATACCACACTGCATGGTGTCTGGTGGGAGCAATGCAAAAGTCACTCACTTGCCATCGAAGGGGTTGGCTCCTGGGACGATGTGGGTGCTGTCCCTGCCCACCAGGAAGCGTACCCGGTCATAGAAAGTCCGCAGGTTGCTCTGTGCAGAGGACATCTGTGTCTCCTGGATGATGTCCAGAGGGTCCGGGGAGCCCACACACAGAGAGGTGGTGTGACAGGTTGCCTGCAGACAGCAGTCTGGATCCATGCAGTCGACCAGGCCATCTGCAAAGGTCAAGCCAGTCACACCGACACTTTCATTAAAACAACAGCCTGTCGACACACCTGGCAAAACAAACTAAGCATGTATATTTGAGTCATTGGGTCATTATTAATTTTGACAGTTATTTTACTACATAACTGGAGAGATGGAGGACATTTGAACACTTTGAACACCTCTAGCAATGCTTGTGGTCCTCAATCTGTAATTTAGATGAAATAATATAAAACAGAAAGGGTAGTGCAATGTACTTTTCTTGGCTTAAGTGGGTCATTGGACTCCCTACCCTTGCGTTCAGGGGCCTATCTGGCCAGATGGGTGATAAAAATAAACCCTGCTGTCAGGAGTCAGTCAAATCCCCAGCACCATCCTGTCTTTGCCATTGAGAGCCCTGTGGTCCCTCCACAGTGATGGGGAGACAAACAGCCCTGCATAAATAAGAGATTCTAGTGCATAGCTCAAACCCAAAATGAGGTCTGGAAGAAAGGAAGTCACGTCTCCCAGTTGGGCTCAAGAGTTGTGCAGCCTCCTGGCTGGCTCTCTGTGTGTGCCTATCTCTGCTTGGGGCTAGTTAGAGGGCAGAGCAGGGACTTCATCCTGGGGCCAGTGCATGTTCAGGGGCTCAGGCCAGGTACTGTGTTTTAAAAACCTGTTGTCCAGGTGACTGACTAGAATCCATTCCTCATCCTTACTTACATAAGGGTACAAGTAAGTCTGGGAAACATAAAGCCGGTACAGTATACACTCAAGAACAAAGGTAGTTCATTCTGTAGTCAGGTCATGTCTATTCAAGTGTCCCTGTTGTTGCTGGACCAGTGTCAGAAGGTAATGCTCTGTGTTGTTGTGATTTTACCTCCATCGTTGTCCTTGACATCACTGCAGGCAGTTTCCATAGAGGTGTCACAGCCAGTGCCCCTCCAGCCCAGCTGGCACACACAGTACCAGCCACTGTTACCCAGAGTGCACCTACCATTTCCATTGCACAAACCAGGACAGCCCTCTGTGTAACAAAAAAGGACAAACAGAGTTGGCAGAATATAAAATAAAGCAGATTTAATGGGTAAACTACAACAATAAAACAAAAACAACAATTAAGGTTTTCTGATGACAATGAGTTGTGGCTAAACAGATCTCAGTCTAAAATCATTTTAATATTTTACACAGGCAAGGTGAGCAACAATGGCCCTCAGAAGTTGATTAATTTATACACCTTTTCTGGAGGTTGTAATTTCCCTTTGCAGTAAAATGGGTAAAAGGGATCTTCTAAATCAATATCCACTCATTACTGTAGTGGATTGGTCTCCTGTATTTGTGCTATACAGAATTTTTATACAAGTTTGGCCGGCATAATGATTATAGCATTACTTTACTACTACTGCAAAAAACAAAAAGGTCTATATCATTATTTGGTCTCTTATTTGATAAACTGTCTCCAGATTCTTCTTAGAAATTTGTACTTCATGGAAATTATATGTTTTATCATTAGGAAAAGCAGAATGCAAAACACATTTTTTTGCATGTGCTCAGGAGCACTGTGCAGGGGAGGCCTTGCTTGTGCTCACTATGTTCCCAGGTACATGACCCCAGTGGAGCTAAAAGCAGGCTGGAGCAGAATGACAGGTTAAACCATTCTTCTGTTTCTCTCTGGATAGGGCTTCACAAGGGCACAGATCACAGGACTGTCTTGTCCATTTTTCTAGAGCTATTTGGCATCTATCTACTACCTTATGATTTGTGCCCCCTCCTCACTGAAGCAGAGGCAGAGGTAGCATCTCAAAACATGCAAGTCTGACACCATTGGTGTTGTTAGCAAGCTGCCTTGATGGAGGGAATGCTAAGCTGACCCATTTTATCAGCTAAAGAGTCTAGGGTGGCTGTCTCAATGCTCTTTCATCAGACAGGGAGAACAGGAGTGGAATAAGGACAGAGCAAGAAAGGAAGTGAAATGTGTGTGGAGAAAATGGAGATGTGTATTAAAGGGAGAAATCTCAGTTGAATGAAGTAATGAGAAAGAAACAAAGAACTAGTACTTAAGTAGAGAAAAGGTAGAAGCATCAACAATAGACAACCCATATTTAGACAAAATATTCCACATTTATGTCTTATACTATAAATGGTGATTTTCCAATAAGTTTCACCACCAAAACAAAATTTTCAATTTATTGGAACAATACTGGAAAATACTGTCAATTAATATACCTAACCCTTTTCTGATTCCTTTCTGATTTCATGTTCATCGAATATAGAAACCAACTACAGCACATAAGATTCAACAGTTTCTTATTACATGGACATTTACATTTAGCCATGCTGTCTATATTTTCTGTTATGTTCAAGAACTGAATCACAAAACAGGGCAGTTTTTATAGAACTGTGAAGGGCATCCTAAGCATCTAAGTCAGTAAAAGTAAATAAAAGGAGCGACCAGCATACAGATTATTGAATAAATGAGGAATAAATTTTGGTATTAAAAATTGTTGGAAAAATATATAATCCTGTCTCAATTTGCTTCTTGCTTCCCTGAAGAAAGGGACTCACTATTGAAGGCTAATGCCATTAGAGAGTCTCTTGCCCCTAGACACGTTTGGGCATTAGCTGTCCTTTCATTGAGTAAATGGACAAAACAACTCTGGTTAGACCAGTGGAGACAGATGATTAGTAAGCTCCGAATGTTTATTACAAAGATAAATAAAGATTCGCTCTCTGTTGGCAAAAGTTCAACCTAATTGGCAGCCCTTTCAGTGAGGAGCCCCTGCAGAGCCCTGCCCAAGCCTGCCTGAAACAGCTCCAAACGTGAGGTTGCAAGTGTTCGAAGGACTCCTCTGGCAGCCACTCTCATGCCAGGTGGTCCATTACCAAGGACACACTGAGAATGAGAGAGTGTTCTGAAGGCAGAGAAGCAGGATTGCTGCAGAGCCTCCACCCCCTGCTTGTCCTGCACCAACCAGACCATGAACTCGTTTAATTAGAGAGGATGCGGCCTCAGCACCTATCAGCTCCTGCTCACAGCTGCACACTCATCCATAATGCATGGTACAGGTTATGAAGCCCTTTTCCCAACATCCCCCTATTGAGAAAGCGAGGCTGCACAAAAACCAAATATTCAGTATGTCAAGGAAGCAGCACAACTTGACTCACCAGGTGTGAAAGTGCTAAGTGGAGATTACTGTGTGACAATATGGCAAAAAGTTGATGGGAGGCGGGGATCTTTAGAATGAGTTGTCTGGGGTAACAAGAGGTGCATAGTATTTGCATATGTCAATGTAGAGGAAGGGCATGGTGTGTGTGTATGATTTGTTAATGCTGGCTGGAGATATAATGGGAGGAGGGCAAAATAGAAGGAAGGAGGAATGCCATACCTTTCACTACCTTATCCAGATAGTGAGCTTGGGAGATAAAAGACAGGACATATAAGGGAAGTTTGAACAGTGCCACTTCCATGATAAGACAGCAAGGCAAGGTGTTAGTTTACAAGAAAATAAAAAGGAAAAGTGCAGCAATAAAGCAAAATCATGCATTACAAGCAACATAACAAATGCAATCCAGTACAGAGGGACAGGGATGGAGATGCAGAACAAGTCAGGGAAGATGTGGAACACAGAGAAAAGGAAAAGAAAGAGTGAGAGAAAGAGTAAAAAAGTGATTCAGATTCAATATCTCCCCATTTATCAACTACTGGGATAAGCAGAATATCTCAGGGGAGCATTTCAAAAGCACTATGATTGATGCACACATTACCACCTTTAAATCTCTCATGCAATATCATGCAGGAGGCCAGGATGTAAGGACAAAAGGGGATTTTAATCGTGAAACATCTCTATAGCTGATAAGGTCACCAGGGGCTTTGGCAGCGTCGGTCACAAATCGGACCTCCTGTGCTCCACGACATGGGGCTTTAAGGCCAATGCAAAACTCTCAATAATGAAAATTGATTTAAATTGAAATCCTTGGCTTCTTAAGGGACGACACAGAAATATTCTTGTTGAGGGAGTGGGGATCTCAATATGGCACTTATAAAAGGCACATCAATAATGTAAGGCCAGCATATGAAACATTCACAGAGTCAGGGTCTGTACTCAAGCAGCTCAGCTCCAAGATATGCATAAGAATACTGTGAGAAAAATCATCTATATGAAAACAGAATAAAGTTTTCACCTTTAACACTAGTATTCTCAGCTTTTGTCCCATCTCTCTGCTGAGATTCAAATGTCTGGGAGTTGCAAATGTCTGTTCATTGACATAATGTGGCAATGAGGGACAAGATGGCCATTGTGTTTCCACTTCCTCTGTGATGCATCAGTGGTTGGACCATAGAGTGATAATGAATGACCTGCCATGTTGGGCCCCAACTGTCAAAAAACCAGTGGTGGATCTTTATATATACTACTCTCACAAATACTATTAATATAACGCTGGTCAATGTGGATCTTTTATTTTAAAGATATATTTCTTCTTTTTAATACATAGAAATGCATAATATTTTATGTGACTGTCACATATTTCATATTAACCTTCAACTACAACTAATGGAGAAAAATATTTCCCTCTGAAGTATATTGTAGAAAGAAAGGTATTGAAAATACAAAATAGAAATATTTCAAAATGGTATACACTGGTATGCTGGTGGAATACACGTAAAAGTAGTTAGTTAGTTTCTACCAATGAGACCAAGAAATTAAAAAAAGAAAGAAGCGAGAAGAGTAGCAGAGAAGAGTACAGATGCAGCACCAAAACACAATGAATCTTGCAAAGCAGGCATCGTATAGCATATCCTCTGGATGGTTTCCTCTAATGTCTAGAATTGGTTTGACAGTCTGGACGTGAAATCTCATTAAGCTAACTACATTAAAGCACTTGTCTTAATGAGTTTAAGTTACACTTCAACAATGAAACTGTCAAACCTTAGAGCATCTATCAACATAAAATAGCTTTATGCCATCCCTTTTGCTGTGGGCACTGAAAACGAGAGGTCAACTACTGCTTACGGTAACAGCTTGGATGTGTCTGTTGTTGCTTGTATTTACAAATTACTGCAGTCGAGAGCTCCTCATGACAAAACAAATGCTCACAACTGGAATGCCATCTTTTCAGGAAAGAAAAAACAAACAGCAAAGGCATGGAAAGCACATTTTCAGTATAAGAAGTTGCATACACTGAAAAGGTCTAGTGGCTCCTTTAAATGATTGTAACAAAAATAAAAGAGCCAACACGATCAACCAGTGAACCACTGCTGGAATACAAAACATTCAACATGAAATTACTACACAATGAAAACTCTGTTAAAACTTTTCTTTAGGTTTAAATGAGCCCCGTTTTTCAAGTGAGCTCTTAGCATTAAGTCAGGGTCTTGAAAACACAACTTTTGCAAGTGTTTACAGAAGAACAATTGTCAGTATAAACATACAGCTGAAAGTGGTGGTTGACCTGCTCACAATGACTCATATGTCAGCATTTGAAATTAATAGTAAATGGAAAGGGAGCAAAGAAAGAGATGAGGAAAAGGGTGAGGAAAATGAAAGGACACCTTAGCACATTCCCACATTAAAATGCATGAAGGCAAGCCTCAGATCCTTGAGTAAACCTGTTCATGCTTTACCAAGTTGCACAAATTCAATTAAGCATGCTTTTCCCTCTTTTCTCCAATAGGAGCCTTCCCCTCAAACCCAGCGTTTCATACACACACAGGCAGACAGACAGCCTACGCCTTTGTTGACCCCTCCAAGACTCCTTCTAAACATACTCACACATACACACACGGAGTCCCCCCACCAAACCAAAAAGTCTCTCCATCCTACCAATAGTGCAGTGTTCTCCATTCCAACCCGGACTGCATTCACATTTGCCGTCCTTGCAAGTGCCATGTTCGTTGCAGCGAGGGTGACACGCCCTCTGGTCACACCTAGTGCCCATCCAGCCATCGTCACAGCGGCAGGTGCCCGACACACAAATGCCATGGCCCCCACAGTCCGCTGCACAAATCTCTGTGGGAGATATGGACATAGAAAAAGACAAAAAAAGAGTGGGGGAAGACAGACAGAAAGGAAGGAGGGGGTGGAAGTGGGATGGAAAGGGAAGACAAGGCGGTGATGGGACAAGGCAAGGGTGAAGAAAAGACAAATCCAGGAGTTATTGTCAAGGAAAGGCGGCCACGCTCCACTACCTTGTCTGATGGCAGTTGAAAAGAAATTCCTGCACCTCATAAGAGGCAATCCTTTTTGACAATACAAATCTAATAAGTCCATTACAAAGAAACGCCATGGATTGGTGGTGGCCTTAGCAAAGTTATTCTTCTTTTTGCCATTTCTCTTCTGTCCACTCTTTGCGCCACAGAAAGTGGAAAGAGGAAAATATACACAGCTGGACTATTTTGTAGGACTGGCAACAATATCGGCACTAAAATTTTTATCAGACTTTTATTAAACTATATTAAATTTTTATATCCTTTGTTCTACATGCAGTGTTCATAGCTTTACCACATGCTCCACTATGAGCTACCGGCAGGATGGAAGGCTCCATAGAATGATTTCAAGGCATAGGATGTCAATATGCTGTTTTTATTCTACCTAGGTGCAATGTGCCAGAGGAAGAAGAGCATTCATGATATGAAGGCGACTGCCAGACAGAGCCAGAGTAAAGCTTCGCTGGCACTATTGTGTGGTTGCTGAAAGACCTCCCTGACAGGCTGTGATAGAGCCTGGGATATTACCCCCATCTCATGAACACGAGGGAGAGTACGACAAGTTGAAAGCTCAAAGAAATGAAACACTCACAGATTACTTATGAATCTCATTGAAATGTTAACCTCTTTATTAACTATTCTGTTATAAAAGAGGCTTAGCAATATGGGCAATGGCGAACAATAGCCATGTATTCCTGGCGTATTAGTCAAGTCAATTCAAATATGACCACAGGGGACCAAAGTGGAGGTAAAATCTTTTAATAAGTCAATTACTGCCTTTGCAGTACCTATTTTGTCACTGTTACAAATTAAATTGGAGTGGTATTTTCAGAAATAAACCATAACATGGCATTACCAGCTTAAAAAGCTTTAAAAAAAATATTCCTCTTCCCTGCTAATTACAGCACAGCACTTTGTTAAACTAATGCTAATTTTACATCTGACTTTTGATTTAGAAGGACAGTATGCTAGCAGAATTAGAATCAGTGCCCCTTATCACTGTACACACAGACACACAAACAAACCTGTTTATTTCACATCCTCTAATGACAGTGTTAACACAGTTAAATAAAAGGTGCTAATGAACATAATGAACATCTAGAGTGATCTCATTAACACATATGTTAGAAAAGATGCAATACTGACCGTACCAGTTTTTTTCTTAGAATTATTAGAACCCATAGTGGTCAGACAAAACAGACTCAAACTGACTGTGACTCAACTGTTCAGTTGGAACAAAGGAGAAACCTTTAACATGATAAAGATGCAATTACAGCCTGCAGGCAAACCCTCATTATCCACGGCCAGTGGAGTCCACAGTGAGATATGCCCCCATCCCCACGATGGCTGTTACCATTTGCACTAAAGGACCATGTAAACAAACTTTCCTCTGAGTGAGAGAATGACAAAAATGGCATAAAAACACACATATTAAAGGACATAAAACCTCAGGCAATCTTTTATGGCTAATAATAGTATTACTACCAAATGTGCAAACCTAGGTTGTACTCTTCCAGGTCCACATGAGAAAAAGAATTTGTGCCTTAAAATTATTGGTGATGGAGACTTAAAAAATCTTTAAAAATATATTGAAAGCCTTCCATCTTTTTAGTCCTCCTGTCTGCAAGGTTACAGGCTCCTTGCTGTACCAAGCTTACTGTTGTATTAGAACAGAGAAAGCTCTACAATGAACAGGATAAAGGAGGATAAAGAGACAACTCATCATCATTTACAGAGCTCTTTCTCTGTGAGGCAAACTCAGACTAACTGCCCATTTCCCCCAAAATCCCTGGGATTACCTAATAGGTCATTGCGTCTGGTTGGAATATAACGGGATTCATGTATCCAAGTGACTGCTGAAATAAAACTCTCATTTCAGCAAATATTTTATGAAAATACAATTCATGTTTAAATGAAAGTAGCTGAAGGCTGCACCTGTAACAACTGCCACCAAAACATAGCTGATATACTGAACATTAACATATCAGAGGCCTGTTCAAATTCAGGCATCTGAAGCTTTAATCTGCCAGGGAATAACCATAAAGCAAACAGTCTATCAGCATTCATTATATGAAAAATTAGGAAATTCTGTTTTTACAGTGAAAAGGAGTTAAACTCTGTTTCCTGAAACTTTTGCATCTCCCAACACTCCAAGCAAGGATGGATAGATAGCTACATTTGACAGCTTTTTAACAATCTGCCACTAAGTTCTCAGAGTTTTTTAGTAAAATACTAGGCTGGTGTCAGAGCTCAACCTAAATTCTGCAGGAATTTTTCATCCTTAGAGCCTCAAGCAGGTAGATTTTAGTTGTTAAACTGTATCTTATGCTCAGCTTATTCTTGTATACCAAGAGAGATCATTCCCCATGGACAAAATGAACACAAAGGAAACAATCCCCTCGAGCAGAAAAACTATAATCAGCTGTAAGCCTTGTCAGAACAAAGTCAGAACTCAAAAAAGAGCATTAACATTAGATCATGTTCTAACAATGTTCCTGTTATGCATTTCCTTCCTGTGGCTGCAACAAACCAGGTGGAGATTTAGAATGAAACCAATTGTAAAGAAATAAATTTGGAGCCAAATCAAAAAGCTTTTGGCCTTCCAACCGATCACTGATGAATAACTCTTTTAGCAACTCTTTTACAAAAATGTTTACTTGTGTGAGAGCCTTGCAGTTACCAAAGTTAAAGTGATTCAAGCAGTGAAACAAATTCTGCCAAAAAGACAAGGATGTTTTCAGAGATTATCTGACAGAGATGTCAGTTCATATTGCTACTGTGTGTTCACTTGTGTGGTAGCATATGTTAGGGTAAGAAAATATGCTGGATACTATAAAATATTTGCTAATTGTGATGATAATTGTGAAGATTTGAGGATCATTAAGTGTGATAGATGACATAATTGAGATAAGTATAATATATAAAACAAATATAAATCACCTATTTAAACAGAGTTGTAAATTAACTGTGCAACCTTCAATGGATGTATATTATTACAGAATTTGATATCTTCTTGATTACTTCATGGTTAAATAATAATTTGTTTTTATAGTACGCTTGGTTAAAATGCCAACCATTTAAGTACGAAGATCATGCATCACTTGATTAAATAAGTACATAAGTGGCCTAAATGATGTTTATACCCTGCAAAAGAAAACAAAAGAAAAAACATCCTTGTTAATTTAATATATTAACTTCTGCCAATTTGGCAATTAGAGCTAGATAAACACTCACCCAAGAAAAGTAATTCTGTCAATATTTACCCCCCTCTGAGGCAAGTACTCACCTGTAGAACAGTCATGGCCTGTCCAGTTGGGATCACAGCTGCAGGTTCCAGTATCTGCCAGGAAGGCTCCATGTCCAGAGCACTGGTCCATGCAGGAGGCCCTGGGGCTTTCACATCCTGGCCCACCCCACCCCACAAAGCAATGGCACTCTCCCTGGACACATACCCCTCGGCCTGAGCATGTTGGGTCTAGGCAGTCCACTAAAAGGATTCCAAAGAGACAATGTTAGACACACCAGTCACCTGCTGTTACCCTCTTTCAGAGGCAGTGTGGTGTCTCTATTTGAGCCTGAGTAGAATGATAAAGGCAGTGGGTTGCAGCTCGGCTCAACTGCAGCTGGCTTACTACATGAACATATAACACAGAGGAAACACATTGAAAATTATGCTGGGAATCCTATTTTCTTTAAATGTAGTGACAAGATTTACAAACAAGCCAATTAAATGGCTGGTTTTACACTGAGGCATATGGCACAAACAGGTACTGGCCATGATCCTGCTGGCACTTCATCACTACCATCATGTCATAGCAAAAAAAAATCCTGCTAAAAGAGGGAATGTGGCTTAAAAGGAGTATGTTTATCTTAAATGAAAGCCAAAATAATGAGTAGTTCACAGCTAGATAAACCAAAACTCATATTAATAGAAGTCCTGGTAAGGAAAAATGTAAACTAAGGAAGAGGGCAACATCTAGACTTCCTCTGTTGTATCTTTTTTGTATACTGTATCAGTACATTGAATAAGATGAGTTAGTGTGCACATGTCAAATTAATGCCTTCCCCTGACATGTGGTTAGATGAGCGTTCATATTCTAAGAGTTGGGGGAGCATACAATCACAACACAATCTGCATGGTACACACATATGGCCAATGGACGCCCGACAGCAACAATGTCTACCCATTGAGTGCAGTAGGCCATGCCATTGCAGCTCCCCTTTGCCATGACATAAATGGGTATAAAGGCCGTTATAGTAAGACAAACAGGATCTCTCACCCATTAGCAGATGGTTTGGGCACAAGGTACAAAGATCAGAAGCTAACTGACAAGAAACTCTCTCCTGGCAATTAATCATCGTGGCTGAAGGTCGCAAGAAAGAAAGGTAAAAATGTTAAAGGGCCCTTGTCCACATCCCCCTCCACTCCTTATGGGTAACACTCCACCCAAAATAGAATGGGGACCTATAGATGTCACAAACACCCATTTATCAAATGTCCAGGGTCCATTTTTCATCTTGAAATGAGAGCCTTCAAGAGCTGACAAATACAATGGCTCCTTCAATCTTATCTAGTCAAGCCTTATCAAGCATCATGAATGTCGAGTTCCTAATGGATTAACATCAGACATTGTGTCTGAATTTCGGACAATAAATGGACAGTTTTGAGTAACATTATGCCTTCTATCCATGAACCACCCAGGATACATACTCTGAAATGTTATGGCTATAGAGGATGCCCTGCCTTTACTACTACAGACTGTTAAATAAGCCATACCAACTTAATAGCTGTCCCCATTATGAGTATTCTGTTAAAATGTCAAGCATTAACAAGCTAAAATAGTGTGTAGACAAGCCATACTGTGCCTGATGTTATACAGTTAGGATACATTATCACGATTTATTAAAACCATCACCTTCTTCACAGTTTTCTCCTTTGTAGCCAGGGTTGCAGATACACGTTCCAACAATGCAGGTCCCATGGCTACTGCATGTGATGTCAATGCACTGGTTGGTGGGAACGTCACACTCAGAGCCCTTCCAGCCGCTGTGACACATGCAGCGACCTTTAAGGTATTGACCATTCCCACTGCATAGCACTGGACAGGCAGCTTTGAAAAGAGCAGACAGCATACATCCATTTGAATGGATCCCTCCAACCATAGCTTTAAAGAATAGTGACTGTGTGCTAAAGCCTCAATCTGACAATGGGCCTCTGACCAAATTGTTAAATGGTTTGCTTTCTGGTTTACAACATCCAGCACAAATTACCACAGATTTGACGCAAATAAAAATAAAAAAGAAGCAACAAATATCTGATATCTTCACAGTGGCTGTTGAAAATTTAAAAAGAGTTACATAAAAAATGTCAGATTATGGTGCCAGTCAACATATGTATAACAGACTGTAGTATGAGTAAAGACATAAAACAAACTATCATTCTAACACACTGCTTGAACTTTTTTTATGTAAATTGGCAAAAAAATAAATGTAGCCTCAATATAAATAATTGAGAGACAATCAAAAGCTCTCTTCCCTACCGAGTTATTCAAGAGTTCCTTTATACGTAACACAATACTCTATTAGGGGAGATAAATGTAAAAATGAATTATATGCTGAAGTACTGCATGAATAAGATCTGCCTTGTAACTGTACAATCTAAGTTGCTTTGTTCTGGTCACACGATGAATATAATTTGATCAGCAATGATACAGAGTGACTCACCTCGCCCACAGTCAGGTCCTTTGAATCCTAAAAAGCAGTGACATGTTCCAGCAACACAGTCACCGTTCCCAAAGCAGTTACTGGGACAGTTGTCAATAGAATCTGCAAGAGAGCAATCAGCAGCTTTTCTGAGTAATGTGGTTTTAAAAACTCTTTTCCTCCCACTCATTTTCTCTGACTTGATGATTATTCCTATGGTAGTGACAGTCCTGAACACAGGCTCCAAACCTGTCAACATTTCTGTTGCACTGCAAAACATTTTGAACATTACTACTCTTTAGGACAACTCACTAAAAGCATAAACAAGTTTTGATGATCTGGCCCTCTAGTAAAAGTTATCAAGCAAATAAATTCTAAGATGTTCCAAATGCAGTGATATGCATCAAACCTAATTTGACGCTTTTATGGCACACCACATTCAGGCAATTTGTAATGTCAGCAACACAGGAACATGCACTTACCCACTGCCATGGGTAAAGGTAGTGAGTCATATTTTCTTCTCGGGTCTGATTTTCAATCTTTATGTACTTGCAGAAACAATAAGTAGGCCAGGCAGACAACTTTTGCACCTTGTTCTAATATGGTTGGGCAAAATTTAAATACTATTTCACCAGACAACATTTATATTAAATAGTGTAATATAGTGTAAAGTAATAATATTTTTAAATTATTTTCAACAAGTGCCTGACCTTTTTCTAAAAATACCTGCATAGAAATACACGTGTTCTCTAAGAAACATGTACACTAACAATAGAAATAATGCTGTGTTTTGTATTATAATGTTTACATTTTGTATGCACTTGAGTATGACTATGTGGCTTTATCACTTCATCTTTCTTTGTGTCCCAACAAAATACTTCCATCTTTTCCTGCAGAATACTGACCCTTCGAACTAAATAAAATAAATTGGCAGAATATATATTATTACTACCAAGTCTTGACACTTGGTTTTATTAGAAATAAGTGTGACCACTGATCTCCGAGGTATTCGACTGCAGCAGAATTGTGAAACATGATGCTCACCGAATTAAACCTGAAATGGTGCTGAAAAATATTCAGTCTTGTCCATTGCCTTCAGGCAGCAGAAGCTCTGAGGCAAAACTTATTGAACAAAGAATCTCTTGTGCTTCACAAAGGGCTAGAAATGTGAGCCATGGATTCAGCTTCCCTTTACCCTGGAGAGTCAATCATCACTGAGGATGCAGTGCAAGACAGAGAGAAAAGACAAAGCGAGAGCGGGAGAAAGAGACAGAGACAGACCAGAGATACAGTGAAAAAGAGAGGGGGAAGGCAGTGAGTAGAGAAATGCTGCTGATGTTTTCTGTGCTGCAGGCTTACCTTTGCCATGTTGGGTTAGTGAAGGGATGCAAGGGAGACTAGCCTCAGGTGTGGTGGAGGCAAGTCAGCATTTTGATGTGGTTTAGAACATCCAACTACAGTAGGAGGCCTTGGCTTTTTTCCTTAAAGCTAGGAAAAGCAGCAGTGCGTGTGTGTGTGTGGGTGTGGTAGGAAAGCCATGGGTGCATACTGTACTTGCCATAAGAAATTCCTCCAAGAAGTACAATTATGCAGGATGAATTCCTGGTGTGAATAATTTAGCTCAAATATATAAAGGTGAAAAAAAAAAACTAACTGGAGCTGAATTTATTGTTCACCTAGGAAGGCACTGAAAGTGCCAACTTAAATTGCTATCCACTGATGGGCAACTATTCCACATTAATGTGCCTCTAATTAAGGTTATCTTATCTTTATCTATCATGGGTATTTCTTTAGCGAACAACAAACCAAGCATGTTTAATTGAGCAATTGTGAACTGCAATCCTTCCATTGTGAATGCTGACACAGTTTAGTAGACTACATACTTCCCATGTCTACTGCATGTGTTTCCTCTGAGAGCAAAGAAGCGAGGCCATGAATATCCCTTAGCCACACACTCGACATAGGCCAACACATAAATCATGACTTCAAGCAGAGCTTCATTGAAATGCATTACCTTTCATATCAGGGGAGCTAACTATTGTGTGAGCCTCTCCAGCCTGTAAGGACAGAGTAGCATGCTGTAGGCAGGTTTAATCAGCACCTAGCTATGCTCTCAGAGGATGTTCAGGAGAACCTTTGAATGATGGGTGGTTGTGTACAGATAGAGTCTCCACTATACAGTGAGATGGACTATAAAAGTAAGACATGCACATGTGCTGGGTCTTGGATTCACACCCCTGTATACGAAGCCATGTTTGAGTTGAAGCATGTCTGGCACCAGGCAGCAGGGACAAATGGCTTCATTCTCCAGAGGGCTGTGATACAAAACATTCAGCAGGACACATTTCATATTGCCATGAATGCACAGCCAAGTAATGAGGAGTAACCCAGATTAAAAACAGGAATGCTCCATCCCGCCAGATGTATTATGGCACAGCTACGTGCAACAAGAAAACCCGTCGTTTAATACTTGTGAAGAGCACAAGATGATGTAACTGATAGTAAAATAAGACATTTTTTCTAACCAAAACTGTCAAACACACTAAAATAATTTTACTGTTAGTGTCTTATAAATAATGCTGCTTGTATCTCTCAGTGTGCCTATTCTGGATATTGTTCACATATATTTCTATACCTGGGCTGCTCTATTTGAAGGTCAACTCCATTCTTTCACAGCTCAATACAATTCAGGCAGTTGGTGAGATTCAATTTCTGCTGAAGGGCACTTAACTGGTGACCCATTTTAGAAAGGGCCCTCTGCCTCCCTCTGAACTCCTGTGGGCAGATCAGCTCAGATACAAATGAACACACACAGAATTCTAGTTCTGACTAACTGTGCTCCACCCCATCCTATCCCCATCCGTCGCACAGAATGTCTTATTTGGATGTGTTTTCTCTGATGCAAACTATAGGATGTCTTTATACATATCCAGTGAAGAAGAAAGAAGCAAAAGTAAACATGTTGCCCTGACTCCCCTTCCTTGTGTCATATCATATATTCACTATTGAATTACAGCTGTTCTTGGCACAACAGGGGGGGCAAAGTGCATCTCTTGCCTGTCTCCGTTTGGTGTTACATTGGTGTTGAGGACAGCTTCTCATCGATCTGCTGCCTGGCACAGCCCCTGTCACAGATGGACTCTGGCCCAGGAGCTTTTAATTAAAGAGCATGTGAGAACAGCTCCCAGCTGCCATCCCTGTGAAAGTCGACACCTCGGGCCCTCTCACACCTTGCTTGATACAGCAGTGCTAATCAAAGGCACTTTAGGGAGAACAAAGAGCAATGCACAAAACAAAATCACCTCCACAAAGAAAGACGTATGTCTGAAACACAGCTGTGTGCCTCACAGTTAGTTGGAGGAGACAAATATCTTCCGTACTTTGATATATGGAAAGTAGATGGAAATTGGAGCAATTCATGATCAGAAATGGCACTAGCAGGAGGGTACAATCATACTTTGAATTGTATGCAAATGGTTCCCAGAAGCTGGACCCCTGATTCGCTCAGAAGACACTCAGGCTAATGAGGATATTATGATCTCTCAATGCACTACTCAGGGGCATGGCAGGATAGCACTGATGTCCTGATTTTTCTAATATTCAACTTCACCTTGATTAACCTGCACTTTCCTTGGCTATTGAAATCTACCACAAACTGTCTCTGACTTATGCCCTAAGTCAAACTTGTTTGCTGTGCAGTGTTCCTGGTTGGTAAAATATAGATTATGTGGATTGGTATTACAGGTTTCAGCAGCAGGCCTTGCCCAGCTCACTCACCTATGGCAGTGGTGAGGAAGGACACAGTTTCAGTTTCTTTTCCGTCATTGTAAATGGCCAGGTGCCAGATGCCTGAGTCCATGTACTGGATAAAGCCGGTGTCATGTGTGGTGATGGGTAAAAGGCCCCGCTGCAGAGCCACAGGCCCCTCTAGACCATGAATGTCCTGGGCAAGGAGCCGCCGCCCATCCAAAAGCTCCACAAAGTCAAACTGCAGACAGAAACACATAAAGTGAGAAAGACTGATGGATGGACCGCAGACATGCCATTAGAGTGACACATGAGACATGAGAGCTTTCTGTTCTCTTTATAGAGGAACATCATTTGGCCTGCATGAATAACTCATCATTCCAAATCTTGGCACATTATGGCTGGATAGGCAGTGATAATTTCATAGTGCACATATCTGTTTAAAATTATTAAAGTGAAAAAAGGGATAATAGGCAAAATAAAGTTCGTGTTTACCCAATAACATCTGCAATGACGTGCTTCATATCAGAGTAACTCAATGAATACCAATGAGATGGGATTTCATTTTCATCTACATAAGGAATGGAATCTTACTCATCTGCTACTCTGTGTAATCAAATTCCACTGTAGATTATTTTCTTTAAAGTAAATATAGAGGAAGGCGATATGATCATTTGACTGAAAAATAAATCACACTGGACATTAATGCAAACAAATATTACGCTATGAAGAATTTGTTGAAATACAGTTACATTTACTGCTGAAATCTAATGTCTGTGAACCAGCCAGATGTGATTAATAACATGATATATCTGATCCTGTGTAGCACATAGATAGTAAATTAGTGCAAAGAAAAATCTTCCTTTCTTGGCCCCTAAACCCTGTACTTTTGTGTGATTCATTGATGATAGTGAACCTGAAAGAAATTTACCATAAATCCTTTCTGCAACAAAGAAAGTGATTCATAATACAATAGAGAGCTATATGAATTGGTTTGTATGCATGACGTGATCCTACATGGTTAGATAGATTTTTTTAAACAATATTCCAATTTATATTCTGTGACAGAAGAACAATAGATAAAGAAGCTGAATCCTTACTCTATGCAGACATACATAATCGTAAATTGTTTCACACAGCATCACATTTACAAAACAGAATTTGTTAAAACATAAAACAATGAAACATGCCTACTTAACGTGCTCAAAACATCTGGCCTTCAAGCTGTCCTTCCATACAACTAATGAGCACAACAGAACATAACAGAAATACTGTAGTAACAAATTAATGGGTGGCTGTAACATTCAAATATTTCCCACCTGTGTGTGTGATGGAGGTAGGCCTCTCCTTCCATAGATTCCTACTAAGGCATCTTTGCTCAGGGACACATTAAATTTCAGGTACATTGGATGATCAATGAAGACCTGGGACCTCCAGAAGATACCAGGAGGAATCTGCTGTGCAACCTTGCGCCCCACGTCAATCTCACCCATATCTATATAGCTGTCATCTGGGAACAAGCTGTCCAATTTGCCTGCATTGGACACAAAGCAAATTGGTCAAAGATGTCACATCATTAATCCAGCATGTGGAGGGCGAAGGTAGTCAGTCTGCTGAAGCACGAAAGTCTGACCATATCACAGATATTCAATCACATTGCTGACAGCCAGAGAAAATATATAATGAATGACCCCTCTGACCACTGTCAGCTGTTCCACTCTGATCAGATTGGTCTGGTCCTAAAACATGTCCTGATGTGCTATATATTGGCTGTACTAAAAGGGCAATTAAAAAACTGCTTTAATTTAAAAAACAAAACATGACATCCTACTATTAAATTATGTTAAGGAGGCCTGCCCAAAGTAAGTTATTGTATGTATTTTCTGAACACTGCTTATAAATGAAAATAAATCCAAAATAAAGAGTGAAGAAAGATTATTACCAAACATATGGTGTGAAAATTGTAAAGAAAATACTGTGATAAAATACAGTTACAACTGAAGTAAGAGTAATAAAGTGAAAATTGTAATTACGGTAGAGAGGGATCTCCAATGCAAGTACTTGCTCAGGTGCTAGCACATTCACAGCCAAAAATTGTTCATATGGTCTATAATACAACTTATATTGGACTCTGTGGAAATGGAAACATCTGCTTGCCCATGTAGATGAGCTAATTTCAGCTGTGATGTCTACTAAAGCAGACGTCCATACAAACTACCCCCAGGACTTAGGAGCAGACACGGCTTTAGGTTACACGTGGCACAGCAGATGGCAGTCTTCTCAAAAATCCATCACTGGCAATGGGTTTTATCAGAATAGACAGGACACACTCCCTGTCCCCCAGATCTAAGCTTTACATAATGCAACAACACATTGGCTCATTTTCTATGTATTGGGGTGTATGTATTTATGCAGCACATTAATGGGATACTCATAAGGCTTGTTTCAATAAATCATAAACTGAGACCTATTCCAATGGGTCTCATGGTTAAATAAATGTTGATCTGCAAGCTCATGCTTTAAGACTATCAAAACTGTACACATCACCTTGATAAAACATATAGTTCATCACCGTTTTTGGTGACAGCATTACAGAATAAGACCTATTTTTAAAACGATGGCTATTGATTTCCTATCAGCAACAGCTGCGATGCAGGGTCTAAACTCAGCTGTAGTTATGCTTGTTGTTAGCTAAACACCCTTTCTGCTGTCTGGTAAATGAAAAAGACAACTCCTGGATTCATCTATATGGTAATGACCCCATCTTCTACCTATTGTAGTCTGCCAGTGGCAAATCACATGGTTAAGTCAGGCCCATTTATTTGAGAATGGAATACAGCAAACTTTCCTCAAGTCAAGCAGTTGGTACCGAGGGGTGAACACATGCTTTCTTTGGCTGCCAGGAAAGGCAGCCGAGGCTAGGAGATGAAAGGATCACATCCGTTCTGAAGGGGACAGAGTGGCTAATCCTCCTCCAGCCCCCGGGTACTCATTCCCATAAGCTGTCCCATTTTCTCCCTCCAGGAACAAATAACACTTTCCCAGTTACAACAACTTTCACAGGATTACAATTCGGATCTCGTTGCATGCCACGGAGAAGAGACAAGATAATGGGAAACTAGATGACAAAGTAGTAACAAACTAGACTTTCAAAATGTCATCTGTAAACTTTAAGATTTGGAAAACTTTACTTCCGTCTGAAGTGATTTGGGTTCAACAGTCAGTTGAGAATAATGTAAATCATGCTGAAGAAAACAATAAATGTATTATTTTGGGATAAAAACAGATTATATTTATGTAATAGAAATAAACTGTTTTTATAAAAATTGCACTTACTGTCATCTTTTCCCTTGCGATCAGGTAATTCCAAGCCTGTGTTTCCTAGTGGTGGCAAGCTCAGGTCAGTAGGAAACGGTAAGCCACTTGTATTGTCCTCCGACAGCTGGTACATCTGTCTCTGCATGGGTTGCAGGTGCCAGTTTAATCCAAAAAGGTGCATGGCTGAAATATTAAACATAAAACAATTTCAGAATTGATTTTCATTAAGATGGCTTTACATGCATTTTTTCTAAGCAAAACAAAAAAAAAAAAACAAAGCAAAAAAAAAAAAAAAAAAACTGTACCATATAAAATAAATAGTAACCCCCAAAGCTGTCAGGGAACTATTGGATCGTTTCCAAAGGTGACAGCTGTGAGATGGGGGAACAGGAAGTGAATTCCAAAGAATAAAGAACAATACATGGTTTAATGGTTAATGGCACTTTTCCAAAAGTGCTGAGCAATAACATCAGAAGATGAATGCTATCCTGACCAGAGAACATCTATCTCACCATCCCAACCTCAGTTGGCACCTTTCATTTCCCCTACAAAACTAGGGACCAAAAGGAAATAAGACATTTGCAGAAAGACACCGGGGGTGTTTCAGTGTGAACACAGTAGAATGAAGCATGCTAATCTTTTACAAGGTGAAAAAAAAAAAAATCCTTTGGAACAATAGCAGTAGAGTGCAAGAAAGAGGAGGAGGGGCTGACGATGACAGATCACCAATAAAAGAGTGGACAAGACAAGCTTAGCAAGGCAAAAGCCACCTTGGAAGTCAGCAGTCAGCAGAAAAGGCCCAGAAACTCAATACAGGCATTTTATCGGTTTGTTGGTTCTCTTAGGCTCCTCAAGTAAATAACCATGCAATTCAATTATAAAGACTGAAATTATCTGACAGTATGGACTAAAGCTGGTAGTTAAGACCTCTCCAGTCTTCTCAGTGTTGTTCTCTGTAAATGTGTTTTCATTTCTGCCTTTATAAGAGAATACACCATTTAATGTCACCAATTAGGCTTTCAGTGACTGTTTAGACAACAGAAACCATGAATCCTTTGCAAGCATGACATCATTATTGGAAAACATAGAAAAAATGATTTGTTAGTCTTAATACCACTATAATACAAGTATAATACAGTATAACAAGTTATAATAACAAATTTTAAACATAAATACATCATTTAATCACACCTACATTCTATTTTTTTTTTTGGTTCAAAATCACTGTAGCTGTATATCTGTATTTTCCATTTAGGTAAACTTGCTGTCACCAAATGAACAAAATCAAAAGGGGGTTTTCACGCTCTTTTCAGCAATGTGATGCTGAAATTAGATGTTTGTCAGATAAAGTGCTGTTATTGCTCAGCACTTTATCTTCACAGCAAAAATAAATAAATAAATACATGAATACTGGAGTGGACACACTGATTTGTGGTCCTAAACAGTGTAACAGACCAGAGATTAGAGTAAAAATGCTTTGTCAACAGTCAAATACCAGTCTGAAGAACCTAAGTTGCTTCATTAAGCCATGGATTAAAACTGGAAATGAATGGAACCTGGACCAATCTCAGACATATCAGAAAACATCACCTGCACATTTCCTCCTTTTATATCTTTGTAAGTCAATTAGCATTAACTTTTAACTTTTTTTTTTTTAATGGAGGTCTACAACACATTCAAAGAACACCTCATATTTTCATAATAGTGGATAAACAGAACTACATGCTTACTGAAATGTTTAGATAGATTTGTGATTAAAGAAAGGTTGGAAATAGTGTGATGACCAGGGCAAATACAATACAAACGTTTCCCAAGGTGACAGAAGTTCAACTACAACACCAGCATCTGGTCTGTGCCTCTCCAACGCCTGCGGAAGTGACTGTGTTAGTGGAGGACAACCAGTGAAGAGACAGATGGTTTTATTTGTCATTTTGTAAGCTCCACAAAGACATTCCTTTTGATCTGTAGCTCTGCACTGACTGGTGAAATGGAAAGGAGTCAGCATATGCTGCTGACAGAACTATCAGAAAGTCACCAGGCAGGGTGTCGGTCCAAGTGTCCTAGTAATCACGTCTTTGTGAGCCTCGCTCTTCATCCCATCCACCCCTGAGGCCTCTAATGGAAAATGGTTCAAGAGGCCCCCCCTCCCATCCTTCCACAGATTTACTTCAGTGCCTTCTTGGTATCTGTGATATGCAGAGCATTGGACCTAAGCCAGTGAAGAGCCTCCTGATTTTGTTTTGCTTGGTTTTCAAACTTTGCAACATTGTGAAATGACACTCAAAGAAAACTGCAATTGCCCATAAAATGAAGACAGGTTGTAGGAATAACAAGGTTCTTCTAATGAGACAGCCACTAGCAGATGTGTCTGTGTTCCAGTGATGTCACTGACCTGTCAAGAGTACTGCAATTCTTAGCATTGCCCATTTTGTCCTTAGCATGTTGTGCCCTCCTTTCGTTTAA
Organism: Mastacembelus armatus; assembly: GCF_900324485.2. Classification (NCBI taxonomy): domain Eukaryota; kingdom Metazoa; phylum Chordata; class Actinopteri; order Synbranchiformes; family Mastacembelidae; genus Mastacembelus; species Mastacembelus armatus. The sequence continues at coordinate 21,632,899 of NC_046645.1, read as the reverse complement.
GTCTTGGCTGGAAGTTTGGCCACACTATACGCCAATTAGCAAACAGAGGTACTGTAGTAGAAGACTTCTTGGCTAGTCTGAGGAGGTCAGTGCTTATTGCTATGGGTCATCTGCCAACATTCCTGTGCTTCTCTCCTCTGATCTAAGGAGCACTTTCCAACTAATGCATACTTCAAGGGAAGCTATGACAAGCAGAACCTTTTTTTCTCATCTTGGTGGTCAAATCATTAAACACTGTGAGCACTGACAGTATGTATCTTGAGGTATTTCAAAAACTGTCTCTTGGACTGTAAAATGTTTTAACAATATTACTATTTAATTTCCTTAAAAATTCTTGAACAAAGCTTTAATTAACAGGTATACCTTTCCTGCACTGGCAGTCTTTGCCGTAAATCAAATTTCAAATTTTCAGGTGAGACGTTGAGAGAAGAACATGTATCCCATTGTGACTTCTTTCTAGAACTATATTATTTCAGGAAACACAGCACAGACGGACTCATGTCAAATATGAGTTTCAAACATCAACAATTTACAATACATACTCCACAATGTATTGCTGTGAGCCCTGTAATGTCCGGGTTTAGAGCCAATTTATTTAGTTTCTTCAGATTTGAGCAAATAGAAGTCTGATGTAAATTAATTAGTTCAATATCCATGTTGTGATAAATTATAAAAATGAAAGATTTCTATGTAAACAGTTACAAAAATGTAATGTGTTTCTATCTGTTGTTAATTTATGCTTTATTTAATAATAATACATGAATGCAGTGATTGCCGTGATAATGCTGTACTCCAGCAGTGCATCTGCATGCCTGGAGTTTGAATGCAGCATTCACAATAAATAATGTATGGTGAAATGAAATTAAAGAAGTGGCAGTTTGACTGTAAGCATTGGTCACCAAAGCATTTCATTGCAATGATACTTAACCATTTTGTAGTTGACTGCTTTTGGTCATTATATAAAGATTATTTATGAGTAATTTAACATTTATATGAAAAGCAGTAGGGTGTTTCCCTAAGCATAATCATTGCAACAATCTACAACTACAACAATCCAGATCTAAATACTGCAAATATCACACTTGGATGAAAATCCAAATCAAACAAAGCACTACATTTCTATAGTACTGGAGAAAAAGCAAACATGTCAAATCTGTTTTGCAGACAGGCCTTTCCTGGACTGTATGATCATGCAAAGAAAACATTTCTGGGGCCCAACCTCTTTGTCCTTGGTTAGATACCCGGTGTGAATGTAACTGAACACAGGAGGATACTGATGACCTTAAAATGAGGAACATGTAACAAATGTGCTAATGAGCAAGCAACCACAGAGCAACTAGTACCATCTTATACCCCCAACCTTTTCAGACCTCAGAATGTGCCAATTTACAAAAGAGTGACATAATAAAACCATGCAGCAAGTCAAAACATCTGTCAGGAGGAATAATTAGGTTCATTAGACATATCACCCAGAGTTCCCAATTAAAGGCCTCAGTAATTAATTGCACTTGAAATTAAATGTATTTTTTCATCAGCCTTTAATTAAATATGGTCCTCATTCCTGATTGGAAATTTCAATTTGAGGGAGAGGTTTGGTCTCCAACACGTTTACTGGAGGTGCATTGGGAGATGGTCTGAGTTTTTCAGGTATAATTACACACTGTGATTAAGCACTATCAGGCTGATTGGGCTCTGGCTTTTGGCCAGGTCACAAGCAGTAGAGATACATACTGTATCGCTGCTTCTATGACTAAACCACGGTGCTGATGCAAGAAAGAAGCCAAGCCAGAACATTGTCACATCCACCATCACTGATTAAAAATGGCTGGATATGTAGAAAATCACCATACGCACCAACCAGCTGATTCCCTTTTTAATCCAGCACTGTTCTGAATTTCAAATGAAACTGTTTAAATGGCTATAGTGACAAAGAATGAATAATCAGATTTTAGTTCATTTGGCCTCAAGGAGAAGTGGAGACGATAGCTTTCAGGATTGTTACAACATAATGCATATCTATGACAAACGTCTTCAATGAGGAATTAATTTATCTCACTGATGAAGGCCATGCAGAAGGATCTGGCTGCTCTTTCATTGACTTCATGCAAATGAACTACAGTGTTCTCACCATCCCACTAATGTCACAATTTCTTTTTCTGTACAAGACTCGATTCAACACTGTAACCATTTATATGTTAAACAGGTATTCAAAGCCAATCAGATGTATAATACATGGTAAAATGTATTATATAGACGTATGTATCAAACCCTTATTTGAATTTGTAATAACAGAAGAGGCAGAACTTTCATAATTGAATCATAAGGTAAAGATAGTGTTTCCATATGGATCACCACATCCTTGGAACAATCTTATCTTAATCTGTTATCTGGTTTATTGTCACCCGCACTTCCAATTTCATAGCACAAATTCAGTCAACAAACGGTTTATTCCAAACCTCCACACCTTTTGATAGTGATTCCATTCCATCTCTATTTAACATATTGGGAACACTGGTTTTAGCAATCATTTTTATTAAAAAAGAAAAACACCTGTCACTCATAAAGTGTTTATGTTTACGTTACTTGCAGAGCAACAGCTTGCATGCATAGAGTAAATGAAAAGATAATAAGAAAATAACCTAGGTTGTAGCATGTCTAGCATGCTCAGTGATAGCCAACATTGTTGAACCAACCAGAAAGAAAACAACATAAATAAGAACTGAGAGCTGTAAAATAGCTTAATATGTGGTCTCTGTGAAATATAAAGAAACAGCATCAAGAATCATCTAGCATCCACTTACAGGTATTTTGAACTTTCCTTTTTAATTTTTCATATTTTCGTCTGTATCAAAAGCTTCTGCTGACTGTTAACTAGTGAAATGTGCAGTTTTCTGTGTAGATTACACAGTCTCTTATTTATGACACAGATAGAGATAAGACTGTAATTTCAGATGTGAATATCATTGCCATACAGTATGACAGCTGTCAAAAAGAGTAGAGCTGATTTAATAGCATAACTCATATGCCGATAGCCCTAACCCACCTGGGACCTGGGTATGCTGGTTAGGGAATCTTAAATCAAATAAGATGAATATTCTAAATGTGCAGCCTTCTCTTGTGCGATGCTGGATGTCTTTTTAATTCTTTCTCTACCTGACCTATTCACAAGAGTAAGAAACTGGATAACCCATCTCTGCAGATTCATTCAACCCAATCTGAATGATAATGTTATTTCAGGTGTGTGAATGAGGAGTCCCTATATACTTATGCTGATATAAGACACAGAGTGCAGATTCTGCACTATTAAAACGCATGACTGAGGGAACACAATAGAACATGGATCTTTCTGCCTCTGCAGTCAAGTGAGGGGTGGGGCTGTGGGCAGATAGAAAGAGGTTTCCATCCTGGTGTGTAGGAGCATCAGAGGTGACTCACCAATGAAGTAGGCCAACAAGAACAGCAGTGTTACTGAGATGAGAATGGCACTGAGAGCAGCACATTTCCAGTTGCAGTGCTTATACGGTTTCTTCAGGCTGAAGGCAGGTCGAGAGAATGTGTTTCGAGGCAGAGGGCGTGGGGGAGGGGAGTACACCGTGCTGGAGGTCAAAGGGTACCCTGGTGATGTTGTGCAATACATTGGTGATGTTCCACCAGGTTTAAACAGGAAGTGCCTGGCAAAAAAACACATTTACTTAGTCTGAACAGAAACATTTATTTTTCTCAGTGCTGTCGATTATCATAATATCGAGAGTTGCTGTCTATTCATATGGAGATCCGTCACATGGATAAGTAATTATGTCTCCAATCACATTCCATACTCTTAGATAACTCACACTTCATCCAGATAGAAAGCTAAAGAATAATGGATTTTAACAGTCAAAACTGTGAATCAGTTTTTTATCTAATTTACAGGACTAGTGACCACAGCTGGCTTTACGTATTCATGCCAGCGCAGTGAAGAGTAATTCCCTGTAACTATGTGTCAAGGCTGTCCAGTGGATAAATACAGTATATAAGGTTGTAGCACATAGTAGAGCAGTTTTATTCAGCCTTGAAGAGCATGGCTGGCTATCTCAGAAAATGTGTGTAGAGCTGCGTGTCCAAGTGCCACATGATCAGCCCATCAGAGAGTCAGTGGCAGCGACACTGTTGTCAAGGCCGCTTTACTGACAAGTTTACAAGAAGCTCCTGAGCGACAGTGACATGAATGTGATTGAATGTCACATTATAATGTATGATGTGGAAAGTCACTGAGACCATATTTTATTTATAAATATCTGGGCAAATCTCTGACATATCCTATTCTAGCGACAGGAGATAGCATGGGCATCCGTTAACATTAATCAAAAGCAATACAACCCCAGAATGTGACTTAATGCAAATTGTTACTTGTATTAAACAGGAAAGTGACAAATACACCAAAGATTCTAGCTCTACAGGAGACACACACTGATGACTGACAGCATTTCAAAACAGAGGATGTTTGATGGAAAAACAGTGCAGGCATCACAATTGTTTTCATGGCAAAGCAGATTCTGACAGTAGTGTGAGCCAGATAGCAAACATGCAACATACCCATCGCTGTATGTGGCATCATGGTGTGCTGATGCCAGAATGTCCATCTCAATCAGGTTGTCCTGTAAAGTCTCTAGGAATGTCTGCTTTGCTATGTTTCTACACAAAGGTGGAAAGATGGATATGAAGCTTGTGTAAGACTTGCGTGCAAGAAACACAGAAATGCCAATACAGTATGTATTCACCAAGCAACATAAAAACAACCAACAAATGGAGATCAAGACACACAGTGTAGGACAAAGAAACCAAAACCCTTATGGAACTACTTCTACAAAGGTGAAACAAATACCTCTCTTGTTCCCCTCATTTGCGCACTGCCATACCTTGTTTTGTACGAGCCCTGCCCTTCTCTGCAAGCGTCTTGCTCCTCTCTGATAAACATTAGTGTATTCTGGCTCCTTTAAGGTTGTGATTGGAAGAAAACAATGCATCAATGCATCACTTGCAAATAAAAAAACTTAACTTATTTCAGACAAAACACACTGCAACATCTTCTTTTTGTTTTAAGCTTCAAATCTAAAGTTTCAGATCTTTCATACGAGATAGTATACTTAAGTACAGCTGTTTTTCATGTAATGGTTGCAACACTCCAAAACAAGTTTTGAGTTAATTCTTAAGCTTTTAGAAGCACATTTCTCCCATAATATACTCCCCCCTATTAGAGCTCTGTTCCATAAGGAAATACTGAAGCAATGCAATGGAGAAATGAACCGTCTACATGCAATGGGCAGGCTGAACATGTTCAGTGGCACAAGAGAAAAGCCTTGTTTTTGATCTCCTGCCCCTTTGAGACTCATAGTAAAATCTGTTCATGGTCTCCTAAGCTCGTATTCTGGGGAAGAACGCAACTTTTAATGAAGAGAGAGAGATGCTTGGCAGAAACTTTAAAGAAAATGGTGAGGCTGGATAGGGCAAACCAACTGCTGGCATCTCTCCATTGGCAGAACAGGATAAGACCTACCAGTGCAGAATTTATCAGGGCCATTACATTTCACAAAAGTGATGAGAGAGGGCCATTGTAACACTATTAACTAAGTGAAAGTGACATTTAAGTTTAAGTATCTTGGGGTCCTGTACACATGTGAGGGCAAAAGGGAGTGTAAGATTGACAGGCAGACTGATGCAGCACCTGCAGTACTATGGCTGTTATACTGGAGCACTGTAGTGAAGAAAGAGCTGAGCCAGAAGGGAAAAGCTTTCCATTTAACAGGTAATCTATGTTCCAACCTCACCTACAGTCATGTGCTTCGGGTAGTGACCAAAAGAATGAGATTGTGAAAACAAGTAGCCAAAATGAGTCTTTCCCCAGTGGGGTGGGGGGACTCACCCTTATGGATGAGTGCAGACATCAGGTGGGAGATTGGAATTGAGTCGCTGTGTGTATAAGGAGCTAATTGAGGATGTTCTGACATCTGATCAGAGTGCCTCCTGGGTGCCTTCCCATGGAGGCTTTCACAGCATACACAACTGGTTGGAGACCCCAGGGTAGACTAGAGAAATTATATAGCTCATCTGGCCTAGGAAGATCTCAGGATCCCCAAGGAGGTGCAGAAAAACTTTGCTGAGGAAAACGATTGCTGGACTACCTTGTTTTGTCTGCGCCAACTCTGGATAAGCAGTAGAAAATGGAAGGATGGAAGTGACATTTAATATTTCAATGTCTATGTGGATATTACTAATGGTTTCAATCTCATTATTGCAACTGTGGTAGTTGATATCTTTTCGAGGCAACAGATCATATGTGGTTTCAGTGACACTCTAGCCTATTTGCGATCTACTCTACTCACCATCTGTTTTCTGCTCCACAGGGAATAACGGTGAGGGATTAATTCTGGAGCTGGATGATGCGTAATCATTCATTATAGCACTAACTGTCCTTTCACCAGCTGAAACTGATGCTCATTTTCCTGTTGACTGAACCATCTCACAAAAATGAAGGAAGAAAGTCAGTTCACGGTTGGTTGCTTGGCCATTCCCAATAAACTAGCAGCTATTCACTTGTTAGTTTCTTTTATGGCAACACATTTAATAGATACACTATAGGTGTATCTGAAATACCTGAATCTGAGGCAACTAAAACAGTACACACTGAATGCTACTTGGCTAACAGCTTAACAGACAGGATTTGGCTGCTTATGAATATCCATCATTATCCGACAGGACATTCACTTCATATATGACAAGAGAACACTTTTCTAATTCATTAATTTTGAAAAACAAATCAACAAATCAAATCTATTTAATAATATTTAACTGTATTCAGTTTATTTTATGTTAAGTATTTGTTTCTAAATCTGCATGGCACCTGTTGGCTTTTACTCTGAGTCACTGAGAATAGGCCAATATAATATAATATGATATGATATAATACAATATAATAAAACTGACAAGCATCTGTGTAGATATATTCTATGCATGTTATATTGGAGGGCTGTCCTTTCCTTCCGTTGTGTAAAAGATCCCTACAATTAAATCATCCAAATAAAGAGAAATGTATGCTTTTTTATAATTTCCTTTAAAATCAAGGTTCCATAAAAGCTGCTTATTTAAATTTGCTCTGCAGGTGGCCTGGTTACACTGAGAAGTTTTTGGTCATTTTTTACTGCTAGTGAAGTAATGTGATCATTAGGAGGGTTGTGATAATTCTGCCTTTCTATTCATGATTTTCACCACCTTGCAATAAGATCATCCAAAGAAATACCAGCAGATATTCCCTTTGTTACAATAACACTCAACAGATCTACTTCACACAAGGGCCTCCTATTGAGAAATGTGGTAGAGAATGGCATACTGATTAATATGAAATAAATAAAACTCGGGGCTGAAGTGGAGGAACTCTGAAGCCTGCTCATGGGAGCCTGAATGTGATTTTGCAAGAACTGTTTCATCTCCAACGTGATTATAATTACTCTGCTGTTTAAACTCAATAGCTTCCACTGTTAGGCTTGCTAACATTAGACGAAGACCCAAAAGCAGCACTTTTCTCTTGCATGCCACGAAATCATGTTCATCACAAATGTAGGCCTTTGCCCCAGCAGGATATTTTCCCTTTTATTGCTTTGCTTATTGTCAGCACTGTGGTGACTTAATATGGAACAGACAGTATGAAAAGCTGTGGTCAATGGCACCAGCTCAAGCTCAGTCTTACAGATGCCAACATCTACAGTATAGACACTGTCGGGGAGACAAGCTGCACACTACCTTGTTTCCAGGGGGATGTTGCTGTTGAGTAACCAGTTGTCCTGTGCACTGCCAGAATCTTGACCACTGGCTGGACCCTCAGGAGGGACTGAACTATCTGTGGGCGCAGGACTTGGGTTGCTCCGTGGAGTATAGTTGCCCCTGTTCAAGGAGTTAATGGAGGCCGCATGGTGCTGATGATTGGGAGAGTGGGAGTGGGAGAGTGGAAGAGGAGGCGTTCGCAGCCGAGAGTGGTTTTGAAAGGCTCCGTCTGAAAGCCAAAGAGGAAGGGAACAAAGCATGTTACATAAATTTTAAAAGAATAACAATTCTACTTATTTACTCTGTGCTTTGGGGAACTTTTGAATGTTGGTTATCTTTTGAGGTACAATTCCATCAAAGATCAAAAAACATGAAAATCAAAACTAAATAAAACCAGATTACAATAAAAAACCATCAAACAACTACTGCAAATCAAAGGAGAATGCAAATTTTAACAGGTTGTGAAACGTGTGCATGTGTGTTTTGTGTGTAGGGTAAGAAAAACGTATTGCTTATTTACTGGTGTTCTTAAGTTACTGGACCTCAACATTCAGGCTGATGAATGATTAATGATTAGCCATGGTTTCACCAGCAGCACATAATAATAGAGCTAAACTAAAGACACTTTCACTGAAGAGCTGCAAAGCCCTTACATGAACCACTTTAAAAAAAGTCCTTCTCCTGCTCATTATTTGGTCTCTATCAGAGTGTGCTCTCTGCCTCCCACAGAGACCAGCAACAGTTTACTTACATCAGACACTGGCTCCTGTGTAAACAGACAAGCTGCCCTCTTATTGAAACTGATTCTTTAAAATTTTGTGGTCATTTATTTAGGCAGGGGCAGTGGTTTAAGCCGGTGTAGCCTTTTCATACTAGCACCCATGTTTCACTCTGTCATACCTGTGTCTGGATGGGTGCAGCTCAGTTGAGATGAATTTAAGATTGGAAACAAATAAGAAACAAACAACAGTCTGCTATTTCTTTTGCTATAGTGACAATCTGCTATTATCAGGTGTAGTGGATTTTTCCTGCCACATGTCACTATTAGATTTGAAGTGGTCAGCCTTATCAGAAAAAAAAAATTGTTTTTTTTTTTTTACCAACTCTGTTTGTCAGTTTACATCAGAGGATTTGAAACTGCTGGATATGAAGTCCAAAAGAACAGATGTACCCAGTGGACCTACAATATATGCGCTATTTGATACTCTGCACTTCACAAGATAGTAGACTGATGTCCTTGTGCACTCTATATCCATTTATTTCCACATCTGCTGAGCCATTCATCAATCAAGGAACTCCTGGCTTTACAAAGGAAACTGTAGCTGTTCTTTATAGCAGCAAGTCTATTTTATTTCACAGATATCCACAACATAAAATTGCCAATTTAGAGCAGAGATATATACACACAGAAGGCTTATTTTGTGTAATCAGCTCTTTCAATAAAGTGATTCCTACTACCACCTAAGTCAAGAAGGTTAGAGTCCTTCAAATGTTTTAGGGGACAAGAACAGGAATCTTCTATATCAACATATGCCAGTCAAAGAGGAGCCATAAACATTTAGTTCCAAAAATGGTTGTGCTGAGAATAAAGTGGCAGTAAGCTTCTTTAGAAAGACAGTCCATTGTGTTTGCAGGTAATATGCTAATGAATTGCTCAGTAAGGAAAAACTAGACAAAAACAGTACACAGCATTTAATGCTCAAGCAAAGTCTTACTGTTAAGCTTTCAAAACACATGCCCTTTACAGGAAGCTTGACATTTTAACACATGCTGAGATTTATAGTGTTTAGACTAATTTCTTTCTACATTCTATGCAAACCATTGGCATATCATTAAAAAAGAAGAGAAATCTAAATTTTACCTTCACACTCTATTTTGAACCTGCCACTCACATATTTTATAGGATGAACCACTGACACAAATCATTTTATTGCTTTTACATTCTGAGAAGTGCTGCATCATGCATCTGACAGATGGTCTAAAATGAGCCCAGTTTTACATAATGCTGCCCTTGTAATTAGCTGAGACACTAAGAGAGGTACACCAAAGTCCTGATAAACAATAGCCTGGTGCATGCACAGTTGTTGACGACCTCCCTCTTGCACAGTAATGTACCTGATCTCTAAAGCCATTAATAAGGTTATGCTAATTTCATACAGGGACAGCACAGGAATATGCAAAGAAATATATCACAGGGCCAAAGCATCCTTGCTCAGGACTGCATACACTGCTTGATATAGAAATGCTTCATGTTAAATGACAATCAAGCAAATGTGGTGCAACCTGAATTAATATTTTCAAGCCTAACGCTTTGTCTAAGTACCTTATGAAGCCATTATCACCAATATTATTCATTATGTGTCAAAAGCATTATTTACTGCATGTCAGATAGCAATATATGGCTTTTTTGTGTCCACTACCTGCATGGAAGAACACCACTGGAACTAGTTGTTTAAAAACCAAGACCAAACTAATTTTGTAATTTGAGATTATCTAAGTAGATTCTGTAGAATAAATTTTATATAATAAATTTGACAGACCAACATTACAAAAAAGTTATGGGATGGGACTCTGTCTTAGACCCTTCTGGGGCTATTCAAGACCTAGGTTCAGTGCTATACAGATTTACTCAATTGTAACAATTATAAAAACAGTCAAAATATGAGATTACAATACAAATTACATAATACATAATTAAATCAAATTTACCAATTAGGTCAAGTTTTGATATTTCATGTGATGCTCTGCAGTAAATTAAAATCGTTACTTTTATGAGTTATAACATTATTTGTATTTAAAAATTTGAGTACATGTGCTTTATAATTCACAAATCAGTAACCATTCAGTATTATAAAGTATGTAAAATAATTTTGTTCATGTAGTTTCCTCCAAATGCTTCACAGCCTGCACACAGGTGCTCACCTACTTCACTTGCCTCATTATTTGCATATAAGCCATCACCATTATAATACCCAGTTGAATAAGTTCTACAGAAAAAAGCGTGAGATAAGCACTCCATCATAATTTAAATTCACGACCTTACTGTATGCATACTTTCCCTTGTCCATCAAAAATCCTTATAAGCCAAGTGAGTATTCACTGTTATTTTGTAGAGATAAAGAGTAGGACCAGAAACAAGGCTGTTTATACGACAAGGCACAGGGCAACACAACCCCCACAGATGTGGTGATTCAGCAACAATTATTCACTACTATCCAAAGGACAGAAAAAATAAATGATTTTCTATTGACCTGCTTTGCACAACGGGATTGGCAAGAAAAGGAGATTCATTTATCAGTGACAGAGAAGGGAGGCCTTGCCACAATAGTCAAACTCTCACATAGTATTTAAACTAGAAGTCTAAAGATATCCATTCAAGTCTGTGAATGTGGGTTATCATTTTTCTTTCTAACATATGTACGCACCGGTTAGAGACTCCTGATGCTATTTTAGACAAGTAATTAAGGCAAATCCATTTCATTAGCTAGGACTGCACATCCCACCCTGAGAGATAACAGGAATCTGTCTTATGGTAAGATGTTATAATTGCTAGGAGACAACTGTTGAACATGTGAGGTATCAAATAATTATACTATAAAATTAGAAGTAATGTTAACTTTCTGGAGTTTTTAATAACAGAAATCTAAATAATTAAAAGATTTCAGGTGATGGAAAACTAGGTAATGGATTAATGCACAAGCATTATTCTTAGAAATCAAGGACTTAAGGATATAAGTATGTGAAATTTCTGACAAGGTTCACTGTTTAGATAGATAGATAGATAAACTTTATTGGTCCACAAGGGAAATTCCTTGGTCACAGTTACATACAGACACTGAAAAAAAAAACCACATAACAAAAAAAAAAACTATTAAATAATAAAAATGAAAAATGAAAATAGAATAGAAAAATACAAGCAGAAAATACAACATTTGAATATGTACAATATACACACAAATAGAAGTAAACATACGCTATATACAAACATAAATAGTCAACACCACAGAAGAGAGGATGAGGATGGAGGAGTCATCTGCTGTAGAGGGGGGAGTTATTAAACATCAAACAGAAGGATGGAGAATGGTATGAATGAAGTCCGGTACCGTTCACTGTGACAGCGGAGCTGGATGAGCCTGTTTGAAAATGAGCTCCTCTGACCCTCTATGATCTGTTGAAGTGGGTGTGAAGGATTGTCCATGATGGAGAGCAGTTTGTTCAGTGTCCTAATGTCCCTCACTGTTGTTTGTTGATCCAACTGATGTCCCTCCTGGTGGTGCTGCTCCCCCAAACTGGCCACAGCAAAGTAGAGGGCACTCGCAACCACAGACTGGTAGAAGAGCTCCAGCATCCTGCTGCATACATTAAAAGACCTAAGTTTCCTCAGGAAGTAGAGTCTACTCATGCCCCTCTTGTACACAGCGTCACTGTTGTCCCTCCAGTGCAGCCTGCTGTTCAAGTGATTTGTAGTGATCCACAACTTCCACCTCCTGGCCCTGGATGCTGATGGGCTCCACTGGTATCCTCTTCCTCTTGACGTTCGCCACCAGCTCCTTGGTCTTGTCCACATTAAGGAGCAAGTGGTTGGCCTGGGACCACTCCAAGAAGTTTCCGATCAGTGTTCTGTACTTCACCTCCTGCCCATCCCTTATACACCCAACCACCGCAGAGTCATTGGAGAACATCTGAAGGTGGCAGGATCCAGAGCTGTACTGGAAGTCTGAGGTGTATAGGGTGAACAGAAAGGGAGAGAGGACAGTCCCCTGAGGTGCCCCCACATTACTTATCACAGTATCAGACAGGGAGCTCCCCAGCTGCACAGACTGGTTCCTGTCAGACAAGTAATCAACAATCCAGGAGACAGTGGAGGAGCTGACACCCATCCTGAGCAGATTCTCACTCATCAGGAAGGGTTGAATGGTGTTAAAGGCCCTGGAGAAATCAAAGAACATGATCCTCACAGTGACGTTCCCACCATCCAGGTGAGAGTGAGCACGCTGCAGCAGGTAGATGACAGCATCGTCCACACCAACATGAGGCTGATACGCAAACTGAAGAGGGTCCCGGGCAGAGGCCACAAGGGGTCTGAGTTGGGCCAAGACGAGTCTCTCCAGGACCTTCATCATGTGTGATGTCAAAGCAACCGGTCTGAAGTTATTGAGACCAGATGGGATGGGCCTCTTGGGCACTGGTACTATGCAGGATGTCTTCCATAGCACCGGTATCCTTTCCAGCTTCAGACACAGGTTGAAAATGAAAATGAGGTGCAGGATCCCAGACAGCTGTGCAGCACAGGACTTCAGGACGCGGGGGTTGACACGGTTCCTCCTGCTGCCTTGCCTTGGTGGACTCTCTCTAGCTGTCTTCTCACCTGGCCAGGTGTGACAGTCACAGTGCAGGTTTCATCAGTGGGGGTGGGAGTTGGGGGGGGGGGGGGCAGAGGTGTCCGGCAGGAAGGGGTCCAGTGGTCATTGGAATGTTGCGGATTGGCCGTCTGGGGAGGTGTAAGGACTGGAGTGGTGGGGGAAGGGCCAGCCGGGGGTCCAGAGCTGAATCTATTGAAGAAAGCATTCAGCTCGTTAGCTCTGTCTAGGTCGGCCTCCAGCTGCCAGGCTTTGGTTTTAAAGCCAGTGATCTCCTTCATGCCCTTCCAGCTTATCCTCCAGCTTCCTCCTGTAGGTGTCCTGTAGGTGTCCTGTAGGTGTCCTGTTTACTCAAACTCCTTAGCTTACTTAAACATGTATCATATTACTGTTTATCACTATGTAGAATAAAAGTTTCAAAACATGTATTATTAAAACAAAAAACAGAGGACTGTGTAGCCTTAGCACATGTTCTGCACAAGTGTACTCTGAGTACTTTCTTTTCTAAAAGGTCGATTCTGAATTTATTAAATGCATCGATTATATGCAATGCTGCAGTGTGGTTGTTGGGAATACTGTATTGAATTACACCCACTTCTATTATTGGTAGAGGTGCATAATACTTATCTTTGCTGGTAGTATTTGTTCTTTTAACTAAAATACAATTACTCCAAACCATCAATGAAAGTATGTGGAACCTCCTACTCTTATAGTTTATACTTTCCTTGTGTCAGTAATTTTACATAATACTTATGCAGCTCAAGAGATTAGTAAATAACCACATTTGGACTACAGCAAAACAGCACACTAACACTTACTTACAGTGATGATACCACACTAGAGCTGAGGAGTAAATCTCACCTGGCGTCCCACTTGACTATAACCAGCAGCAGTAGCAATGAAAATCATAATGTTGGCTCCACTTCATTGGCAAAAAAAAAAAACAGTTCAATAAACTTTACTGTAGCAGTAAATCTGTGTGTAAAAATCTGCCTTTATTTCACATATTTGATTTGATATTTGTCCTGCAGAGTAACCACTGTAAAAGTAAGCAATATGTAGAGTAGTTTTTAGGTCATGAAATGTTCAATGATAATTTGATATCTATTTGTAAATCACAGACACAGTATTTCAGGAGTAGCTGTCTAGCTATTAATATTAATGTAACTATTAATGTAGCTATTAATGTAATATTATTGAAAATCTTCAACATATCAAACTGGCTGACATCTACACATGAAAAACATTTCAGTGGCATATTTTTGGCACTTTTGGTTTGAGTGATGCTCAAACACTGGTTTCTGACTTAACATGCCACACTGTTCAGTGTCCATAGTGAAGGTCTATTTCTGAACAAGGGAACAAGGACAATGGATAAAATCCACAGCACTGATGGTCACACTTGATGAAATAAAGTGATATGACATGCCCCGGACACCCGATCAACGCACTGAGGTGTGAGCCATTCGATACAGAATTAATCAAAAGCTATCCAGTGCCCAGATAAATCATTAAATCTTGCTTACTGCTATAGCCCCTGTGGCTAATCATAGGAGCAAAATTTCCAGTTGAGTAACATTTGTCTATAAAAATACAAATAGAATTTGTCATGAAGGCAGTGAAGCTGCACTCTCCTGGCTCCCTGAAGCTGGTTCTCTCTGCTGGCCCTGCTGTTTCCTACACCATTAGAAGAGAAGAGCCATGTGGGATTAAGAGCTGTCTGTCCTATATTCATTTGAAAGTTAACAGGTACCACAAACAACACATGGTGGGTATGACACTCTCTTTGGGAATAAGGGAAAACGACCTTCTGGAATCTGAATATAAGCTCAGCTTCATTACTAACAGCCTGCCACCTCCATTGACGGAAGACACCAAGTGAGTTATGAATCAAGAACAGAACTAGTTTCAGACAAAATAGGAACAGAAACTCATGCAAAAGTAAACCCAAACCAATAAACATAAAATAATATAATAAATAAATAAATAAAATCAAACGATTTTAATTAAAAAAAAATACCATGGTAAACCTGAGGTTTACCACAGTATGCAACTCAATCCATTAGCACCAGTCCTGGCATATGTGTCTGCCTCCCTTTCTGAGATCAAATTGATTCTCTGTCATTCTTTGAGCTGCCTTAGCAAGAACAAGACAAGTGGTTATGTATCCTCTGTCACTCTGCTGCATATCCATCAAGAGGTTGAAGATTTTGTTACAAGGCACAGATGGTCTGCAATTATCATGGAATAAAAGCAATGCATCTCAATTTATGTCAGTGAAAAAAGATATGTATGAATGCACAAAAGCAGGACCCGTGGTCTCTGTGCACTAACAAACAGTAAGCTGAATGGAACAGGACAAATTGTTGGCTCCAGTTCATTGGCAGCTCAACATTAACATCAAGAGGAACTGATTCCCTTTGATATATTAACTCAAAACTGGAATATTGCATATTTAGAAAAATGGGGACATGGCATGCCAGTGCCATGTGATATTCATTAAACTATTATTTAGCCAAAAATAGTTTCATTTCTCATAGTATTGTTTCATTTCGCATAGTATTTGTGGCTAAATTACTCTATGGTTTGACCTCTTTTGACCAGATTCTCCCTGCCTTGCAGACACAGGGGGGATGATTAAGCAGTTCAAATAAAGACTTGTTTGTATTCACATACAGCCACATCCCCAAGTCTTCTACCCAGCTCAAGCATTCCTGCTTGGTCAGCTGTGAGGTGGTGGTGTGCTGGCCTCTTCACCAGGGAGCCCAGTTGCACTGAAAGCCAACAGTGGCCGACCCCATGCTGCTTTGCATTAAGAGATGCTAATGCTGGGAGGTTGTGGTGTCTCAGATCTTGCGGCTCAGCGTGGCAGTGGACTCCCACTGGCAGTCTCCCCAGGACGAAGTCCCTCAGAGAAAGCTGAGGACCACAGTGAAACACATTCTTCACAAAAGGACTGCAGGCTTGAGCGAGCAGCCTCGTCAGCCGTACAGAAATCCTGGCTCAGTGTTCTTCCAAATGAAAACAGGATCCCAAAAAGAAAAAAAAAATCAGCCTTGGTGGCTCCTAATGTGAGTAACGATATGCTGCTGAGAGCATTTATTAGTTCAAAATCCAACACAACAGTTTAAGTCCTGTATGCTGGCTCAAAGATGACCTTGAGCAAATGTAATCTGAAGTGATAAAAAGCTGTTTTCCAGCACATCCGATACACTGTGAACCAATTATTTTAGGCATACACAGTTTTCCATGGTTATTTAGTTGCAACATAAAATACATTTTTTCTGCACTGTGTCAACTCTGAATTTGAATATTACAACAATAACTGACCTGTGTATCAGTGAGACCTCTATTAGCATTCCAGTCACTTTGCCAGGGTGGCTTTTATCAGTCTTTGTGCTCATGTAATGCCAAATGAAAACCTGAGATGCATGTTTAATTCCAGATTACCTTTGGCACCATGAAGTCTTTTTTTCCAACCACAATGCCAACCTCTGCCATAAACAGAAAACATTCATTTTCCATATGTTTACATTACCATATATAAGATAATTCAGCAAATTTGTGATCTTTGGTTTAACAAGGTTTGTTAAATGACAATTATGACAATCTACCTATAAAACTGAGCGAGGCTGACATCACAGATACAGGAAAATATTCAACTTCAATCAGGATTCGGCATGACAATGATAATTCTTTAAACTGTATTAGAAATCGCATTTCCATTCAATTCAAATTCAGTGAGAATAAACGGTGTTGCTCATTGGAGTGAAGGAATAAAAATACAATACAAAATGAAGGATATGCAGATTTGAATAAACAAAATCTGCAAGCTTATAAAGTATTTGGACGTGATGTGTAAAATACATAAGAAGGCATGGAGAAAGCTTACATGGCTCATTAGGTGGTTTAAGTGAACAAATAGTGGAGGATCGTCCTGTTCTCTTTCTGACTGTAATTGGCTCCTTACTGTCAAAGATTTCCTTTAATTAAACAAAGAAGAACCTCAAAGAAAGTCTTATTTCGCATAATTTACTGCTTAATATGTAACACCAGCAAGCTGAAAGGGCTGCAGAGTGGACAAGAACACCAGTATCAGAAGTATTGGCTTTATGTTTTTGAGCAACTAAAAGCAAAAGTAGGAAAAGACTTTGCAGTGGAAAGAGCAACACAGAAACATGCTGCACTTTGCAGCATACAAAGCTGGAGAATGACTGAGGTAGCTGCTAGAGCTGGTGATATTCCTCCTCAATCCTCTCCTGCCCCCTTACCATCTGCCCGAGGCCAACCTAAATGATATACCTATGCAAATCAGTGTCATTGTTATGAGACAAATCTTCTGCGGTAAAGGCCATTCCCTGCAGCCATGTCCCCTTAAGCACAGTCTTGTCACTACTGGGTGACCAGCATGTTGCTACAGTGGAATTACGGGGAAAGATTTGCGACAGGATTAATAACTCTTTCTCAAAGCTTTCTGAGCAGGCAGCTAGGGCACTTTGGAGTTTGATGTAATTCAGCCCTTTAGGTAGTTAACTTGTAAGCTCGATCAATTATTTAGATAAATTATTTAGGTTATGTTGTTTGTTTGCTATGCCAGTGGGAAAATCACATAGCTACTGTTGTTGCATCCACATTCAAATGTTGTATGTTAAAAAATAATGCTTTATGTGGCATACAAATTGATAAGTTATAGGAAATATGTGGCATCATTTTATATTTTCATGTAGATGGATGATAAACAAGAATATATAACCTGCTACACTTCCAAGTGTGACATTTTGTGACCATAATAATAAATCTGGTTTCTGGAGGTTACCTTGAGGAAATTATCTCATGTCCATGCATTTTTTATATCCCAACAAGTGACTTTTTGTGGTGTTATAAACAAACTACATTGAATCAGGGAGCATCATAGCCTTCTGAGCCAGTAATGAATCCACAAGAATTTACCAAACTATAGCAACTGTTTATAAAAATAAAAGAAGATAATATATCAGCACAATACATCCCACAGACAGTAATACAATGTGTAACACACTGACTGCTACTTAGTAAATCTACTGCATGTGTTTTACAGTGACAGAATTTTTTTCAACTGTGAACACCATGTTTGCAGTTTGAGCGCAAATGTCATTCTGTCAGTCCCAATGAGTGTTAAGTCAACAGCAGGAGACAGTGAGTGTTTCAAAAGGAATGAATAGCTGACATTTATTAATGAGAAACCACACAGGAAATTTTCAAGCCTAATCTAACTCAAGCACTGTTTGAGTTTGACTTCTTATCAAAACACAAAACTACAGTATGTCCTGTTAAAACTTTTAAATATAACTTCAATGGAGTCAGTCCTTGCAATGGCACATGATAATAGAGCAGGGACGTCAAAGCTCTTGGTCTGAAGCAACTGTCTTTATTTCTTGCTGTTTTTCTATCTGAGGTGTGGAGGCTGTTTCTGAAAATGATATAGATGGACTGTAGATAGTTACTCCCACCAGCATGCATTGAAACTGAAGAGAAATATTTGTGACAAATATCTCCTGCTGAACCAAAATCGTCCATCTCTTTGAGTAAGACGCTGAACTTTGCAGACCTTGCTTCAGAGTTCTGTGCATTTCCCGAGGCTACTTATTGACTCAAACTTTTTTCTCTCTCTCATGGTGCTCAGAAAAAAAGAGATGTATTCTTGCCCATAGCCATCCACCTGACCTATAGCACTACATGTTCAGGAGCAGGGGAAGGCTAACCTCCAGAAAGCAACAGTAGTTTGAAATCCAACTCACCATCAGCAGTTGCAGTGGCAGGAGCATACAGGTTCCCTGAGCCAGTTTTAACTAAGAATGAATTGGGGCCAAACTCATCCTCAGAGTCAGAGTCCTGGGCTGGCTGAGCCGCACAGTTACCTAGCAACCCTCCCTGGCTCTCATTGGCTGCAATGGAAGGGGGAGGGTATGGGAGTTGCTCAACAGGGGAGGAGGAGGCGGATGAACAATGCAGCGGAGGACCTGTGGACCACAAACAGAGACAACACATGGGGGGGAAATGAAACACACCCAAACGCAGGCAACATCACATAGAAGCAGAACACACACGCACACACATGCAAGACTTAACTCTGACACTTCAAAAACAAACAGGGACACATCTGCCTTTGTCTCTGCCACCTAACCCCAGCTGGGAAGAAGAATACAAACAACTGAAATGACTTTCACATAGAAAACGCAAATGCTTGGCATGAGTTTACAGAAAGAAAAACAACAAAACATCCTTTTTGGGTTCCACCTTAATACTCTTACATTTTTCTGATTGGTTATCCTATAAAGCACAAGAGTGCATGAAGTCAGACAAATCTAGTAAAATATAAAACAAAAAATACTTCAAATTCTAAATAATCTCAGTTTTGAAATATATATTACGCCACCTAACAAAACTGCACTTCTCCAAACCACAAAAATTACAGTAGCAGATTCATTCAAACTTGTGTACTGTGTATCAGGCATATCAATAATAGTTCGTAGACATGCCAGGGCTGTTAACACTCCCTCCTGTGGAAACACATATAACTCCTGCCAGCCAAGAAATGAATCCAACCCGAACCAATCCTTCCAGTTTCTTCTGTACTCTGTGTCCATCTCAGCTTTCCTACTTGTCAGTCATACAAAATACCACAATGATCAGACTGGCCCACTTTAAAAGCAAAACTTCATTATTTCCCAGTGGTGATCCTTTAGAGGCACTTTTTACTAATAACACCACCCAAATTCCTATAAATGGATATCATTCAATTTCCTCTCACAATCCCCATGTTGCCATGGAATGGTAAATCTCCACAGAGCTCCTATTAATGTGTGATTAACTTCTGATGCAGCTCTGCGCCATGCTGAAAATGGAGTACTTAAGGAACACGACTGCAGTGAACAAAGCCATCAGTTCGGTGCTCTCCCATCATCCCATCAGTCCATTGGCTTGCATGTTGAAATTCCTGCTGACTGGACTGTCATCCATCAGGAAAGATAAATTTCCTCTCAGACTGTAATGATCCCTGAAGAGTATTAAAATACGACTCACTGACTCGCATCTAATTAGCAAACAATTTGTGATATTAACATATCAGTCACAGCCCTACACAAGCAGCAAATGTCCACTGCCCCAGAGAGTCACAGTTTGTGCTTTATATATACTTCACACCACACACTTCATTTCTCTCTCAACCCTGTAATGCCGGTGCAGTAATGGCTGCAGAGGCACAGCGGCCATGCTGTGGGTTAATGACTGTGGCACTGCTGTGCATCAACATACAGCAATATAGAATCAGGAGAGGAAGAACTGCTGAGAAGACCATCATTATAGTCATTCCCATCTGCATTTAACGTGTGTCAAAACAGCAACACTCTGCTGCTGAACCAAGTATCATTTTCTGAGCTATCTGCCACTATAAAGGACCAAAAGAAATACTGATATTCATGACACAAGAGACAGAGTTGCACCCAGTCTCTTAACTGAATATTACAGGTTTTTTCCAGAAAGAAAAATATCATCAATGAGACAAGAAAAGACTAAAGCCCTTTAAAAATGGTCAAAGTCTAACCTAAATGAGGTCAACGTAGTCATGCTCAGCAGCCATTAGTCTTGTACATAAAGGTTTTAATGCTGGCTAGTGCAGTTCATGCCTGAGCCACGCGCACCCCGAGTCACAGACAGGGCCTTTGCTGACACAAAGCCTGCAGACCTTAAGATGGCCAGAGTTTCTCTGGCTGCCAGAGTTGATTGACTTTGCCTTCACTCAATATATTACAGCAGCAAATGGGGACCTTTACTTAGGAGCCCCTGGACCATGTGCTATTGCTTTACTTCTTGACAGCTTTTGGGAAGGGCCCATGACTGCCTGGTTTGCTCTGACTGCAAACACAGACCTCCACCTACTTAATTAAAAAATCTTAAACCGATGAGTGCAATCTGCAAGTAAGGATAATGCTAATGATATTGTAACATTTAGTGCAACACCCTCTCAATGTCTCAGTATTAATATATATTATATAACATATAAATAATGTTCTTATACAAAGTAAATTACTTTCATCTAACAGTACCTCTAGTTTAAACAAAGATTCAGTGATTCTAAAATCGTACTTTCAGAACATTAATTTAGACTCTTCTTTAGAAGATTACATAAAAAATATATTATTCTTCCACTCCACTGTAAGTGGAGAGAAATAAATGTATTTCAAAAATAGAATTTATAAGATGTAAATGCTACATCAAAGCCCTAGTTCAAAGAATGACATTTATTTTCCAGGGAAAACAATAAAAGCATTTGGTGCTAATCAGAAGCTGAACAGCAGCAGAAACAAGCAAACGTGGGTGGACAGCTATGCATCAATATTTTTTTTACAACCCTACAACTTACAATAAATAAGCAAGTAGGTGTTCTGTCTTGTCCTCAAAAACTTTGAGAAGACAAGATTATTGGTGGGCATGTACTGGTTGTTGCAGAGTAATTTCTGCTTCTAAGAGTCCACTATGACATTTTTAACTAGACAGATAAGACAAAGAAAATTAAATCTAATAACCCAATGCAGTGGCAGCCAATTTGGAAATAGGAAAATGTATATGTTCACAATTTATTCTGTATATGTTTTATATTCTCTCATGTCTAATTGTGAAATCACAAAACACTAAGCTGAAGATGTGTCAGAGAGTTTTACCAAACCACCAAGAAGCATTCCCTGGGAGCCTGAATCAGTTCAGATTTAAAACTAAACAATGCTAAATAATGCAAATATTCAGTAACTTTCCTTCAAATTAAGGTACACTCTCATTACAGGTTTGTATCGAAAGTATGCCTTAACACAATACTATACTTAAAGTTATAGTACTTCACAGCTGTAAATTGATAGTAATCATATAAATTAGAGCTGTGACTATGTAAATTTTTGTGGCTACACATTTTGCTCCACAGATGTCTGACAACCACAGATTGACCATATTAATGTGGTTTTCTGGGTGTCTCTATCTGTTGACTAACTAGTGCATGAAGAGACAACAGCTCAATTGTTTAAGATGTTCACACCCACAGTAACTGCGATCATTAATGTAGGGAATGTAATGCAGAATCATACAATGGAAATTATGAACCGTGATCACAATGATTCAGTTTGTGCATGAGAGAGAGGCAGAATAAGTCATTATCACTGTATGAATATACACAACAAAATCTGTGTTTAAAATACCTTTATTTGAGGAGGTTTCTCTGGCCAAGTGAGTGAAAATCAAATCAGGTAAATAGAGAATATAATACAGAGGGAGGATGTTATCAAGTGAAAAGAAAATTGAGTAAGAAGAGTCAACATCTTTCTGCAGATTGTGTTGAAGATGAGTAGTGCTTTTTAATTCTCTCTCTCTAAACTTAGCTAATCTTGACTTGGCCTCAAACTACTATAAATTCTGAAGCTATACACAGAAATTGACATATACTCAAGGAGATAAAAGCTGTCATTCGTCAAATACACAACAGGGTAAATAAGATCTTGGGCTACCTTAGTGAAATGTACTGCGCACCCACAATACTGAGCTTAGTGAAGCAGATGTGTGACTGCACTGTGACAACAGAAATTTTATCTGTTTGCTCAAGGACTACAGCTGTGGGCATACTATGTGGGCATCTATAAAAAACGCAGCATACTTGCAGATGATCAGTGAAGAAAAATAAAACATCTCTCTGCCTGTCCTAAAACATCAACTGATGCCATGTGGCATACCAAACACACAGTACAAGATGCATAGAAAGTCTCAGGAGACTGACTGTCATTATCACACAGCTACTCTTGTGCAGACTGTGTTGAAACTCCATTTTACCAGAGCACTTGATGGTCAGCATAAAGGATTAATGCAGTCAAGATGTCAATGTTTTTATTCAGTGTTAATGCTAAATTAACATCTTAATATTTTAAATCGGCTTCAGGATAAGCTAGAAAAAAAACATAAAGTAAAAATATTTTACCAATTTGACTTCCTACAGAAGCAAATGAAAGGTTTCATCTTTGGAGATTAATAAAATTCATCATTCTGTGTAGGTGATGCAGGAGTCAGAGTTGAATTATATACTCACAGTTAATGCCACTAAAGGCCAAACTGGACTGTAAATACTCAAATCCTCGTTGTTGTTGTTGTGACTAGTTTCACTGTATTTGCATGTGCAGGTCTCGGTAGAATGACTCTATTCTTATGTGGGACCTATTTTACAGTTTTTTAGGGGAGTAAAAAACAGCACATAAGTGATTTTATTCTGAAGATTTACTACATTTTGTACAGTCCACCACCCACTTGCTTAGACCAAGTCAGCAGCACACTACAGCTGCGGCATACAGGCTCTGTAGCATTTGCATCAGTAATTGGTGAAGATGAACCTTTCAACTTCCTCCAAAATCACACAAAGCCATATTATGTATGTTTTGTGTGCCTGCTTGACTTTCACTATACATTCTTCAATCATCAGACATCTAATTACACAGATTTTTTAAAATTCTGATTATAGGAGCAATGTCACATAGGCATGATAAAGAATAATGCCTGACTCTAACCAGCATCTGTCAGCCAGCTTTCATGTATGAAGGTCTTCCCTTCCAATTGATTAACTCTTTTTGGAGTCATCTCAAGGCAGCAGGTATGTGTCCCTTGTGCAGTATCTAATTTGAGTGGCACACATTCTGAAAGTGCAATTATGCACACCAGATCTGCTGCAGCCTTGATTAAAAGCCAGCCTGCTACAAAATCAGCACACAAACTTCTCTGCACAGAAAACTGGTCAGACACATTTGATGAACTAAAATTACCTAGAGAATATTTTCAGCACCTTGTTATAAATGCATGCCTAATGTTAATGTTAGTTCTACATGTGATCCTTAAGTAATTGTTTGGACGAAACTAAGGTTTTACAGCATAGGTAACAATAATGAATTAGCAATGTGTACTCTCTAGCTCTAAGTGAAAATGAACCATACATTTTCATGCTTCTTAGTCTAGAACAATGAGCCAAAATAACACATTTATGCAGTAATGTGAGTATAAAGGATTAAGAATATATTACAAGTCTGGGAAAAACAAAAACTTTTTGGTTTTATCAATAAGCCCTTTCTGCCAAAACCTAATACAAATAATGGTCTATTGTTTGAGTTTTATTTTTTAAAAGGTACTTTGACTGATAATGTATCTTAACTGGATGTTTAATAACCTTTCAGTTGCCTAGGTATCACCAATTCCCTTTTCAGAATCCCCACCTACTTTGTCCAGTTGCTTAGCTCTAGTGGCCATGTTTACATTGTGCAACACAAATGTTCACTAGTCAGGATCAAGTTGTCGTTGAAATGTTGTGCGATGCAAACGTGTTAGAGCTGCTAAACCCATGAGAGGAGTTTGATGCCCTTTTTGATTTTTACGTACTGATGCAGTATTTGAGCTTTACCATGACTGATTAAATGTGCCCTCTTGCCCAAAATGCTTCGGCTCCTGATTTGGATTAAACTTCAAAGACGGTGGAAAGTCAGTTTTAGTCTTGCCTATGTGTCACTGACAGTATTAGAAAGTTGATGTCTTTGTGACCGAAGGAAATAAAGCCCTGGTGTTTTCGCTCTCTCTATATACAAGAATTAAATAAAACTCTTTTTAAGAAAAGAAGACTGTCAATAATATTGGTTAACCACTGAATATATTTTACTTAAATGCTGGGTCTTTTAACTAGTAAGTGTAAGACAACATTAAGAAATTACATGAAAGCTGCCAAATTTGTCGAAAGATTTTATCACTGTCACAGTGTTTATTTTTCTACTGTTTGATGCACAAACAGCTATTACAACGGACTAATGATATATTATGTAACAACTATGCCAATATAACCATACACATACAATGTGACATTAAGGCTGACTGTCCCCTCAGGGAGATGCCACAGGTTTCACATATGTTCATCTGACAAAGAAACAGCAACTGAAAATGCAAGTAATGATGATGCAGCTTAAAACAACTGAGATGAAGTTGTAAAATTAGCTAAATTCCTGATAGTTATTTTAATTTAATGAATTCAATTTATAAAATGAATTCAGGCCTTCATTTCCTTCTCTGCTTTGGGAACACACTGGTGTGCTTAGAAGTTATTAGTGTGGGTTCTCAGATATTAATTATTCTTATCAGACTTCTCCAGGCAATACAAACAAGATGACTTAATTCAGTTTTTTGCATTATTAGGATTCCCAGATTGACATGATTGTTTCCTAAGCCATAACTTGTCTTCTATGAAACTAATTCTTAATAGATGAGCTCACCCTGGTAAAAAAACAACAAAAAAAAAACAATAAAACAAAAACAAATGAGACACAGTATATTGCAAAGGGACAGTTTTCAAAAAGGTATAATACCTAATGCTGCAAATATATGAGTCATCATTAGAAAATATTGCTTTTTAATCTTTAATTAATGCTAAAATGATCTATTGGTTAATTTTAGACCATCTACACAAGGTTGTTCTGAATATATGGCTGCTTTAGGTTTACAATAATTTCCCTAGTTAATATAGTGCAATTTTAGCAATTTGTCAGATAAAATACAAATCTGTCCAACACTGCACATATCACAGTACTCTCACTACACAATGCAACACAGACACACATTTGCAGAGGAAGTGGGAAATGAGCTTTTATGAACCAATATTGGAAAAATAATAAAAATTTCTCTGACGGTGCCGTTTACCCGCTAAAAATCAATATCATAATAACCCAGAGTGAACATAATGTATGATAAGGTTGAAAACAAATTGTAAATACCCATAAATGTTTTTTATAGACAGGCCTAACCATTACTGAGAAAATGGAAATTATATTTGTGTGTAATAAAAAGCATTACCACAAAAGGCACAATTCCACTTAAGTCTGGCCGACAACATTTCTATTAGCACTTTAAACCCAGCATCCATTACTTACAACTACTGTACACTCTTAGAAAGATGTTGAATGTCAAATTATAACTAAAGGGCTAGTACAAATCCAGAAAACAAGAAAAAATCTTTGACCATTGCAGAACTGTTTGGGCACTAGAAATACTTAGATATGGGTGATTTAGATCAGATTAGTACTTGTCACAATGTCCATAATTATGTTCACAGTCCATGGGCCTCAGACAGATCTACCCCCCTGCTTCTCCTTAAATTACACCATTATAAGGGTGTAACCACTCAGTGCTAATCTATTTGCTCGCATGGAGCAGGAGGCAAAATCTCAAAAAAAGATAAAAAAGCAGCAAAGGCACACAACAAAGAACCGATGACAGTGGCTTTCCAAACTATCACCTAGAAGAGGCCAGAGTGGCTGAAACTCAAGATGGTATTTCTTCTCTGGGTGATTATGAGCACAGACCCCCTCCCCAGTCATCCTTTACTCATATCCCTGCCTGGCTTGTGCCACACTCATCCGTTCAGTCCACTCTATTTCTCTGTGTTGGAGAGACAGTGTGCCTTGCAATTCAACCTTAAACGCAGCATATGTTTGAACTCGTCTTTAACAAACAGCATGAATCACAATAAAAATGTGAAGCTTGAATGAACTGAATGAAAAATATCTCCTCCTTGAGGAACAACCCTAGAACTGCTGCACTGAGTCCAGGAACAGCAACTTTTGTTAAGTATTCCCTATAAGAAACGTTCCCTCGGTTCCTACAATAAATGGAGAACACATGCAAGTCAGCTTAGTCTTTTAGACCCAAAATGTTGGCCCAATTTGCGCTTTACTTTACTACTCTTTTGAATCGGTGTTAGCTCTGATGCGGTCTGACATTGCTAAATCCCTCCATGTAGCACCATTCAAACATCCCTGGGGCTTTCTTTGTTCTAGGATAAAAAGTAAAGGTTCCGGTCTCCTCACCTCTCACCGTTAACAACATCCTACAGGCATGTGATGGCTGTTTTAAGGGATCTCTTGGTCAACACAGGTGGTTATACCTGACACTGCGACATAAAATCGTCTCTAGAAGCACAGAGAAAGGCTTCTAAATGCATCCGCACCCATTCGGCAAGTTGTCTGCAGAGGATTCCAAACTTCAAAGACATGCACATGGTAATCTGCTTTAAATGAATGTTTCTGGGCCTCTATCATAGCTCGATCATCAACTGAGCCGACTTAAACCATGGCTGAAAAACAATGCTAATAGTAGATAATTATCAGCTTTTACTTCGTCTGCACTAGCTGCTCCATTCCCTCTCCCATCACACACAGAGGCTGGTGAATAAACACAATGGCATGAATAAATAATGACCCCACAATCCTCTTAAGGTCCCTGAATAGTGAGAGGGAAAAAAGACAAAAGTTTACTTTTGGTGTTTGAGAGCAAGCAGAGCCTGAAATTGTAAGAGACTCATTAGGGCTACATGTGGCTTGCCTGGGGCTTTGCTGAACAAAGATGGCACCATCCCCATCCTGTCATTCCTCAGCGCATTCTAGGCCTGGCCTAATAAAATTCTAAAGTATACCCTTAAGAAGAAACTACATTGCCAATAAAAAACAGTAAAGAGCTCAAGCACTGCCTCAAAAAATTGAAAACCTTTGCATCTTCCAAACTTTCTGGAATCAAAAATTTATAAGACTGAGTGTATCAATTCTCTGTGTACTGAGGCGCCCACCTTTTGCTTGATTTGTGCAGATTTGCGATGTTGTGTATAAACATCATAATAATTTGTATGCTTTCATGCTAAAGGAGCACACCTCTGTCAAAATATTATTTCCTCCTCTCATAATGTTTTCTGGTTAGTTTATATAAAAGCCTACTGTTTTTCATTTAAGACACTTTGTCAGTGCTAAAGAATTGATTTGTCTGTGCCCTCCAGTTCCCACTGAGTGCATGACAGTTCAAAAGGCTATCTAAAATACATGCTGTCAAAAAGCATGCTAAGTGCTTACAAAATTCATGCCATGGTACAATTGAAGCCACTAAGATCGTGCAACATGGCAAATAAGGTTTTTTTATAAAAGAAGTAGGTATACAAATTTATGAGTACTTTTTGAATTGCTTTGCAATAACTTGAACAGAATCCTGATCTGGTGTCTGTTTTCCAATTGTTCATGTGCACCTCTTAGTTGTCTTTCCTGAAATAAATCCCAAGTAAATATTCAACACAACAGCAATGGCAGTGGAAAGAATGCAATAATAAAAAAACATAATATATCTAGACAGAAAACACCTTTTTCTCAAGTGTAATTGTAGAGGCTTTGGTCAGAACGAGGTAGAACATGGTAAGCCAATTTCAATTCCAAATTTCCACTGAGGTGATGACTTTATGATGTGCTTTATGTGTGCTTTATGATGACATAACATGTCCACAGTTACACTGCAATCCTTGAAAGCAGTTTTCATAACGTGTGTTTTATGGCTATCACAGATGTGTCATAGTTTCATTGTAGTTATGTTTGATATAAATGCCTAAATGACATAGTCTACATCTTTGCAAGAGACAAACTTTGCCAAAATAATAAAAATAGCAGTGAGGAGAAAAGAGGTTGCCTGGGGTAAATGGAGTCCTAGCAACTGGAGATGGGTAACATCATGAACACCAAAATTATCTTTTAATACTCCGTAGTAAAGTAGTAAATCAGATTGCAAATTTCAAATAGATTTTTCAATGCTGAATACTTAACATTAAATCTTTCACATGCTAATTTTTAGAATGATAACTGTCAGAAGCACCAGCATACCACAACGTGCTGTTTCGATTTTAACAATGTTTATGAGGCTGTTTAACTTACAATTTGATGGACAGAACACAGTAAAATGTAACTGCATAAAGTATTTCATTGTGTTGAATGACATATTTCTGTACTGATAAAATTTGAGTTGATATTCTGATGATGCTTTTTCTGAATCTAAATTTTGTTTTACTACTCATCACCTGGGCTAATCGTCAGGGTCAGTAGCAGCAGCTATACAAAACCTTACCTGTTTTGAATCCTTGATTTATTGCACTCCAAATAAAGTTTACCTTTTATATATTGTTGTCATAATTTAGAATGAAATGCATATTTGCAAAATGCATTTTTTGTGAAGGCTTAAAAATGTCAGTAAGCTGTGTATCAAAGACTAATTAAAGTCAGCATCTTGCTGAAGCATATATATTTTCTGACACTTTTTAGACATGTACAGTGCGGGCGAGGCTGAAGGATATATAACCACTTTTCCTTTTAATCCCATTTTTTTCATCCTCACTTTTAATTACACATTTTTATGTTTAATGTCTGGTTTTCTTATCTTCTTTGCACTCATAAATCCAACATGTAATACCTTTGGTTTATGGCCCTTTGTACACAGGGAAGACAACCCTGTGTAGTTTACAGAATGAATTAAAAAGTTTTTATAGCTTTGCAGCTGAGACCTGAAGTTTAAAGAAAAATATATCATCACACACTGGTTGCATTAGGTTAAGAGGCCCTTCCCCTTTGATTCTTCATTGCTGCATCTTCACTGTCTTCAGAGCAATATTGACAGCTAAAAGATGATCCAACCTATTAAAAGGATGGCAAATGAATACAATTAAAAAAAAAACACAACAATAAAAGTCTGACCCAGGATCGAAAGTTCCCAACATCCAAACAGTGATGTACACTAACAAACTGTGATCAGGTTGGCTTCTTGCTACATGAAATACACACAGATGATTCCCTTACACAAAGTGAAAATTAATTCCAGACTTTAGGGAAATCAAGGCCATCATGCCATCTTTCAGACTTCAAAACACTTTTTAAAGCCATTTGACAGTGTACACAGAATTAAGAAAAAGATTAAGAAAATCTCTGCAAACACAATACTGTTACCTCACCCATGCGCCTATTGCATTCTACAGGATTTTTCTTTAATGTAACTACTTATCAGGCAGCTGACTGTCAGATATCAGTACCTTTTCTGTTTCCTAAATTTAACAGCTGTCTCAAGTTAGACATATTTGTGCCTGTTGTGTATATCATTTCGGATTGACACTAAATGAAATGCTAAATATTTACACAGATCAACTCCCGTAAACCACTACTAATGCTCAGCACATAAATGGTTAACCTATATCCTCTACATAGTGCATTTATGTCAAGATTTGGTAACTGACACAGTCCAATCATTGAGGTTTAAAGAATGAGAGCTTTATTGTATCCCCCTGCAAAAGCTGACAATTCATATTGCTGAGTTAAGGCTACTGTTTCCAGTGTGACAGCAGTATCTTAGGGAAACCACTGAAGGCAGAGGAAAAAATCTAAAGCTTATGTCCTGAGCTATTTTCTTCAACAGCCAGATGCTGTAAAATTTCTATGCGTCTAGGTACTTTCATGAGGAATCTGAGCTGCCCAGTATAACAAGGTTTTGGAACTGCAGTATCTTTACATATGAGAAAATCCTATGTGTGCACCACCCCTATATTTAATCATAGTTTGAATCATGCAGTACTGACAAAGCCTGAGAACAAAAGCGGGAATGTTACAAATAATTAATCATACACTTATGTTCACAGATGATCATCTGAGCATGAAATGATATTGTATTCCACGCAGTTCAAAGCGACTGCTTTCAAGTTTAAAAAAGGAAAAAAATAGCAGTTACTGTCATAAATACCTGTCATCTGCAGCCTCTGAAACTTCACTATTTCATTACACTGTTTTCACTCAGAGGAGCTTTGATGTTTGACACGTTTTTGTGTAGTTCTTCCAGTTTAAATGACTTTGCACATCAATGTAATACATATGAAAATAATATGTGTACACAAGCATAATGCTGACAAATGGCTTTGTGTATTAAATGTATTTATGTATGTTGTGGCCCTAAAACAATATAGTATTATATACAAATGTGACAAATTCTTAAAGATTTCCATTACCAGAGATTCATTAATATTTTTATCTCATACTAAGGAAACAGCACATTATGATTGCTGCTTCCTCTGCCTATACAATAACTGGAAATTTCTAATGATAACTAGTTGTTCAGAGCTGTGTGGAATTTTATTCCCACAGTTTAGTATTTGATGTTACCATCCAAAATACAAGATGGCACTTTTGTGAGGGCTATAAGGGAAAAACAAGAACAGGAGTACAAATTATTTACATTGAGAGACCAATCACAGTTTTTTGTGGCCAGGGTAGAGTCCAAGTACTGAACTGATATAAGTGTAGTTTTTTCTTTTACATTAAAAATGATGCGACTCTTCACATTTCTTAATTATACATGGAGAGATGTTCCTACACCACCTGTTAGGTTTGTTATTTATATCCAAGTTTATAGCAATAACAACTAAAATCTGTATTTAACTTGGTCTGCTTAATAAGGTTAGTATATATGCACTGGTACAGACCCAGAATATTAAATCAGTGTATTGCTACTTGTGTACCATTTTAAACAGGGAATATTCCCTGAAACTAACATAAATATAACATGAGCATAGATAATGACTGTATATTAAATGGATATTGCTAAGAGACAGACAAAAATTTTGAGGCTGGGACAGGATGATCCTCTATGGAGGAGCACTCATCCTGCTCCATGTTGTGCTTTGAGCTGTAGTGAAGCCCCTGAGCCTTGGTGGTAAGATGGGCCCTGATGTGCATTTGGTTTAGACTGTCAGAGGCACTGGCAGTGAGTGGGTATGCAACTCCACAGATAACAGCCCAAAACTGTCCACAAGGGCCTCTAAATCCCAGCAAATTAGTCTGCAAATGAGCCAGAGAATATCTCTACTAATCCATGATCTGAGCAGAGACTCAGTAAACAAATAAATAACTTCACAAGAAATACTGGGGTTGAAATATCCATGGCTCTGAGCTGGGAAGCCACTAGTGATTTCAGTGAAGCACCATTGTGCCTGATATTCTACTGCTACAATGTCTGTTACCATTTCAGAACATGCTTCCATGATGTGCTCGATGTGAAGGCAGTGAAATTACAAATCCTAGTATTTTAGAAAACAATGTCCCCTACAGCAAATGATCACAGTCTCTGTGTCACTATCACAGAGTCCAAAAGGCAATGATGGACCAAAATACCACTATTTTACAAAATTAATAATATTTGTCTCTACAGGAAAACTGTGCATAGTATATTCAGGATATGGGAGATACTTCGTCAACAAAGCAGGGTTATAAATTGAATAAAATCAGCCATGACAAAGAACCATTTTTATATTTCAAACCCATACTTTAAGTATATGTTAGTATATTGTCAATATTTCAAACTGAGCCTGTCATGTTTATTGCCAGTTTTACCACATGCAATATGTACAGTATTACACAAGCAAATTTAAGGTTTATGTTGATGGAAGTACTGAAATGGAATATGACTAATCTTACAAAATATTCTGTAGCACACAAAGACTTACACACCAGGACTATAATCAATGGGAAAACCCTGCAGGGCACTGGTACAAAGTGAAAAGAATCACTCCCTACAGTCTGGTGAACCATCCAAAGTAAGCCATCTCACTCAACACGTCTAATTTTATAATTATTATATTTTACCGCCGACACAGTTCATTCTGTTGAAATGCAGTTATTGGCATTTGCAATGCTATAATATAAATGATAGTTCAAGACCATCACATTAAACAGTCACGTTAGCAACAAAATGCTTCTGTATTGACAAGAAAAGCCTTTATTGACTCAACAAATTTGTTTATTGTCATGTTTCATGTATTTACATGATTTCTGTCAATTTTATATATAAAAAAAAAAACAGGAATAGTATTTTGATGTAGTTCTTGTCAAGAAATTCAATTAATCTTTTTCCTTATTACATCTGAACATGTGTTTTGTTGTGTGTGTGTGTGTGTGTGTGTGTGTGTGTGTGTGTGTGTGTGTGACTGCAAAAATGTTACTGCTCCTCCAAGGTCACGAGATGAAATTCATCTCTGTGGCCCTACCATACTGCTGTAAAACATGCCTTAATGAATCTGGCCCTGTAATACATGAAATGTCTTGTCTAATTGGAAGTCTGATTTCACTTCACCCCACAGGCTCCAAATATGGTGCCAAAGCTCTGGGGAATCAGTTCAAAGATAGACTTAAATGTGGAGTGTGCATCAAAGAAATCTGGTTATTCCCCTCAGGAGGGCGTGTCCATCACCACTGGTAGTTCAGTATGTGTAGTCTATGAAGTCCAAGATAAAGGTGTGTGGGGTTGTGGTTACCTTAGGAAAATTTTACAAAATGCACATCTTTAACATGATTCCTTCTTAACATCTGCTGTAATTCACCTGGAGTCTAGTAAATAATGACCAGAGAAAAAACTGCATTGTGCTAGTCATTAACAGACAGTGGTATAGCTGCACAAAAAAACATGTTCATTTACATAACACTCATATTGCTGTGACTTCTGAAAACTTATTTACTTTGCCTGCATCAATCCTCAACACACAGCACTGCATTTAACCAAAAAAAAAAAGAGAAAAAAATTATAGAAGAATTTCTTTGTCCTTCACTACGAAAGTGAAATGTGACTTGAGCCAAGAACAACAGTAAATAAAACTGAACAAAGGTTACTTCAATACTTCACTATCAACAGGGTTAGGGGACAGGTTGATGTACACCCCACTCAAGTTCAAATCTGCAAGAGATTTGCTTTTCAAAGCATCTCAGTCTTTTGGGGCACTGACATGTTTATATGAGGAACACCTGTCCCTCATAGACAGTCATGCTATGTTCAAACATTCAGTAACTGAGTACAGCCCTGGAGCTCTTAACCTCAATCTTTCAACTGTTCAAAGTTTTTTCAGTCTTGAGCCCCCATAACGAGTGTCTGATACATATAGCAAGGGAATAAATCATAGTCACTATGGAGTCTGCAAGAATTTTTGTTTGGTGGTCTGCTTTACAATTCAGTGAACAGAAGTAATAGTTTACTTAGTATTATATTATCTTATTTTGCACAATTGGCATTATCAGTATTGAGGAGAGTTACAGTTTATCTGTTTAATGAAATACTACTGCTGGATGTGATTCATACCTATTATTTGTAATTTAGCTATTTATAAAATTTTGTGCAAATCAGATCAGTTTTATTAATAAAACAAAACCTGGATAAGTAGTAATAAAGCACTTTGTTTCAGTATGAATTTTAAATGTTATCAGCAGCAGAGAAAGCAGAAAAAAAGATCTCAACAGATGTAAACAAAACACTATAAAAATGCAGAAAATAGGCTGTGCATAGCAAATCCACATGAAAGACTGGCCTGACAGCTGAACATCAATAAATATTGCTCTCACCCAGCTAAAAGCATGATCACATCAGCACATTAGCCACTATGTGCTTTGAAGGTAAAAATGCTGATTGATGTCTCATGTTTAATCATGCAGAACAAAAAACAGAATTGAATTAAAAAACCTGACCATCATTCATCTTCAAGTCCCAGTATTTGCTTGTTACTTCAAATCATCAGTCAGGGAGAGAACCTCAAAAGTATGATGTTCCTATACTTGCTTGGTCTGATAAAGACACGAGAAAAACCACAAGAAAACCACAAGAAAAACTAGGGACAAAAAGAATAATTTAAACTTCTCATGAAGTCTACTGCAGACTCATAAAAACAGTGCTAATACCTACATAAACTGCAAATTGTCATCTGTGTCTTCATTATATTCATTATATTTTGTGTAGTATTGTGTATGAGCATAATGATTTTTTTGGTGCTAATGATTTTTTTGGTGCTATAACATAACCAACATTCAAGACTGTCCTCCAGTAAATTTTGAATTAAGTGGGGAAAAAATCTGAGTTAATTTTGTGATTTCAGAAGTGTGTGCCTATCTCAAAAGAAATCACGTGTAGTTACTCGTGTGATGCAGAAAATCAAATTGCAGCTGAAAGGATGTGGAGGGATTTTCACAAGAAGATTTCACTGGAGTTCCTAGAGGATTTGCCCTGAAGCAATGCCTGCAGCTGCCAGGACTTGAGTAATGAGCAATAATAATAATAATCTAACTCCAAAAACGAAATGTTACACAGATGAGCCCCAAACTGTATCATTAAAAAAAAAAATCCATGCTTGACACGCACGCACGCACATACACATATATGTATATACCTACATCCACAGTGTATCTATCCAGCTATCTATGGTATCTCTCCCTCTCTCCCTCCCTACATATATATATATGTATATACATATATATTTTTGTGTGCGTGTGTAGTTATAACAGTGAAGGGGTCACTGCAAATCAATTCAAAGTTCATCTGATTGCAAAATCTGTCAACTACTGTTTAGCCAGACTGAAATAGTTTGAGAAAGTCAAAATATATGCAGACATTTACAAATTCAGAAAAGTTGTGTGGATTCTCAGAATAATCATCTGAGTAATCACCTTCATCCAGTGATGAAACACGAATGACAACATCCACATCCATAGAGCATGGGAGGTCACTGAATTGTTTGATTAGTATGAAAATAATGTGAATCACATGCTGTGGCTGCCACAGTCTCTAAATATCAATCCAACACCTACAGGAGATTTTGGACTGACATGTTCAAGAGCTATTCCCTACCATCATCAAAACACCAAGATGAGGGAATATCTTTTGGAACAATGATGTTCATCCTTTAGTAGAGTTCCACAGACTTGTAGAATGAAATTCTTTTGCTGAGTTTTGGTTCAATTTGTGACTATATATACTGGTCAAAGTTTGGGGGTTTAGGTCACCTTCATTTTTCCAGCCCCATTTTTTTCAACTTTTATTGACATTTAAGCAGTTCAAGCCCAGTAATTAACCTTAAGTTGCACAAACAAAGTGGTAAACTGCCAGAGGTAACAATGAAAAGGAAAGAGTGATCAAGTACTGTTGAAAAACACTGTTACTAACCCTGCTGAAGCATTATTTGGGCAATACAATTCAGCAGAAAAGTAGTACTGTATTTTGCTATTATAATGGTGAAAAAAGAACTTTCAGTCTTTGTAAGAAAAGAACAAGACAGGAAGGTTCAAATGACATAACGCCAGCACAGTCTCCAGACTGTAGGTGAAGGGTGACAGCAAGAAACCTACATTATGTTGCCATATATCAGTAGGTACTTTAATACCAATACTATTTGTTGATGGATGGATGGATGGATGGATGGATGGATGGATGGATGGATGGATGGATGGATGGATGGATGGATGGATGGATGGATGGATGGATAGATAGATAGATAGATAGATAGATAGATAGATAGATAGATAGATAGATAGATAGATAGATAGATAGATAGATAGATAGATAGATAGATAGATGTCCACTGGAACTAATTACATTCGTCCATGGAGAATACCAGTGTCAGACACACAAGCATTTTTCTATCAAAAGGAAGTGTGTTATTTTTCTCTGCAGGTTATGGAACACATGAATAACAACAGTCCCTCTCCAGGCTTTTGTGGC
This sequence comes from Mastacembelus armatus, assembly GCF_900324485.2. Lineage (NCBI taxonomy): Eukaryota > Metazoa > Chordata > Actinopteri > Synbranchiformes > Mastacembelidae > Mastacembelus > Mastacembelus armatus. Next base: position 21,596,336 of record NC_046645.1, on the reverse strand, counting down.
TATTTCCACTGCTGGTTCTCATGGTTACAGAAACATAATAGCCATGACAGTGGAGAAAGCTGAGATTATAGAACACATCTGGATAAACTGTAATGGTGCGAAACCCAAGAGCAGCAGCCCTCTCCCAAACCCAGCAGGTTGAGCCAGACTCATTGCTGTTCAACCTCAGTAGGATGTGCAATGACTCAGCAGTCTCTGGCTGCTGGAAGTCTCCTCAAGGGGCACCCTAGGGACCAGAGGCAGCATCAGCAGGATACACACAATACCTGTACACACTGCATGAATGCAATTGGAATCCATACATATGTACGTACAGTAGTAAGCTGTCGATGCATGTTGACACAATTCACACATGCACGCATTAACAACCCGTGCTGGGCACAGAAAAGGAAGGATTCAAGGGATGCCATGGAATCACATGAACATGAAGAAAATTGTTCCAGAATTGGTTTTGCTTATTTGCATGCATTAAAACAAGGGTCAAGTAAGTCACATGTGAAGAGGGGGAGAACTGCCCAGCAGCTTGAATACATTAAAGCAGAGTAAATGGTTTGTTGATTTAAAGCGATTAAAGCACACATACGCAGGCCTGCTCAATGGATTTTAATTAACTTGCCATATATAAATTGTATGTTATCAGGCATTACTGAATTAAAAGCTGAATACAAGTGCTCTTTCTGCTTGGGTGAGTAGAATAAAAAGCTACTTAGAATCTCGATTGGGTCTCACAGATGTAGTATGATGCTGCAGCTATGGGTGCTCCGAATACATTCCAGCATACCAACCCCTGAACAGCTATCCAAGGAGCTTCTCTTTAATTATGTACAATACAGCCAAATTCAAGTCCCCTGGCATCTCAGATGATCAAGCAGAGGGATGCCACGTTCGCTCCCTGAGTCATTCGGGCAAATGGATTCCGTTTCCAAGAATCTTTTCTGTCAGTTATAATAAGAAGCTAATACATAATGTGACACACTCTGAAATGCAAAACTATTCACAAGGTTCTCTGCAAGGCAGGGCAGCGACAATTAGAATTTTGCTGCTAGGCGCTTGATGAGTTCCTCTATCTCTGGAGCATCCTGGGAACAGTATCATAAATCTACCAGTTAATATGCATGATTTAGGTTTATGTTTATCTGAACATAATGAGGACCAGAACGTATGTAAAATAATCAATTTTGGCAGAAACACAAGTAAACAAATGCAGAGAGGGGTAGGCATTATGGGTATAAGATGATGTGAGTAAAGGAAACATTGCATTGAATTTACTCCAAAAGAGTTTCTTCCAGTGGATATACTATCCTAACAATTAACAGAATGTAACAAAGTTTACATTTAAAAACTGGGGAGACCTAGCTGAGCATCCAAACAGTAATTCTGCTTCCAAACAGAATATTGTAATATCATCATCATTGTCATCAGCCAAACTGCTACCATCTTCTGGAGTTTTCTAGTACTTAACATGGTTCATTGTTTAATATTGTCTGAGCTCTAGTGACCTTCTAAGCTGGCACACAGGCTCATCAGGCCCTTAGGGGCAAACTAGAAACACCAAGCCACAGAAAGATGAATTCAGTACATATGGCTTCTGACTTCCTGGCATGGATGTCAGCAAAACAAACCTACCATTTTCACATCATTATAGACCACATATATAGTACATAGTGATTCACATGCTGCAACAAATAGCAAAAATAAACCTGTCTGAGAATAATAAACCACATAGGTAGTGGTTTGCAACCAGTGTGGTCGTACTCATTAATAATTGTCTTTTCTTACAAAGGGCAAGATAAGTAGATAGATAAGTTTATCTTACCTAGATAAGTAAGCTAGATTTGAGACATATTCAGAAATTTTCAAAAGCTTAGTAAATCTGTCAACTACTGTTTAGCCACTGAAATAGTTAGAGAAAGTCAAAATATATGCAGACATTTACAAATTCAGAAAAGTTGTGTGGATTCCAGTTGAGTTGTCAAAAACTAAACAAATTTAAACCAAAACAATTATCATTTAGACTCAGACTGTACCATACAGAAGTCTAACTTGTGATTTTCTTCTCACAAAGATACAGCTTGTCATTCTGCATTGAAAAACAAACACAAATCTATTCAATTTCAACACTAAAGTCAAAGCCATGAGGGCAAAGACTGTAAAATCTACGAGCATAAAAGGGACTGGCGAGAAAAATTGCCCTACCGTTTTCTGTGTTCTCATGTTCAGTGTCAGTGAGAGTTAGATTGGAGTTGGCCCTGCTGGAGAGGCATGAGCTGCGTCCTGACTTGGTGTTGCTGCGGCCCCATAACCTGACCGCATGCTCCGGTGACATGATCCCGTCTGTCTCTGTATCTGCATCTGAGCCCACACTGACTGAGTAGTCACGATGTGGCAGCCCCAGGTCAGTCCTGTACGTGGCTACATGGGATGGGAGGGCGTCTCCAAAGCCAAGGTCTCGAAGGGAAAAGTCTGCCCCTACAGCAAGGCAATAAATACAAAGCTCTGGCAGTTAATTCAGCCACCAACTGCATCATTTAAAACAATCAATGCACGAAAAGATGACTGCAATATCCTGGCTTAGAGAAGTGCAGTAATCATGTCAAAGAAAAACACGACATGAAGGTGCGGGTAAATTTAGCATTTAAAGTCCTAGGTACAAACTGGTATGTGATTATAGCATGAGTGTGTTCTTTTCACCACATCGATTTCAATGTCCCAAAGTCAGACCTTTATTTCATTTCTACCCCTAGTAGTGACTAATCCAATTCCAATCCTAGACTTCAATAATTAAATACACCTGATGTTTTGCATAGTTTTTTGTATTTTGTTTTGTAACGCACAGCAGTTGATCAAATGGTGAACTCACAGCTTCTTTGTTTTAAGTATCATACTTGAAAATATCTCAATTTTTTTCTACCAAGGTTATTAGAATTACCACCTCAGGAGACCTGTAAAGCCAGCCTTGATTATCTGAGAATCTCAGTAGATTTTGTAACTGCTGAAAACACTGGCTACAAATATATATATATATAAATAATTCACAAGTGCAAACTGTTGTTTCTTTCCTTCAATGCACCACCTAAAGGAAAAGACTATGTCCTGATTTAAAATTCACATTGCAGACCTACGCTTCAGTAGGATATGAGGCTATCTCTCCAGTGCCACCGCATCTGGTTTGATCTTTAATGATCAATAATATATTTCAACAAGCAAGTGAAAATATGCAATGCCTTCCATGCAGATTTTTAACAATGCCATGGTAAGTTCAATTCCTGGCCAACTACGTTAATAGTTAAAGTATGTAGATAACCTCTACGGCAACTGAATGCAAAATACCCAGAGTCCTCATTAAAAAGCACTGACGCATATATTGAGTCTGGGCAGTAACATGCCCTTAAACTAATAATGGCTTTTTCATGTCATTGTGCACTGCTAATATACTTACAGATGAAGAATAGTGAAATCAATGACAAGCTCTTCTAGCAGAGTACTTCTAATATTGATACAGCTAAGGCTAACCTTGTCTAAATTCGTCCACTTCATGATGAACCATTTCCTTGACACGGCTCCCGTAGGCCACCCTTGAGTCATGGTCAAAGGCCTTCAGCGTTTCACTAGAGCTGTAGGATTTGGGGTTGGGTTTGCCATCCTCACTGTCTGCTGACGAGCTGGTATAACGGCGCTCCGTGTCCTGCCGGGCAGTGAGCGAGCGGTATGGTCTACGTTCCTTCACTTCCATGGCTGCCTCCACACTATTTTCAGCATCAAATGTGGGTTACAATGGCAGTTCAGTATGAGTGATTCTGCAAAAGAGAAACACACAGAAAATACTTAATGCATGAAACGATGCCTTGGCAGTGTTGATTTTTAAATATAATCCTGGCTTGATGCATTAGTTGTTTTTCCTTCATTTAGTATTCAAACTAAATGAATGCTATTACACAATGTAGAGAATAAGTCTAATTCAAACATATAATAATATACTAATACCTTGCAAATATGATCACCTATTATTTCAAGAGGTATAATGTGTGTGTTAAAAATATAATTGATCATTTAAGTAGAAATCTGTTAACTACGCACTGAGCAAATAAATAATGGAAAATGCATATTCCCAACAAAGAGTATATGTATGGCTCAGTACACATAGTGAGGGTGTGAAGAAGCATCAGGATTAAATTTTATAAAATATGGCACAACAAATCTTGCACCTATAAAGTTTACAGGGCAACTCTCCCACAAATATTCCATTTTATGTGCTGTATAGAAAATGCTGGGCCTCCAGCATCTGTAAAAGTGGCAGGTGTCCTTCCATGAATTGTGTTGTTTATAAGTTACAAATCATCACCAGTTGAACACTGAGGAGCTGAACAAATCTAGGACTACAGTGAACCAGCAGAGATGATTAAAATCTGAAACATAAAACCAAAACTGTCAAGAAGCACACTAAGTATACGTTCAATAAAGACAGGAAATTTCAGCATTCCGTTATGTGCTGCATTTTCTGCCTTTCAGGACTAAATATTGAAATAAAATACTGTGTGCTGTTTTCAGTTTAAAAGGTTTAACGGGCAAAAATATATATATATATATATAAAGTAAGCATTTTACTGTCTCAAGACAACATTGTATAAATGTGTGTCAAAATAATATTTTACTATAAACAAAAATGGGATTTAAGTAACTGAAAAAGACTCAAAAAAGATAAAAACAACTTGTGGCAAATCCCAGAGTTTTAACTGACAATATGACAGTGCTGTTCAGACAAGGATTTTTCCACAAGATAAGCTCTTTATGAATACTGTATGAGATTTGTGCTGGACAGAAAAGTAAACAATAATCCGTATTGAACTATATTTGCCCTTGTTTTGAAAAAAAAAAAAAAACTTTTGTATTTAAGGCACCATTGTGGGGTTTGGGGGTTTCTTTTTGCTTGTATTGACAGCTGAAAAGATCCTGGTGATTAATGACTTGAGGCCTCAATACCAGGACCTCCGCCACATAGGGGGGAAGAAAATGCTCCTACTCTTCAGCACTTCAGCTGCTCCCAAGATTTTAAATGCAGCTTGCATGGGCTGCTAATTTTTTACCTTTTTCACAAGATCCTTGATGCTATGCAAATGTGAGCGTATGCAGCTTTCTAAAGAATGTTCTACAAAGTGTATTGTCTTTGTTTCCAAAGAGCTGGGCTCAGTGCTTTGGCCATCTCTCTTCTGCCCAGCCCTTCCTTCTCATTATTAATCGGCTGGTATGCAATGAGATGTACCTTTGAGGCCGTGGAAACCCCAGAGGAGTTTTTCAAAGAAGCAACAGACCATAACAATGACAGATGATATGCGATGCAAATGTAGGTAGTGAAAACATATCCACCTCAAGTGCAGCAGTCAGAATTTTCACACAAAGAATACTGTAAAACTAAACAGTGTTGTTCATAAATAGGATACATATGGCATTATCACTGTGTTTCAGCATCAGAAAGCAAAGCTGAGTCTAACTCTTAGGAGAACGCTTAAAAAACACTTCTATTATTTTAATGCACTGTTATGTGGAGATAATAAACAAGGTTTAATTTAACTAAGATGTCTCAACACATCTTGGTAATAAGCGATAAGTGGACTATTTTTAACTTGGTATTATCACCTCATGGTAAGACACAAGCAAAAGAAAGAAGTAGCTTGAAACGCTGAAAGAAGGTTAATGAGGGTATTCTCACAAAGACTCAGTTAGAAAAGTTATTTACAAAGACCAGTGAAAAATGACTGCCATTTCTGAAAGGAAGATAACAATCACGCTGTTTTTTTCAAAGACAAAGTTCCACTACAATCTGAGCTGCAGAGCTTTAGCAGTGCCAAAAAGAAGCTAACTGCATATCTATACAATGATCCAAAATCAATTGAGTCTCTCTGGAAAGACAAAAGAAATGATGGATGGCCTGTTTTCCCATTTAAAACAATTGCAGACTCTACATTTCTGAATCACATTGTCTACAATCGGCCAGGGAAGAGTTAGGATCCTCTGTGTGCATAAAGCAAACGTATGACAGCTGTGATCAGAGAAAGAAAGTAGTTCTTCAGAGAAAATGTTGCAGGGTCTGTTAAAGAATGAACTGTCATAATCAAAGCCATCACATACACTAATTTAGCATCATGGTGAATAACATGATCAATGAAAAAGAATAATTTCTGAGCAAACTTAGAAGCACACGATGTGCAGCTGTGTGAAAGACAGTCACAGTCAGTCACTGCCATAGCAGGAGTAGACCAATATCAAAATATTGACATTGATAATTGACATTAACATATTATATTTATGTTTCCATACAAATAAACTGACACAGCAAATAAGTTTTGTAGGAAACATGTTGATTATGATTATGTTTTCTATTAATGAATTGTGGAAATTTTCTTTAAAGTTTCAAATACTTTAATATTTTAATCAGTAAAATGTTTATGGACAACATATATTTTGTATTTGATTTTCATTAAACTATGTGATCTTGCAATAATCCACTTGTAGTGACAGCAATATTAATAAACTGGGTTTATCTTGGTGATAAAGGTGCAAAGAATGAAAAATAAAAAGTGTGCAAAATGAGTGCAGAGATTAGACATTTTACAAAGTTATTTACAAATAAGAATTCTATACATAATATGTCTAAAATAAAATAAACTACACAAGATAAGCCAACATGAAAACCTCTATGTGCACAGTTGAGTTTGTTAGATTGATTGGGATAAATTGATGTTTCTTCTAAGCACTCACAGCACTTGGTTAGGATTAGAGAAAGCTCATGGTGCAGTGTAGTTCATAAAAAGCCCATAGTGACTTCAGACACAATGTATTTATTTATATTCAACCAAAACCACAATCTTTTTATGACCTTTGTTACCACCCATTTGCATTGGTTGCCTAAAGCTAAGCACAGATGGGTCTGTGGATGCGAACCCTGGTCTCTGGTGTACATGGTATATGCTCACCATCCACCCCGTCACCTCCTTGTGTCGTGGAGGGCTTTAATGAACGTGTGGCTTCATTCAAAAAAGCATAGTCTCTGAACATAATCCAGCCAATTATTACTAGAACAAGGAATTGCATCTGACCTATTCTGCATTTAAAGGTCTCTGTTGTGTATTCGTGAACCACGAACAAATCATAACCCAATAAAGGACCTGCACATCATCAGACATGTTCATGAACATTTAACATTTTAGTTGCTTAAGACAAAGTTAAACTTAAAAAGGATTTAATTGATACATCAGGGAAACCGTTGTATATTACGAACAAAAGACTGTAAAATATATAAGTCAAACTGGTACACAGAGCAGCAGCATCAGCTTATCGTCAGTCTGATATGTAGTTCATTTTTCATGCTCTGTGTATTTCCCCGCTTATGATCAAAGATTAAAAGCAGTTTAATATAGTGGACAGAAGGCATCGCTTAAGCTGCTGTAGTAGAAAACCCTAAAATGCTGCCAGTGGCAGAAGGAACATAACCACCTCAGTCATCAACCACATGCACATGTGTACCATTTCGATAAAACTTACAATTTTTTAACAGAAGCTGGTTATTTCAATCTGTTAAAGAGTTCTTATTCTTTACAACTCAAGCCATTATTTCGTAGTTTTTTGTTGTCATTACAATAAAGTGCTGAAAAGTTTTCTCATTCTCATTATACATTTCTGCATACATCCAGTTCAGCAGTGGCACTGCACTTAAACACCCAAAGAATATGCACAAATCTCAAAATGTAGCACCACTCAGAACTGGATTACTACTAAAGCACTAAATGATTCTTAACTATGTTTTGATTAACCTGAGAAAATACTAAAAACTTATGAAAATAAACGATCCTGTGTTTCCAGCACTCTGAAATTGCATGGTTTTTCAGAACCAACAATCCAAACCACAAATATGTTCAATGAACAATGAATAAAGATAAAGTTTGAGTTTCATTATTGCTGTACAGACAATGTGTTTTTGTTTTTGTAAAATTGCATTACTGCATACCTCGGTCCAAAAGTGGGGTTTACGTTCAGCTAATTCTGGAAAACGTGACTAGGCTGAAAACTCGGTAGCTGTCGAGGAGCTTCTCTATGCGATCATAGCCTCTTACACCAAACAAAATCCATCAGACCAATCCATAAAACATAACACCCGCAGTGTGAACGGAGGGTTACAAAAGGCCCTGTTAAAACACACATTGAGGTTTTTGCCGGGCAGATCATTGTGACCATTGCTCCAATGTCAGGAGTTAGTTAAATATGGGATCTAAATAGGTGGGAGGTGTTTGGGGTACAATATAAATGCAAATGGCTCTGTACTATCCATCAAACAATTAGCAGTGTGCTGAGAATTGCTATTCAGTGGTGCTGCATATAAATTTAGCCTTCTGTCTGCGCATAACCCTGTTTTCCATTATAATTAACCGCTTGCTGTGCTCAGGTTTTTCCATGCAGAATCCAGGACTAACATACTAAGGCAAACCGAAAAACAGTAACACACCCGCACAACATTTGGCAAATCCTTTAGAGTTTAATCTAAGATGATTACAGATTACTTCTCTGTGCCATGCAGTACAGTACGTGAGCTAATATTTTTTGGGGGTGTAGTTTTTCAGTTCAGTGACACAAAACTATTATTTTAAAATATCTTCATTAATAAGAATATAAATGTCAGCTAACATCAACTTTTTTGTAAATTTAATTTATACAAAGAAAAAGCTACTGGCACACTTTTTTAAATATACTTTTATTAATTCATTAATTAATTTTATTATCTAACCTAGTCATATCGTCAAAGTAACAGTTGACAACACAGCACACAAACATCTACACACACAAGCAGCCTGTAGTGCAACAGAAAGCAAATTTGGGTAGATATCAAGAACACTGTCTACAAGGTCTATTGAGAGCAAGGAAAGGTCTATACAGGCACCACTTACTTCTTTTCTGGAAACCTTTCACATGCTTAGGGTCTATAGAAAAGCCTCCTTGGTCAACAGAAAGGTGTGTTTTCAATAGAGGGCAAAAGACTTGGGTAGATGGTGGGGGGCTGAATGGCTTGGAAAAAAGACTGGAATTTGGTAGTGCTAATGCAGGCTGAGGAGGGGAGGTTTATGGTGGCGGCAGGGTATCTCAGCAGCCGCCTTCTTCCGGGATCAAAAGCAAGCTCCTCCAGTGCATAAAACAGAATGCGTAAAAGCCTTAACATAAACAAAAGTAGCCTGGGACTGCTGCTGCAGCACACTCCTTGTTACTAATCGCTCTAAGCAATTCAAGGTTCAGTCCCGTCAGAGGGAGCAGGCAAAGGAATAATGCTTTTAAATCAGTCCATTAAATAACATGGAGGAGCAGTCTATATAGTCACTTTTTTAAGTCACCCCGGACTTTGTCTAAATTCAGCAAAAATGTTAGCAATGATACGTTAGGCTAAATATCCACTTACTCAATGTAAATACTGCTGCTAAACCTCAATAAAATACATGTGCTTTGCTGGTTTGCTTTGCCTATACCAGTGTAGCATGTGAACAATGATCCAAAGTTATATATCATAACCTGATTTATGGAAGTAAATAATCTGAACTCAGGGTTCACTTTACTCCTGAGAAACAACTGAGACAACAAATAAATGTGAGGTTCAATAGGTTTAACAGAGGACTTCGCTGCTAGGCTAAAGTGCTTCTCCTTTAAAGCGTGGTTGGTGAGTGCAGAGGTCTCTCATTAGTCTACGATTAATGCTCATTATCCTGGAAGGCAAGCCCTCAATTTGATTTATAGTTTGGCCTGCGGTGAAACCAAACCTAATACCAGCTAAGCAATAATCAACCTACTATAAACTTGCTACTGTCAAACTTACTGTTATAAATATCTGAGGTTTGTAGCTGCACCCTAAGGGAGGTTTATGGGACCAAAATGGTGCAAATAAATGATGCTGTGAACAAAAACATTTTACGAGCTGTTCCCATGCCTCAAGGGTTGTTTCACCGGAATTACAAAAAACACATTTTCTCACTGCATGGAAATTGCGTGTTGTATGTGCAAGGTTGTGAGATATCGGCCTTTCAGATTTCAGCCACTGTCCAACATATAAAGGAGGTGAAGGTAATTTAGTTTCTGGTGCTTACAGCATTGAAAAATTACTTTTGAAAAAATGAGCAACACCATCTTTCCAGAAGCAGTCCCTCCTTTAACATGGATAATGGAAACACCTAGCTGTCAAGAATTTTTTGATTTCTACTTCAGACATTGTCCTTTTAGAAATATGGACAACAAGGGCCATCACAAGGACAGGTCCATATACAAAAATTTATTCACCTGTTTTGTATTTAGGGTGGAGGCACAGCAGATTCTTCTAGCAGTACTTTGGTATTATCCCCAAAATGGTGTGGTGGTGGTAAAAAAAAAAAATGCAAAAAAGACATTCAAACAGTATTATAAGCCTATGCTGTGAAAGCACATACTTCAATTTTCAACAAATTTAATGTTGATGTCTGCTCTAGTTCCATATAGCACAGTGGGTGGACTGTATATTTGTCTAACTACTAATATATTCAAGAGACATCTTTCAAATGAAATTACAAGATTTCTGGCAGCTATATCCTATTTGGCAGCATAGGCTGGAAACAGTTGAATACATTTCTAAATGACTTGGCCATTCAAACAGATTTTAGCAGACAAAGTTATGTTTTTCTGTTTTAGCTGAGACCTGGTTATTTTGCTTCCACTTTTGCTCTGAGCATTTTGTAAAAACTATTCAATTTCTATTCTTACTGTAAACAAATTATCCATCCATCCATTCATCCATCCATTATCTACACCCACTTACTCATATTTAGAGTCACAGAGATCTGCTGGAGCCTATCCCAGCTCTCTTTGGGTGAAAGGCAGGGGTACACCCTGGAACAGGTCACCAGTCCATCACAGGGCCACATAGAGACAAACAACCTCACACACTCACACTCACTCCTATGGGCAATTTAGAGTCACCAATCAACCTGACATACATGTTTTTGGACTGTGGGAGGAAACCAGAGTACCCAGAGAGGTGTGCTGCCCACATGATATACCAATGGATTCAAATGCCACTTGGCTTGGTTTCATTATAGAATAACTGGTTGTACAGCACAGATCTGTTTTCTATTAGTCCCACAGGTATTTGTGCAACTGATTCTGCCTCTTAACAGAGAATACAAAATGAGGTGGAAAGCTAATGTTTACTATTTCCCCAGAACTTTATATTAGTTTTCCATTCACTCCAAGAGAATGCTGTTTAGGTAATTTAACAGACTCCAAAGAGTACTAAAGGTATTATTGATATTACCACAGGTGACCCCCATGCTTTTGACATTGTATCATAAAGTATAGTAAAATGAATGTCTCCAGCTTGGACAATCCAGTATTTACAAAATGAGTGACTGATGTTATCACACCCTAACGCCACTAATAATCCTGCAGTTAATGGATTCAAACATGATGCATGCTTAGATGTGTAACAGTGATGTAAGTGTAAATTACACTAATTCTGTTAACATAAATGTAATCACTTATTAAATATTTAGTAAAACTGCATCTGTTCAAAGAAAGACTGACAAGAATCGAGGTCTAGTCCAAAGAGAAATGGTGTTAATCCCAGACACATGACACACATGCAATAAACAGCAAAGATGTAGAAGCAAAAACTCCACCAACCTTCACCAAATTCACAGTAACCAAGTTTCACCATATCAGTCACATACAGATTGTGTATAGACTGAGCTGAGACAAATTTCAGTTGACACACGGCATCAGAATTTGTCTCAGATGTGTCTCAAGTGTCCATTTGTATTTGGATTGTGCTTTCCTGTCCAATATGCAAATACCCATGTAAATCACTTCCATTCCATAGAGAACTGACTACAGATGAAGTCTGTATTCACAGTACACAACATACAGCACATAACCACATGTATCTCTAAAATCCCCTATGCTTTGTAGGTGTAGTCACACATGTCCACTTTACATCAGTTCTGATCATACCTTTTTCTCAAAGTTTAAATACAATCACAGACTTCTATAGACCAAGCTGCCTAGTGGAACTTCCTGATTCTCCTCCACCTTTGCCTGGGGACAGGTTATGAGGAAAAGGACAATAAATGGCCCTGTATTGCTCTTAAGTAGCAGGACTAAGTGGAAGAACTCCCCTCAAAGAGACTGTGAGATAGTACTGTCATAGTGGTGGATACCAATTACAATCCACTCACAATAGGGGCCCTGAGATTTCCTCAGGCTGACTCATCTAGGCCCAGGGGTAAGAAAGTGCAGTGCAAAGACAGACTTCGTAAGGTCTTCCAATCACCGATCACCACTGTTAACAGCAGGAGTTCCTACCTCAGGAGAGAATCTAGTCATTTCCTTTCCTTTCTTACATACCCTAGCAGGATTTTGCTGCAACTCTGAGTAATATATCACATCATATAAAGTGTTGTGGCTGTTGAGTTTGAACTGAAATGTACTGCAAATGAGTAGCATCAGTCAGGCTGATGTCAGCTAAGACACACTGTGTGGATTAACACAAGATGCAAAAAAGATGTGGGTTAAAAGTTACAGTGCATAGTACACAACCGTAACATCTGCAGCTTGAATCCATTGACTGACGGACTGGATTTCATAGCCCTCTCTGCCTCTTTTCTCTGGTTTCCTGTCCTTATCCCTTCTACTGTTAAAAAAAATCATTGCAAAACTAACATTTAAGTAGCTGTACAATGACTTTATGTATATATAATAAAAAAAAGGCCACAAAACCTCCACCTGATCAAAGTAAAATACTGAATATGAATACGAATATTGTATTCGTTTCAAGTAAAAATGTCAATCAATCATATAAACTAGAGTGATGAGGTTTCCTCACAGCAGTAATAATATGGATCTTAGCTTAGCTTTGCAAAACGAATCAGCTAACATGACAGACAAGCTATGAACATGAGGACCATGTGATAAGTGTTTTGTTAAAGACAATAAAACCAGCAACTGTTCAATATAAACAGTAAAAAAAAATCAGCACACACAGCAAAGCTAGATGGAGGGTTCATGCATGGTAATGATCTTACTCTAAGTGCCTAACTGAGTCATCTCCGCAAGCCCTGCTTTGACAACCACACACCTCCCCCATTCCCCACATTCCCCATCTCAACAGCGTCTGGGTGGGGCTAATCACTCTGTAGCTTCATCATCGACTAGATGACAGCTCCAGCTGTAAAGATGCTATGTCTAGAAGGTGTGGCTGCTGCAGTGGCCTAATGTAAACACACTGTGCTTGATTTCTAGATGTCAAAACAGAGAATTACAACATAACTATATATATATTTATACATATACATATAAATACCCTTTCATACAGTTCAAAGAATGAAATTTATTTTGCTACAGTGCAAACAAGAATCTGGAGAGTAAGAATTGGTGTATGCTGATTTGGCTGATGGGTAGCTTGGCAGTGCTGTGTTGACCTGCACAATCCCCTTCCTCTGCCTCTAAAATACCAGAGGTCTGCACTCGTTCATCCCAGTGGCTGAACATTAGACAGTGCTGGGGCTTGCAAAAACCCTATGCACAAATGCCTGTGAATTTTCTTTTTTTTATCTTATCCATCATCAGTCTTTAAAGTAGTTTTTATTACCCAGTGAGACCCCCACATTACATCTTATTAATAGTACAACAACACAAAATCAAAGATATGTGTTGTCTTTTTTTTCTGTCATCTTGATTGTTGATGCATAAGAGCAAAATGCCCTTTCATCTACCAGGGCTGGTCACTGCATCCTCCTATATATAAATTTAATTTTCCAAGTAAATTAAGATTGATCACCACAGCTTCAGGCCACAATCAGCATCCATGATCTAATCAGGGCTTTGCCCTAGACAGAAAAGGATACTTCCATAAATAAAAACCATATGAGAGACAGCAAGTGCCCATAACACTGGGAGAAAATTTGATTACCCTCTCCCTCTCGACAGGTGTGCTTTTAGCCTCCTACCTTCAAAGACAGGCTGATATAATGCCACACTATGTGCATCCTCACTGTTGTTTTCCTGCACTAAGGGTTTTACATCATACTTGCATCAGCGGATGTGAGCACTGCATGGTGGAGTCACTCCTAAGCAGATGATGCCCATGGAAGCTTGGCTGAGGACAATCCCAGTGAGACAGGATCTGTCAGGAGTTCCTTGCCCAGCGACACCAAGGGTAATAAATTACCCAGAATTAACACGTCAGTTGCACTCTGCACAGCAGTTGCACACCACTCACGCCATGCTGCTTAATGGATCTATTAACCAAATGGATTCAGGAGTAAACTGCTTTCAGAGCTGAAATTCTTGTTTGGTATGCTAACAACAGGCAGAGAGAAATTTTCTTACCTGTTTTATATTAAGCACTTATAAAAGTACAACACATTTAGGTAAGTAGGAATTTATGCAGATTTCATCCTTGTTAAGGAAAATCCAGCATTATTTAGCCTACTGTAACAACATTTGGAGTGAGTGCGCTGACTTGCACATTTTTAACACATCACCTAAGTTGAAGTAGTTATCGTGTCCTGTGCTTCAGAGAGAAAAACCTGTGCAAACAGAAAGCACTATGATGTGACAGCATGTTCAGGAGCCACCTGCAGCACTCCCCGCATCACCTGTTTCACAATTCCTCTGAGACATGCCTGTACGGCCATTTAAAAGCATATTCTCTTGTAGATGCCTGTCACTGATAGCAGGGGACGTTTAGTAGAGAATTCAAAATGCTAGTCTGTATCTCCTTGGGATCTTTGGCACCCACTCAGCATTGTGACATGCTGACAGCGTGGCACACAGCACCAGGCAATTTTTGACCGGTGCTCACTCATCACAAAAGGTAAATACAGACAAGAAAGAGGCTTGTAGAGTCTGTCGCTTCTTTAGGACTTAGCTGACACATTTTTACTTTGGCGTAGGTGATCAACACTCACTGATCAACAGCAAAATTAACACTAATCCTCTGCAAAAACAAATAAGAACTATATATCATCTGGTTAAAAATCCTTATTTTCTCAGCTGTATTGTCTTTTTTTTTTTATCCATTCTTTCACATGCATCAATAAGACACTAGTCTTCCAGGTTAAACTGTTTAATCTGAATGATAAAACCTTTTACTGAAATGTTTTTGCTACAATCTAATTCTAACACTGCACAAAGTGGAGGAGATCAATCACTAATCAAGGCTGCATTTACATTAGGTGCGGTTTATTGTTGTCTCCCTTTGAGGTCATCCATCCACCAATTAGCAGCATGTATAAATGACTAAAACACCCTATAATATTTTAATTTTTTTTTCGCTTGTGTGTACTTTATCTTAAAAACTCTAGACTCTACCTAAAGCGATTAGTTAGGTAATACAAATAGAAAAGCCAGGATGAGAAATGGAATTGAAAGGGTGTCGCTAACATAACATAGAAATACAAACGAAATCCATTTTTCTCCACAGAGCTGTCTGTCTTCCTGTCTTTGTCACTTTATCAAAAACTTTTTGAAGTGTCTCTGTTTTTCAGGGTATATGCCATTACTTAAAATTTGCTTTTACTCCACATGCTCACTATTATAAGCAGAGATAATTCCAATCACATCCACATTATTAAAGAATGAAATGGTGAAATCGTGGATGCATTCCTGTGGGCATGTCTCTTAAAATGCTGCAAAATGCTCAGACCACATCCAATTTCAGAGGAGTTAAGTGGCAAGGATCTGGCATGAAAAATTATTTTTTCCCCCAAAGTGTACAAACTGCAATCTTAATGTGGCCATGGAGACTAGGTTGAAATTTGAGTTCCCAGAGCAAGAACAGTTTAAATTTATGGTGGTCAAATTTGTTACAGTCATGTATCGAAACACTAAGTTCATTTAGCAGGATTAACCCACAAATACTGTTTGGTTTGATTCAAATCACAAGTCAAAAAACTGGAGAAAACCAAATCAAGTCAAAGTAAGTAACAGTGCAAAGTACAAATTTATAAATTCAAACAAAATGTCCTTATCAGTGGTTAAAAAAAAAAAAAAAAATCAGCCCTTAACTTTGGAATATGTGTTCTTCATAAAATATCTATGAAATATTTCAACACCATCTCTGTGTTTAAACTTATAAACAACTATGTCTCCATCTACTGATACTGCCATTATCTACCAGAGGTTTCAAGGACATCAAGTGTATTAATCTTAAATGTGCACAAAAATGTTCTCATTGCTCTCACTGACAACAGAAAGCAGAGTAAAATTTAACGTTACTAGTGTAGAATGTGAGGAGCATCGTGGTTCAAAATAGGGTAGACCTACTCAAGTGTGCTCATTGTCTCCTGTTTAAGTGGGGTCAAGAAAGACCACGTTGAGTTATGAGCATGAAGTCTCACTAAAAAATACCCACTCTTAACCCAGCATACCACACAGCGTCTCTCCAGCACAAAGACAAGCTTTATCCCCTACACTTAGGGTGCTCTCTCCTGAAACCTCTTATGTGGTGGACTTGCTTAAGGTTTAATGGGAAAGCACATAGAGAGTAGGAGACCTGGTAAGAAAACCTAAACTCTAACCATCACTCCGGATCTGACACAGTGCATTAGGCCACACATTAGTACATGAGACAAAAAGATCTGGAGGCAAAGGAAGAAGTGAATAAAAATACTGAACAAATAAAACTTAATTGAGGTCAGTGTGATTGAACGCTGCAAGGCTAGGATGGCTTTAGCATAGGTTCCAGATGGCAGGTTGTTATTTCACTGTGCTCTGCTAATACTGCAGGATTCAGTGCTGGTAACTTGAGTGTCCCCTGGGCCTCCTGGCTCCTCCGTGGCACTGAAATCAGGGCCAAACTCCCTCTGCTGCAGGTTTACTCAACTTTGAAAAGGGGGAGTGTTTGGATATGGTAGGGGAGGAGGGGTGGGTGAGTGTGTGTGTGTATGTGGGGGCAGGTGGGGGCTGTGCAGTAGTGCTGGAACAAAGCATGTTAACACCATCTCTGTGTTTAACAAGTTTGGAAACAAGCAGGGGTTTCCTTCAAATCCTCATTGGAGAGTGTTCCACAGCAGGAAAGACTCCTGGAGTTCACAGTTTTGTCTAATGTCAAACTGCCTCAAATACACTTATTCTGTCATCTAAATAACTCCCATTGATAATTCCAGAGAAAATTAGGAAGAAATACACAGATCAGTGATGCATCTTTGAAAACCTCTTTAAAACGGTTTCAGTGCGTTTTCTGTGGTGTGTTAAGATAAAAGAGTACATTTGCGAGCCAAAGCCACCACTGGGAATTCCAGTAACCTTAGTTCTGGGACTCATCCAAGTATAGACTTGTTCTCTCTCCTGTCTATTTTGTTTTCTTAAGAATTAGCCAAGCAACTGAATGAAACTTTAATTTACATTTTAAATGTAAACCTTTCTTTCCTATGAAAACATGCAAGCATGGACTCCAGGCCCTAGATTGAAGAAATATAAAGCAAAAACATTGCTAAGTGTTTTATTAGTTAAATAAAAATACTATTACAGCTGGACAGAATTTATAACTGGCACTGAAAAAACGCATTATACAACAAGAAACTGTAGTAAAATATTATGTATGAATTGAGTCTATAACACCTTTTACACTAGAGCCTTTTTGGCAAACCTCTATTTGCTTAAATGCAATTATTGTAACAGTACAGTAAGAAAACTAGGTTCAGTATTTTATAGACAAACACTATAAAGTGTCAGGAGCAAAGCTATGTACAATAATACTATGAAATAAAAGAAAAACCTCTCCCCTAAGTTTTTTGTATATAAAAGAAAAAAGTTAGGCAACAGAATGAGACTCGATGTGCTTTCAGTACTGCATGCAAATATGTATTTTAATGACCCATCTTAATAAAGTTAAACAATATTAAGAGACTCTTATTTTGCTAGGTGGTTTGCTGTTTGACCTTAAAAATTATGCTGAATCCAGATTTTACGAGGTTAGACAAGTGTGTCTATGTTATATGGACGATTCTGAGATAAATCTCAGCAGATCATCACCAAAATGCACACATACAATATAGAGTACATATTCTATATGTATAATACAAGAGTTTGCTTTAGGTTTTAAGCATAATCCCACGCATATTTAGATATATTTATTAGTCAGTACAGATTATTGCTTTTTTCTAACTGTTTCACATACAATTTTTCGCCTCCTTTCAGCACTGACACAACCTTTCGTCTTCTTAAGACAAACTGCAAACCACCCAGGTAATCCAGATCCCTTTTACTGACGCATTTCCAGGGCAACGTGATAAAATGAGAAATCAATTTGAATACGTTTGTTGAGGAGAGCGCTATTTTAAACAGTTTAATCACTATCACTGATTTATAATATATATTTTACTATTAAGAAACCGATCAGCAGGTTCTGTGAGATGATTTATTTGATTTTTATAAGTGGGAGATTCTATAGGCTCCATCTTATTAAGGCTACTTCTTATATTAGCAGATCAGACCAGACCTCGCCTGCAAAAGCATGACAAATCACTAAAACCTTATGGAGGTACACAAATAGTTTTGCCATGCACCCTGTTTTCAGGGTCATTAATGGAGCTGAAAATTTTTCATAGACATAGATTGTTCACAGAGCAACACAGAGTCCTTGAACTGATGTTAACAAATAAAAATAAATCACTAAAACAAGAGTTATGGGCTTCTCAGAAGAAAGCAATAAACAATCCCTGCTATGGGTCAAGCTATATATGATATATATATGATATTCTTTTAACTCAGCACAGCAGCAGCATTCCCAGTCATGCTATCTAAATCACATAAGCCCCTGCTATGTTTCTGCTTGTGTTAAGGTGCATGCAGAAACATTTCAGGCACATACAAAACTCCACTTACACCTGTGAAGGCAGTGGGCTAGAATACAAAAAGCTTGGAAAAACGCAGGTAACTAATGGCTTTGAGTCATACCAGTACCATTATAGTCTGCACAGAATTTTCACTCTGAGTTATCTGAGGCTTCTCACACTCCATTTCACTCCGCACAGTATATTAGCACTGGTTTCTTCAGAATAGCATCTAAACAAGATTTTAAACAAAATGTTTATGCTTGAATAATTTTTATTTTGTAAGAAATGTAAGAAATTTCCATATCTTAACACCATCTAGTGTTTATTGTTTCAGGAAGACATTTTTAAGTCATCTGGAATGTACTGACCTCGAGTTACTATGAAAAAAATACTGACGAGAAAAATGAAAGAGTCACTGAATAAATCAACTGGCACAATTAATAAAGTGATCCACCAGGAAGCTCTACACTAAAATGCAATACTGTATGTGTATAAAACTGTGAAAGAGAGCATTCATACTGTTCCTGCCAGAATCAGCTCATAGTAAAATATTTTAATAAAACTGTGGCGATAACAGGCATCAAATCTGTCACTGGTTGACCCGTTTAACATATAATTTCAACCCGTTTTCCATTTAAACTCAAAAACATACTGGCCGGTGATGTAGCTGAAGTACCAGAATAAATCATTATATGTACAACATGTCACCACAAAAATGATTGTGACACTTTTTGCATTAATGATCATGTGCTAACATTTGAGCCATCACTAGTCAGATGAAAACTGAAAGAGTACTTTTTTGTAGGAAAAGCACATTTGCCATGCTAATGAAAGATAGTGCCAAGCTACTAAAGCAAAGTTGTTCATTTTACACAACGCTGCATTGAACAATGAGAGGCTGAGGAATAGAGACAGGAGGCGTTGTTTGTGTGCCACAGTGGGCAAGAGGGAGAGAGTTTGTTCTGTCATACTTTCAGAAATGAAGGAACTGAAACTGTCAATCGATGTAGTTTTCTAACCTTAAGCTGATCCTAAGCAAGCAGCCAGTTCAAGGGAGCAGCATGGACTACTGGTTAATGTTCATATTTCTACCTACCAATTTGACATTTTGACAACACAATTCTCAAATCAGGTTCTATTCGACATGTTTTGGGAGCTGACAGCTTCTGAAGCCTCCAACCAGTGGCGGCTGAATGTGGAGTGAATTTAACAATGCATTCAATATGAAAAAGTGACGCAACATGGGAGCCAACTGAGAGCAAGAGGGTATCCAATATGTTATACTACAGCATAAGAATAAGTGGCATCAACACTGACACATATAATCAGCAGGTAAGACAGTATAAAAACCAACACAAACAATATCTGAATGAATTCATTTTGTACACATTAAGGAAAACATGCATAAAGCAACAAGCATAAACTGCACATTGCTCCCTCATATTTACCTGGTCTGCCATCTCTTCTTACCACAGTTGGAGGGAGGTGGGGGCTCTTCTATTATGTAGTGCCACTTTATAATTTAGGCTGATAGGTTGCATGTATTTTTACACAAAAATACTTTGTGATGCTTTAGAGCAGATGCTTCAAACTGTAAAGGCTGTAAGGGCACTTGGGAGACTCAGGGGGTTTGAAGTGCACTGAGTAGCTCTGTTGATCTAGCCTGGTAATGCATGCATGCTGTGGCAAACCCATTACTTATTCAAAAGTGCACATGAACTACATATCAACCGACAG
This sequence comes from Mastacembelus armatus, assembly GCF_900324485.2. Taxonomy (NCBI): domain Eukaryota; kingdom Metazoa; phylum Chordata; class Actinopteri; order Synbranchiformes; family Mastacembelidae; genus Mastacembelus; species Mastacembelus armatus. Next base: position 21,575,763 of record NC_046645.1, on the reverse strand, counting down.
CAAAATACTTGAACCTGCAACCAGGATATCTGAAAATGCAAGTTGGCTGTGAAATTAAGACTGTGCTCTCTGATCCAAGAATACATTGCATTATTGTGTTAAAGGTCACACGTCTATATAAAGGACCATCAAACAGTTTCCGTGCTCAGTAATTTTTTTTCAACAATGCTTGGCTTATTAGTGTTTTCTGCCCAAAGGTCATTTGATTAATCAAAGCATTTAACGTTATGTTTACACAGTTTTAACAATCTTTACAACACCATTTATCAAAAGATAAATCATGCCAGAGCAGATGCAAGGTACTCAAGAACACAACACTTTCATTGATGAAGAAATGCTACAGGGCTCAATAACATTTTTAGAAAACAATCTTAGACTGATATTTAACACACCACTGCTGGTTAAATCATTTGGGCAGTTTCTCGATTATGGTGTAACGTTCTTTTTATGACCATACCCAGATATAATATAGGTCTGCCCTATAATATACTGTGAAGTGGTGACGGCACACTCCATGCAGTCAATGCATTGGTTGTTTCTCAGAATGTACCTGAATGTCACAGAAATCAAAAGAGCAAGGAAGCAGTTGGGTGCTCAGTGTGATACAACATTGCAATACAATTTTAGCACTGGCAACAGAAGGAAATGTTTGCACACCCCTCAAAATGACATCACATTTATTTTTTAAAAATATATTTACACCTCCAACTAAATTGTCACTAAGTGCTACTGCGTACAATCTTTTTCCATTTATGAAGACATAAATTCAGGCTGTTTAAAATGTTACAGTATGAAAATAATTGTATGGCCTCTATAAAACAGCTCAAATTTAAATACATCATATGCCAGACCTCAGAGCATTACCAAACTGGGTATCTATTGAAAAATGTGAGGGGAAAAAAAACACAGATTATCAGTACCAGTGTTTTTATTCAGTTTCACAAAATAAAAATGCTGGTTAAGACCCTGAGGCCTGTTTCAACTGCCTCCTGTTCCAGCTCTGTTATGTCTTAGTCAAGACGCTGAGGTACAAATTAGACATGAACAGCTTATAAGCTGCCCTTTCTCTGTTTCTCTCATTTTTACTCAGTTACACAAACACACATCCAGACCAAAACACAAAAGCACTGTGATGTACAAACTGTGTAAGACTGTTCTGAACAGCTGGTTGTAATTCAAAATATGCAACTGTCCTCTCTGAACCGAAGTGAAGAGACGTGTATTTTCAAGTGGTGATTCTCAGTTAGACGGTACATGGGACTGACTGTGTTCTTGGATAATTAACAAATAACTGTATGTGGACAACTTAATGCAGTGGCAGCAACGGTGTGAGTTGCTAATCGCAGTTTGTTAGTATTTGACAAGAAAACTACCCAATAACTTTGTTTACCACAAGAAAACAGCTGCTCTGGATTCAGTTTTGTGTTTCATGTGCTTGTTCTTATTCCCACAGCTAAAAGATGTGACACTGCATGAAATTCTTTCCTATGGTAGTTACAATATATATGATAGCATAAAGTATTTCAGTTGCCTCATTAGCAACCGCATGTTTTAGGTTTTCAACAGAACTGAATGCAGTACAGTCACTCACTTCTCCCCCGTTGTTCACTCCATACAACACATTTCACATCAGAACTTCGAGGCTGAAGTTTGAAAAAATAGCTGATAAGATATAACTGTAACATCGTTTTCCCATTAGCACAATATTGCACTAACTATATTGACACTGCATCCTCACAGCAGGGGGGCAGTCATGTCTGTAAGAAGGCAAAGCCATGACATTTCCTGCCATCAACTTAACTCTGTGGATGTCACAGGGAACTGATTGCCCCTTATTTATCTACAAGATGAGATCATATTATACTGCACTGTATTTGTTGGTTTGTTTGTTTGTTCTGTCTGTAGAATGAGGTGGTTCTCTGGTGTTTTGTTTGCACTTCTTGCTGTCGTCTAACAGATAGCAGCATCAGTATTTTCTGTTTTGCCTCACTTTAACCTGCTCTTTGAGCTGTCACTGAATGGTCTTTAAGCACAAATACCAAATAAATGCCTCCCCCTAAAGAACAACTACAAAACTTTTATTGTGGAGGCCTTGCAGGAAATGTTCACTTCTGGAGTTAAAACTTGACTACTGATGCTTTCTTCGTTCAAAACACCTGTAACTGCAGCTTTTTGGCAGATAAATCGCAACACTGCAAGAAGTTAATTTAAAAAAAGAAACTGCAGCTACAACTGCAACAGTTACAGGAAGATTTACAAGGACCCATGGTTGTTTGGCCAGACCTAATCTCCATCACATCACTAAAGTAAGCAGTCTGCTCCCTTTTTTGTGGAAACAATGGCAGTGCTGTGTCCGCATTGTGATCCCAGTTGCTCATTGACTGACACAGTACACGAGTCCAGCCTGATGAATATCTGTTATTAGAGGATCCACAGCAACTTTTCAAACAGAGAGTGGTTACACTAAGGCACCACAATGAATGTAAACAGTTCCCTTATTTTGTCAGGCATTCATACTAAGATAAAAACAAACACCTCCATATTGACTTACATGGTACATGTTGTTGTATGTGACATGCAAGCCCAGGCTAGCAGAGTTTTGTGTAAAAACAGAAATGAAAATCCTGGTCTATTCATGTATGATGTGCATGGACACATGTACAGCATATATGGATTTGTCTGCCTTGACAACTGTTCAAGGTAAATATTCTCAAAGCTCTTAAATATCACAGCTCACCCTGCTGTGTATTTAGCTGTCATGATTCACTGAGGTTTTTCACCATCCACAAAAGGACTGCTAAAAGGTGTTCAGGTCAAATTTTAATCACTCACCAGGCTACCTTGGTGATTGCTTATATAAACTGCACTACAGTAGTTTAGCTATATTTGCCTTGATAAAAATGGCTTATTCCACAAATGACTCATACACAACAACCTACTTAGAGGCAGTCATACAAGCAATTTTCTATTGTATCCAAGCCTATTGTATCCAGAGTGGCAAATGAATATCTGAACATTAATGGAATAAAATAAGGGAGCCTGTTTTTTATTACGTGCTTTTTATGAATTTAAAATTAATAAAATGTATAAAGGTACATGTCCTTACATTTACCTATATTGTTGTTCTTATCTGTTCTTATCTGTTTCTTTGAACTGAAATGTAGCAACCTGATCTCAGGCCAGAGGGATTAAAAAACTCCTAGAACCAACAAGATCATTGTCAACTAATTAACACCCTCATCTTTAATCTTAAAGAAATCACTTAACATCAAAGCTGCTCAATTTTACACCTTGCCACACAGGAATTATCTCCTCACAGGTGTGAAATTCCATTAATTCAAATGGTTTGGATAATGTAAGCAGAGAGAACAAGACTTTTGCATAATAGTTGCCAAACTGAAGTCATGTCTGTGAATGCAACTGTTTAATCTTTGAAAATCATGTCTGATGTCTAAAATTTTAATGGGAACGATGGCGGAAAAACAAACGAGGTTGTCACCATTAAAGATATTTTGGGTACATTTGATATATTAATGTAAAATGGTAAATTGAAAATAAATTTACAAACAATGTAGATTTTCGGGAGTATTTAGACCTTTATAACAGTTTCCTGCAGTTTCCCTGCAGTTTCCGGCAGAGGCTACAGAAAAGTGTCACATTTAATGAGACAGTTTACATTAAACAAATAGAACAAATAGAAGTGAATGGGCTTAGTTAATGATATCACCAATTAAATACCACCATTTAAATACATATAATTAAATACATATCAATATGCTACAATCCATCCATTCACTATTTATACCTGCTTATTCCTTAACCAGAATCACAGGGATCTGCTGGAGCCTATCCCAGCTCTCTTTGGGGGAAAGGCAGGGGTCCACCCTGGACAGGTCACCAGTCCATCACAGGGCCACATAGAGACAAACAACCTCACACACTCACACTCACTCCTATGGGCAAGTTAAAGTCACACTAGCACACATGTTTTTGGACTGTGGGAGGAATCTGGAGTGTTCATCAACCTTGGGGCACCTACATGTGAGCTCAACATTCAAAATCAGTCAGAACAATCAAAATGGACGGCTCATTGAGATGAATGACATGAAATGAGTGACTGAAAACCAGACCAAACAAAGATGACAAATATAGAAGAACCAATACTCTATATTACACTTCAATCCTCATGAGTTGCATTCATTGCCTTCAAGGCACTGTGTAACAGTATCCTACTTTCTGGAATCTTTTTCCTATTCATGCCTGCAGAACTGTGCCTCTGAATCTGGCACCAGCATGCAATGCTTACTGGCACTTTGACAGGATGGATTCATGCCAGTGTTGAGGTCAAACTAGTGTTCAGATAAACATAAGTTTCCTCCGACTTGCTGCAGTTTATACGCTTCAGTGAATATTCATTAATTTGTTTTTATTAGTATCAATATAGTTTTCATCCACCTGTACTGTAGATCAAAGAAATACAAACAGAAAATGCTTTTTATCCTTTAGCACGCCAAAGGTCTGTGTTGCTGATTAGTCTTTCCTGCATGCAATAAGTTCATCTTGGCAGAACAATGCCAGCACTGCTTGACTCAACTCAACTCCGTTTTTTGGGTTTTCAATTAGAAGATAATTACCTGATAGCAGATACCTTTTTAGTATTTCCTCAGTCGAGATTCTAAGACGAGCCGGTACTAAAATGTGTCAATAGACAGCGGGCCACTGATTGGCCAGGGAGTGACATCACTAGAGGAGTCAGATCCTGTCTGACGCAAGAATCAAACCTGCCATTTTTAAAAACCAGCCACAATGGAAAATGACTAAAACAGAAAGTCTAGTAGTGCCGAGTTGTGCTAAAACTTTATAATGGAAAAGGGCTATAAGTCTTTCTTCTAAGCAGGCCTGTGGATAAATAGGCCACTGTGAGATTCAAATAATCTGATTGTGAGAAAAGTAAAAACCCCAATAAACAAAATATAGACACTTTTGCAAATATAGGTCAGACATACGGTTATTTGTCAGATTGCCAAATTGTCTGAAATGAATACAGCAATTATACTGTGAAATTATATTCATCATCACAATTTTAAGCACTATTAATATGTGGTTGTAGGTGACAATGTAAACACACAGCCATCAGATTGTTCTGTAAATGTATATTAATGCCTAAAGGACTTCAGAGGACCAATCTGGGTGTAATCAGATTATTTAGTATGTTTTTAAACTGGGAGAAAGCTTAAATTATCCTAAATGAACCAGTGTAACCGTTAACTGCATGTTACTCCAAATCCATCCAGAACTGACCAGTTAACATTGTTTTAGCAATTTCTTCCAATGGGGATTTTGTTATGTAAATGCATTTATGTAAATAAAAACATAAATAAACAAACAGATATATCAAATATGAAATTTAAGTTTTTCCTGTGTCACAATTGTAAGGGAGAGGTCAGCAGACTCACTTCCATTTTCAGTGATGGCATTTCATATTTTAAGTGAGACCTGTCACTAAATGTCATCTTACTGCCTCTTTGTCATCCCATCACTTTTTTCACAACTTGTCACATTGGAGCCCAGTCTGTGACATGAGCAAACTGTTAGCTTCCTTCCAGGCAGGCTAGTGGGCTTTATTAATATTTATAGAATAACAGCTTAAGGCCAGCCCCCTTGAGAGCTATCACTCCACTTTGCTGCCTAACACTTGCAAAATATATTGACAACTCCTATTCAGCATTCTGCGGGTCTTGAATACCCCTCTATGCAGGTGTGCAGCAGGCTTCAAAAATATGCCAGCTTTTTGCAGCAGCAAAGAAAAGTCTTTTACTCCCATCTGATTTAGGAACCTGCAGACCTGCTGAAGCTAAAGTCACAGGCTTGAAAATAAAATTAAAAACAAATTGGTTTGAGCTTTCTTGTTACTGACAAAAAACAACACACTATCATAATGCCATATCTAGGATGTCACCCTGGTGTCTGGTCAGAGGACAAAACAAACAAAACAGGCCATATTGGCAACATTGTGATGTTTTGCTCCACCAGCCAGTGCAAGGCAGTTTTCAGTCAAAAGTTTGGCTCAGGAGCTAAAATAAGGTAAAGCAGGCGGAACCTCCTAATGTCACTCATCTATTGTCAAACATAAACACTTATGAAGCTGGCCCCTTAACATGAAGTGACATGCACATGGACATAATCAAAGGGGAATAGTTTCCTTCCTGAGATGCTATCTGATTGCTTGGATTAGTGAGACACACAGAGTACAGACCACAAAATTATTTCATCACGCTTTTGTTGAAATAAATGCTTCCAGATCCATCCTCTTGGTTATGGGAAGACTATACTTTCCCATGACCTTCTGTTTACCATAGCATGTAAACCAAGTTTACTTTGGTGATCAAGTTAACGTCTTAGACTTGCTAGCTCTAAATGCATAATGCCATTAGAGATGTTTTTTCTAGGATTCAGGTATAGGCAGGCACTAAACCCCCCAGGTTTGCAGAAGGTGTATTTCCTTGTAAGAGTATCCATCCATTATCTATACCCGCTTATTCCTATTTAGGATCACATGGATCTGCTGGAGCCTATCCCAGCTCTCTTAGGGGGAGAGGCAGGGTTACACCCTGGACAGGTCACCAGTCCATCACAGGGCCCTTTTGAGAGTACCTCCTGCTTTATCTTTGAGACATCCATGACCTGAATTAACATACCTAAAAACTGCATATTCAGGTGACACGTAAGGAAAAACATCTGTGTGATCATCTACTGTGTAAGAGGGAAAAAAGAAAAATGCACACTCCAAAATTACTTCAATCACCCCTAAATACATACACTATATTTCTTGACATGGTTCTACTGCCGATTAAATTTTTCTGGAGTTTTAAAAGTACATACAAATACTTCTGTTCAATTTGCATGACAAGGTACTGACAGATGCTGACAGGAGGCGGGTGCCAACCTTATAATAAACGACTCTGTTTTGAAAATGTTTTAATGTCTTAAGAGGGGACCTAATCAGTGTGGGGTATGATGAGCTTCTAAATGTCCTGTACCTTCCCTTTAACAAATCCCTAATTTGTATATGAAAAAAATGACTCCGTTATAACGATCACAACTTAATCTGACAGGAATTCAGCTCTGAAGTCAAGCACTGTGAATTTAAACCTTACAAATGGTCTGTAATTCTGCAGAATAAATTTGAGTAGGTTCCCCCAGTCACGCCTGAAATACACAGCACAGGGATGTTTTCATGTTCCCTATTTTAACCAGGTGAAAGCCTCATTCTTTAGAACGATCTAATATTCTACAACCTCATATGTACTGCTACTAACCAAATATATCCATGGTAATAAATATATTATGATTGTATACAATCGCATGTTATTTATCAAACCTATTGTAATAGTCACAATCAAATGACTTCCAGATTAATTGAGGACAATTAAATTACAGCATATTGCAAAGATCTAAACAACCAGGATATATAACATGATTATCCAAACATTCAGGTGGTTCTTTTGTTAATTAAGCTAAGTCTATGACTAAAGCTAAAAAGTTCAAATAATCAGTCAAACAACTGGGGTTTTATTGGGGTTACTTGCTAAAATAGAAAAATTATTTTATTAGGTGCAGAAACTTGACTGTCCACATATTAGCCTTGTCTTATCCAGGAAATATTCATTCACAACACAGTTATGCACATGGGCTTTTCGCATTAGAGTAATAAGACCTGCCAATATTTAGAATATAAAACATGGCTGCAACATGCCACAGTAGAATTTGTGCCAACACCAAACACTATTTGTTTTTATCAACTGCAACTACTACCTCAAAGATGTCAAAAAAGGAAAAAGAATAGCGGCTAAAATCCCATGTTAAACACACCAGTCACTGCTGTGAAAGAAAAAAAAATGCCACATGCACAACACAGTGTCGGTAGATATAGTTTTTCCGCAGCTGCCATCCACTTTCCTCAAAGGTTCTTACAATGCTTAAAATATAAGATCCTGTTTGTGTAGCTATATTGCCATTCAAAACACAACAGAGCCAAACTGACTTCAGCCTTACAGAATATGTTGCTTTTCCAACTGTAAATCACTAGGGTTTAATTACCTGCAAATTAACTGCCGTTTCACTATCTTGCATAAGATTATCCTGGTCATGATGAAATGCCACTAGGGAGGCTGTTCTGATGGGAGAATTCGAAGATGCAGAAAATATAAGATGCCACTTTGTTAGTCTGATAGTTGCAAGAAATGTGATGCCTGCCAGCTACATCACCCTCATAACGTGACCTTAAACACTGTGAGGACATCTTATTATTGTTTCTATGATTTTTTTTCAGGTTCAGCATGAGTTGGAATTCAGTCATCATTTCATTGGCTTTTTTTTTTTTTTTTTTATCAGCCATCCATAGCTGCAGCAGGCTGCAGTATACACACAACAACATGAGAAGGGCAATTTGCTGCAGTGCATTTAACTCTAGTGGTGTAAAACACATTGACCCGACAGCTGGGCAGAGTCAGTCCGTGAGCAGTAGTTGGGAGCACTTTGAAATGGTCAGCCTCAATTTCTCGCCATCAGTGGAGAGTTTTTTAGTGAGTGATGGGAAATCAAACATAAAAGTTTATAAGGCCAGAAAAGCCAAATATGCTCTATTAGAAAAAATTGTTTGATAACACTTTGACATTTTATTTTTGAAGCAATTTTTTGGGTGAAACAGTCACTTTTAACTAAATATGCTGCCACAAGTCTATCAGTATTTTGTCCAAACAACAAAAAATATGTATATATTTATATATATAATATATATTTATATTTATATTTATATTTTGAAGTAGACTACGAGTGAATCTGCGCTTTGATATCTTTGCATTGATGCACAGAAACAAGCACAGGCTACAGATTAACCAATCACAGTGTGTAGTGTGTGCAAGGTGGTGGCACAGCAGACTGTATATTCCTGTAAATCTGCAAATAGCAACACTGACGTTTAGAAAGAAAGAACAGAATAGCTGTGAATTTGTGCACTATGGTGTATAATTTTTGCAGCAACGTTGTGTGTTGTGCTACAGTCAGTAACTGGCAAAGATACTGACAACACTGTGACCATTTAATTCTTTACTATGAACAAAGCAGAACTTCATGATTAGATCCTAGTGTTCAAAAACCACTAGAATGAGCTTGCTTGGGAGAATTATCATGTGAGAATTTGAGGCTATGCTAAGAGAAAAGTGATTGCAGCACTAAGTGCACCTGGTCCTGCAAAATGTCCTCACATTATTTGGCTGTTAACAACCATAGAATGCAACCATCAGATCTAATGACCCTCCCGAGACTGCTGACCATACCATTACTGGTTCAGAACCATGTTTAAAAATGGGAATTAGACTCTGTCATGTTTAGTGCACACTAACAGCTTCCTAATGTACAGCTAGGGATCAAATATAACAAATCAGACTTGTTTAGGCTGCTCAAATGTAGAAGGTCCTTTGCGCTGCACACCAGGAAAAGCAATGTGTTATTTTTTGTTTGTTTGTTTTTTTGCAACCCTGTTGGAAGTATTAGCTTTGAGAAAACCAGACATTTCTTTCAGGCTATCGTTGCTGCAAGCAAAAATCTACATCTATATCCACTGATCAGCTTTTATTTTAACTACTACACCTCCTGCCACTCACATTCTGGCCTGTGTCCCAGCTAATGTGTCTTCTTTGAAACTAGTCATCTAAAAGTAATGAAAGCTAAATACTATTACAGACATGGCTTTCTTAACTTCAAAATGCAAAACACACTGACGGTTTGGGCTCATCTCAGACTTTGTATTCATACTGAAACATCTAAAGAAATAGCCATTATTTTTTACACGCCCTCTGTTGTCGTAAATATGGTCATTAATTATGAAGGAAAGAAAGTGTGTGTGTTTTTTTCTTGATCCTTAATAAACATTTGGAGACGAATATCCTTTCATCCCTCAGACCAAATAAAACATACGTAAGGCAACTAGTGCCAAAAGTATACAAAACTGGCTCTTCTGTGTAATACACAGTACACTCAGGACTGCTTGCATTATTAATATAAGAGATACAGAATTAATGCATGAAGTGAGACTTACAACAATGTCTACTACTGTTGATCTGCTCTCAATTCAACTATTCCCCAGCCTGCCCTGACAATGATGTTTCTGCTTTGTGAAGAATTCTAAAACTACCTGAAATGATACGAATAAATTTTAAGCAAGGCATGAAAAGGATAATGTTCTACTGTCATACTGAGCAGACAAGAATATATCAAAGTGGAGTATGTTAGGATAATGAGCACCACACCTGCAGATTGTCATTAGCTTCTGCAGAAAAGAGAGTCATCTAAAAAACTGCTACATGTGTACCACGAAATGTCGGACACAAAGGCGAGTCTGTTGCCGTGTGCCCAGGAAGAGAAATACTACCCTGTGTCTGGGTTCTCAAGTGCATAATTTCAACCCCAACCTCACTCCACAAGTACTTTGTTTGAGTGATTCTGACTTTCAGAGCAGCAAACAGGTGTAAGATTGCAGCTCCTTGAAAAATGGAACTGATAGTTTTAAAAGAAAGCAGTAAAAACTGCAGCGCTCCAGAATGTAAAAGAACATGCAGACACATCTAACATTTCCAACCAAAATCATTTTTATGATTATTATTAAAGTGGCTTCATCCTCATAAAATGCAGAAATGAAAGAAAGAAAGAAAGAAAGAAAGAAAGAAAGAAAGAAAGAAAGAAAGAAAGAAAGAAAGAAAGAAAGAATATTGAACATTTTCTTTAATCAAGAAATTCAGATCTCTGTTCACTCTGATAATGGCCCTAAGGCGTAACAGTCAGCACAGCAGTGTTATAGCATTAATACAGCAAATTTAAGCTCTTCCCTTATGTATGTTTTGGAGCACACAGTAAGATGAAATTGACTGGGGACTGCGCTGCATTGCAATTTCCAGGCGTTTTAGTTAAAGTCCTTAGCTTCTAAATTTTTATAGGTGAATGTCACTTTACATTTTTTGATTCACAATCTCACAACAAACCCATGAGGCATTTTAAAAGCACTAAAAACACACAAACCACACACGCTCCCACAAGCACACAACTGAATTCTATTTTTAAATTCAGGTCAGGTCGACGATAACCACAAAAGTTTTACTTCAAGTCTCTTCTTGCTCAATTAGAATTATATGATGTTGCAGATGTATACACTAATCTGAGGTTTCTGCATTTATTTATATGTTCAAGTTATCAGAAGGACAAGATGGTGATTATCCATAAAGAAAATCTGCTTTGCAACAGTGAGCTGGTCACTTGGTAACAACACATGCTTTTGCTTTCTGCAGTGTCCTCAACTTATCACATAGGTCTGGAGCTGCAGTGTCAACATTTGAAAAGATGAAGGGATTGTGTGCGTGTGTGTGAGAGAGAGAGAGAGAGACACTCAGAGTAAAAGAGGGAAGGAGAAAGAGGGAGAGGGGATGCAGTGCACAGCTTTCATGTCCAATAAAGTGGTGTAATTGTGACAGCTAGCCATTAGATCTATGTGTGATAAATCACAAGATGACAGACTGCAGCTTCAACTAAACATAATGCTCCAGGCCAGAAAATGCACCTCTTCTTTTGTTACAGTCAATGCTTCTAAGTTGAAAAGGCAAGTATGCATGGATCAATGACTTCACAAATTAACAGAGAAAAACATATTTATGCCTTATATTTAACTATTAAATGCACTAGTCTAGATGAGTCTTTACTGACACAGAGATCAATTTTATGTTAGGGTTTTCTGCTGTACAAAGCAGGTAAAAGATGTTTTGCCGTTTACCTTCTTTTCATTTAGCATGACCTCTTTAATATTGCCATGCTCTTCCCACTGAGCCACACAAAATTGTGGAGAACGTAAACTTGACCATCTACCACCATTTCCATCAAACGTAGCCATTCACTCCCTAGATGACTGCAGCGCTCTCACAACAATTATTACTTGAAATACACAATATCCCCCTGGAAAACTCTAGAGGGACAAAGGCATTTCATTCTTTCCTCTGTCATCGTTCTGCCCCTGTACACTGCCAACAGTACTTCAAACACAACAATCGTTTATGGAATATAACAAGGTCCAACTGCAACTTACATGTCATCTTTCTTTCAGCAATCTGTCCTTTGGAGAATAGCTGTGTATTCACTTCACAATAAAATAACAACAAAGGTGAAAAAACAAGCAACATATTTTTCATTTATGACCACAGAGGCAGGGTTGTTTCCCCTCTTATTATGCAGAAAACTAGTGCTGAGGCTGCTTCACAGAGCTCATCAGCACGACAAAGACAAGTGGGAGAATGCAGCCTTGTTCTACAAAGGTTAACCTCGACGGGACCTAACAACTTCAGACTTTCTCATTTGATGCCTACACCAAACACTTGCAATGAAGGCTGGAGGGCCCTGGATTTAACCCCTAATATCTGAGGTCATGACTCCCGCTTTGGCCAGTGGTGGTGCTTGTCAGGTCTGCTATATGAATAAAAAAAAAAAAAAATCCCCCCCACACGCACAGAGAGTAGTTTGTTAATGGAGCAGCACATCTTGGGAAAAGTTTAGCTACAAATAAAAACTAAACATTACCTGAATTAAAAAAAATCAAAGTATTTATAGTTGCTTACACCAAACAGGTGATCTAACTTTTTAATGTCAAAGTACCAGAACGATCCCTGATTTCTAAATCACAGTTAAGGACAAGAATATTGGGCTTTTTAAGTTGTTGGAATTTGAAGAAATTCTGTTTTGGTGGAAAGCTGTAATATAATATAGGACGTTAACTCACTTCACGTGATTCACAGGTTTGCTATACAGTACTGTTTATTGCTGAAAATATTCTCTACTGATAACCAAAATCAGTGCATGTAGCTTTCTAAGTTATAAATATATTGCCAGCATAAGTACTACAACATCACTACATTCAGAAGTGTGTGTGTGTGTGTGTCTGAGAATTTGCCCAATCAGAGTGCAGAGCTGGTCTAAGCTGTGTCTTGGGCCCCAACAATGACTCCCAGGGGTGCTGCTCAGGCTTTTACTCCTCCAGTCTAAAAAATGTTTGTGAACTGCTGAACATTCAAACAGAATGATTCGTAATTTATTCCAGCTGAATCAACTGGTTTCATCGTGACCCCATGTGAAGATGCACGTTTAAAAGCCTGGCCTCAATTATTTAACTGGTCAAACTCATAGAGAAACCAAATCAAAGTTTGGTAAACTTTTTTTTTTTTTTTTAATTTGACCTTAGTGTTGAAACCATAGTTAAGGATTTATCAGGCTATTTATTTGAATGTGGTAGCCTACTCCATGGGAGCAGATCCTTTTGTGAATGTCATTCCTATTATCATTACAGTGTAGAGAGACTAAGGTTAGCAGTTGTCTCTGAGCCTTACCCAGCCCTGCTCCATTTAAAACAAGAGCAGCAGACACAGCTCTGGTGCTGCTGCCACACTACAGCACAGACGCTACTACAAAGTTGTATAAAGACTCAACAAAAAAAAAAACCCCAACCACAACAAATCTACAGGTCAGTTTCTGCGCCTTTCAATTCAAACAGCAGCGTTTACACTAACTCGCAGCACATTAGAGACACAAGCACAGAGAACAAACTTGTGCACATACCCAGCCTGCATGGAGCAGGGCACCCTAACCCACCTCCACCTTCTGAAAACAAGTCCTCCGTCTTCATCCGTTATTTATGCAGCTCTCTCACATCACTGCAGCCATCCCTGCTTCTCTTGCCAGCTCTGGGGAAAGGCGACCGTGGACTTTCTGACGCTTCAGTCGCTATCACCTTCTCACGGTGCGACGTTACGGCGCAAAGCCTTGAAGCAGCTACAAACCGAGGTGCAGGTATAGCCTCCCGTGCTGCGCCGCTCACCGAGCCCCGGTAATCTCTCGCTGTCCGAGGACTGGTGTGCACGCAAATGGGCAGGTTTAGAAAGAGACGGCACGGCACAAAACAACGACGCAAATGCAACCAAATCAAATAGAAACACCCGTCTGTAGCGAAACTGATCGCGGATCTCTACATTAGCTCTGCATATGTGCTCCGCCACTGCATGATGCGTGTGTGCTGCTGCCTGTTTTCTTGCAACACGGGCAAAAAACCCCACTAAAATTAACCTTACCATTCTGAAGACACATCCAACGTAGCAGGCCTCTCCCGTTGACAATTCACCAAGGTAGTCTGAGATGCCCCTTAATGCCCGAATGCCTCTGTGTACTTCGTCTCCTTCCCTCCCTTTCGTTTTGATAGTAGCCAGAGCAGGCGAGTGTATCTCCAGTGTGCACGACACGGTACGGCAGGAAAAAATCCTCCTCCTCCTGCTGCTGCTGCTGCTGCTGCTGCTCTTCCAAGGTGCTGCTGCTTACAGCGCTCTCCCACAGGCGCGCATCGATGAGAGGCAGCCGTCCAAGATGCCCATTAACACGCACAGATCTAATTGCGCGCCGTGAACATCCCTTCGGGAGAAATATGCGAAACAGTCCACGGACACACGGCCGGAGATAAGGTGACACGCCACCTGATATGCTGGGGAATGACAAGCTGCGTGGTCCCTCACGATTTACAATTATATGAGTTTGGAGCAGGGATGAGAGTGCGACTGTGCGTGGTCGCCCCCTTCGGTCCTACGCTATAGACCTTCCAAATATCTACCGAGCTGGTTCTGCACGTTTCCTCTCCTCGAAAATGGCTTTAATAATAAATAAACAAATATACAGAGAATCACATTCTGCGATAAACTTTCCCTCGACGTTATTAAGTTTCTGCGCATTATTTTGTATTTAATTCCCTCCCCTGTATATGGAAGACCTTTCCTTTTAGCCAAGTATACAAATATATGAACAAATTAGAGGGACAAAGCAGAATAATCGAGCATACTGTTCGTGTTACACTGTATTGTATTATTCATTTGTATAGGACTTCAAATATTAAATACGTGTTAGTGAAGACACAAAACGTCTTGATACAGTATTCTTTTTTACTTAGCACTGCATAGTCTTACTAATTATTATGTTATGATTGATCAATACTTTAATTACTGTAATTCTGTCCTACCATGCAGCCATGAAGTGTCCAGGCTACTGGAAGTGCACATGTACTGTGTCAATTTTTAATACCAGCCTTCCCATATTCTGCAGTATGATACAATCATGACTATACAGTGACTTTCACTTGAAATTTTAAGACCCAGTGTATGAAGTTAATTGTATAAAGTCCTCAACCAAATCATTTTTGCTTTTCCAAATTTTCATGAATTTCTACATTCATTTCCCTGGTGGGGATGTGTTTATTTCATTTTAATTTAAATTGGGCTTTACGGTCTTCAGT
Organism: Mastacembelus armatus; assembly: GCF_900324485.2. Taxonomy (NCBI): domain Eukaryota; kingdom Metazoa; phylum Chordata; class Actinopteri; order Synbranchiformes; family Mastacembelidae; genus Mastacembelus; species Mastacembelus armatus. The sequence goes on along the minus strand of NC_046645.1, from coordinate 21,560,399 downwards.
AATTAAATGTTAGGAGTAACTGTGTAATCAGCTGTGTTTGACTTATTTGGGAATTCTTGATAAATATTCAAGAGGGAGCAGCAGTATCTTAGTATTAACTGCCATGTTTAAACTATTTTCTGTTTTAGTAAAAGAGTCTAGTGAACATTGCTTGGTATCCGGGCATTAACAGGCTCCCTTATGCCTTAATAAATAACTCAGATGTACCAGTATACAACTAAATATTTCAGCATTTCACCATAAGCCAGAGTGTTTTACTTGTTGAAACCTCTGACACTAGAGTTTGGTACCGTAGGTCAGTGCGGAAAAACACCATCTGTCTTGTTCCATCTGACAACACTTTTGTCTGGTCAGGTTCTGATCCTAAAACAATTGCCATATACTTATCTCCAATTCCTAATTTCTCCTTGTGGGTTAAAAAGAATGGTCAAGAGTTCCTGGCCCTAGAAGTGTGTTTGGTCACCCAGAGAACAAGAGAGGGACCATGTGTGGCCTTTAATTCACTGCATTGTCTGCCAAAAGCTAATCTTGGCCAGGCTCAGGGTCTTACTGCTCACAGGCTGTGAATGGATGAGTGAAAAGTTAAATATGCTTTCAAATGTAAAACTGAAGACTCGTCTGGTATTATGGTCATGTCATTGTGGGAACAGGGATTTGCCCCTGACCCAGGCAACAGGGCAAAAGAGGCCAGTTTCAGTTTGAGAAGCTGCATTCAGGCTCATGTTTGCAGGTGGGTTTCAGCTCATGGTGTATGTCCTGCAGGTTGCATGTGGGCCCATGTGCCAACAATAAATTGATGCACGGTACTTCTTGCAGCTCAGAGCTATGTAATGCTATGTAATGCTACCTGCATAGTACACCAACTGTGCTGTTTCCATCCAGACAAAAACCTACTTCAATTACATACCACTGTGTGATCGAAACATTTAATGGAACTGTACTATAAAGATAACTATCTACTTTCTAGTATCATGTATTCACCAAAAGTGAAAAAATGTGACAATGTAAAAAGTACTGCTAGTAGTGAATAACTTACAGAGAACTATCACCTGAATCAACAGCACCTACTGAACTCATTTAGTTGTCTGTACCAAAACTGTTTTGGTTCACTCTCACTCACTCTTTGCTGCAGCAGTCACCTATCTTCCTCACAGAAGCTCTTAAAATCCATTCACTTGCCCAGCATCAACTGGTAAGACAGTCAGCTGGTAATCCACAGTAGGGTAATTGGCAGCAAAAAAGTCAAATATTTCCCTAAAACCAAAAAACAGAGCTAAAAGTGAGTGAACAAAACAATTTAATCAGGCTTAAGTAATATTATCTGCAACATCAGTGATCTGTGCAGCTAGCAAACAGAACAGTGGCAACATATGTAAAAACACAACAGGGAGCAGAAACCTAACAATAAGATGAAATAAATATAATAGAAACTACTAACAATTTGAAATTAGTGCTTTGTGACTTAAGCTTCAACAATATATAAAAGAAAGAACAAGGAGCCATAAATTAACATATGTATTCATTCCAAAGCTGTACAGCTGTTTTTCTCATCAAAACTCCAGATGGAAGGACAATACCTGTTCAGAGAAGTGACAGTTATAATAATATGAATGTGCATGGTTGTCTACTCTCATAATCACTGTTAAAATTAGAGCATGCACAAAAAATCTTTTCACTGTGTTACTGCAGATCCAGCTCGACTTTATCAGTGGACTTATCAAATATCACATCAATGACATTGAAAGTGTATGATGAGTTATATGATGTGTGCATAGTAGAGTTCAGTCCGTAAGAGAATAACTTAGTTGCTATGGCTTTGGGAGATTTTAGTCTACAGCACTGTGTTCTTGTGGTATCCAAACAACAAAATGTGCTTGCTTCTGAAATCAAAGCTTAATGCTGGGACTCAAATTATATGCCCCATAAAACTCCTAATTAGGGGATGCTTGACTATGCTGTACCCTCATTCCCTGTCTTCTTTTTCATTTCGGCTTTCTATCTTTTTTTTTTTTTTTTAAAGAAAGTGGAAATCATTAGAAAATGCAAGAACTCTGCATACGGGGTCAGAGACACACAACCTGTCACACTATGGGGAATTTAGAGTCACCAGTCAAACTAACCTGCAGATCTCTGGACTGTGTGGGGAAACCAAAACACCCAGAGAAAGCCCATGCACACACAGGGAGGACATGCAAACTGTGGCAGAGCATCCATAGCTCCACCCCTAAGAAAAATCTATTGTTATATTGTTTTATGTTCCCACAGCAGGGGATGAATGCAAACTATGTGCTAAAAACATCAGCTCTGTGCCAAGTTGATTTTTCTCTCTTGGCTTTCTTGACCCTTGAGGTCAGACTGTAGGAACTTACAGAAGTCCCTAAAATCAAACCGTCTTTCCTGTTTCTGACTATTCAAACTTAATTTTTTTAATATTTACCTCTTGTTACCATGAGGAACCGTGTTGATGCTTGATGTACACTTTACACTGGCTCCAGTTTTAACATTCAAAAGCTTTAACAGGTTGAACACATGGATATGGCACCACTAGAGAACTTAATGTTTTTTCACACTGATGAATAAAACTAGTGTCAAAACTATATGGCAGGTTCCTCAATAGCAAAATGATCAGCAGTTGCATTTTTAATAAATTTTATGTCATTTCTAAATTGTGTCATTCATCATAGTTTACATCTTAATGTATATGGAGATGGTTCTATTTGGATACAATAGAACAATTTGGAACAGTGGTTAATGATTGTGAGAAAACAATCTAAAAGAACATTATGATGGCACAAATAAAAATAATAGTTTCTCAGCTGTACACAGAATCCAATATTAAAGCAGTTACTGGTAACAAGTATTAAGTATTACATAAAAATAAATAAAGAAGCAGCCTGGTCCCAGCAATGTTTATTCTACCTGTAGTTGCTTCAAAGGTGTAACTCACAAAAACAAGCACAAAGTTAGCAGTGTGTGACTATTTAGCATGTATGAATAATGAGAAATTAAACTTGTGAAATGTTTTTGCATTTACAATTGCCATGTGAAACTGATTCCATTCAGAATTCACATTATTTATTGGTTCAATATCAGAGCCCCATAAAAGAAAAGATAAAAGAACCACTACTATCTCAATTCTTCATGCTACGGCAAGGTAACAGGTACGTGATGCAGTGCTGTAATAGGAGCACCTTTATTTACTCTAATGCACCTCAGCTCATTGTTCATGATGTAGGAGCACATTTGGACCTGAAATGTTTGGAAAACTCCCACCAGAGAAACTGTGATGAACCACATATTCTTTGGCATTATTTTCTAGGTTTCCCACTTTAGAGCCACTTGACATGAGACTTTGTAAATTGTGTCCCTGTTGCATGTGGCAAATGCCACTTTCATTGGTTCTGAAGAAAACAATTTTAAGAAAGTTCTCATTTTTTTGATATTCTCTCAAGATCCTTGTGTTGACAGGTAGTGAAATACCATTTCCAACTGGGTGGGTGTTTGCATTCAACTTTAGCAAACTAGTTTGAGGATTTTCTCATAAAGTTGCCAAGCCAAATCCAGCTTCCATTCCAAGTTTCTTGCATGGCAAACTTTCATTGCGGTTCTCATGCTTGTCAGTTCGAAGCTGTTGCCCTCAAACCGTAATAGGATCAGGGCTCCGAGCTGCTTCCACATGATTGATGAAAGATTAAAAGGATTGTTGAGATTGAAGGCACATTTAGCTCCCTGCTGAGGTCCAATTTCTTGTCCTTGTGCTGGCAGCAGGGCTGCCACCATGCAGATGAGAAGATCACTGCAGTGAATGCAGATAATAAGAAATGGTTGTGAGAAAGACTTGGAGACATGCAGCCACGACAAGGCTGGCAATCATTTTTAATCGGACTATTCTCTTTCCTCAGGAGAGCCAGTGTAATGGTCATGAGGGTGAGCGAAAAATGCAAGACACTAAAAGGAAAAGGTCTGAGAAAAAACAAACTCATTCCTTCAAATGGCAGTAAATTTATGTAATAATAGTGTTGATTTCTGCTACTAGCAATGTACTTGTTTAACCCCTCTCGAAACATGACAGTTTCTTGTATGAAGACAAATGGCCTCATACAAACTCAATTATCAACTTTGTTAACTTAGCTTTACCCTTCATGCATAAGTACTTTTAGGTTTGATTTATGTTATACATTGTACAAGGATTTCATGAATTCTTCTTTCATTTCAATATGATTAATAATATAGAACAACTGGCATTTCAGTCAAATTTTTAATAGTATGATTATTTAAAATTTGTTGTCCAAAGACAAAGGATAAAGAATTTAGCTTAGCAGGAATTCCCCATCACCAACTGTCAGTTCTCTCATAGGTACCCATAATGTGTAGGAGCCCTGTAATTACAGGTCATAATGCTAAATAAAGAATTGGCAGTTGGATGAAATTAGGTGGTAACTTATTATTTTGATGAATTAGGATGTTCTCAATTGTGTCATGCCATTATATGGGATGTAACACAACTTAAGGGCCTTTAAGTGTCATCCATTCATTACAGTTGGACAGATTCATTTGATTGAGGCAGTTTATTAATGCTTTTATTGAGTTTCTAAAGTAGCAGTATATTGCAGTTCATGCCACTGTGGTCACACTGTGCTTTGTGTGATGATTAACATGCCAGCTGACTTATTCGCCTGAAACAGAAACACTGGGTGAGTCTTGCCCTTGAAAATCTGTCATCCCTTTGACCTGAGTCATTACTCTGTGGAGGCACACGATTAGCGACGACAAACAGAGATAGCGACTTGCATGTCTGTCAGAATCAAGTTGCAGCTCAGCGCTCTGAGTGCGTTGTCTTAATATGAGCTGAAGCGTGGTGTCAGGGTCTAGGGTCAAATCACCGATTCAGCAGCGCATTAAGTCAGTGCTTAGTCCAGCTCACCACGACTGACATTTATTAATATATGGCCATAAGTAGAAAATAGCTTCAACATGTCACCAGAGACAGAGGGTTCATGCACTGATTCATGCAAATATGTTGGATGCAGTATAGATGAGATGAATTATAAAATAGGTTTAGGTTGCAGAACTGACAAACACACATATGGGGGTAGACACATATGTCATCAAGTAGTCCAACACAATTTCTTTTTTTTCCTCAGCCTCCTACTTCAGTTGTAGAAGAAAGACTACATCCTTGTTGAGTCATCTACAATTGATTGAGACAACTGAAAGAGATAATCTCCAAGCAGAGTGCCACCTCATTCCGAGATAGAGAAAAAGCCCTTGATCAGCTCATGGTGTATGTCCTGAATATGAATGTGATCAGGATTTTTTGCTTGGATGCCACTATGAAGGCCACTCAAAGCCATCAGTGATTATCAGCTAGTGAGCAGCATCTGTGGTCTGACCTCATCCTTTGTACCATCCCTCACAAATTGAGAGGGAGTGATGACCAGCATAGATGAGAGCTGAGCTGCCTGCTTGTAAATGTGTGTTGCATTTAAAAGTCTTCATGCATGTCACAAACTGCCCATTCCTACTTATACAGGGGTTGATTTAAGTCACACCCTAACATAAAGGTTATGATGCCTTAGACCACGGTGTGTATTGCAAACAGATAACAGATGTATTACAAAAACATAATAGTAAAGCAAGTGTTCACGATATACACAGGAAAGGCAATACTTAAACCATTTTAGATCAGTTTATGCTAGAACAGTAGCAGATTTAAGCTTTCTTAATGTTTTATTTCCTTAAATATGAAAACCTGTTTTTCTAATAGCTAGAATGAAACTGTATTATTTTGATTTTGTTGTGACACATCCCATTATTCACATTTTGTCATAGGCTGAAGTACTGCAATTTTTGGCATAGGGCTTTAATTATAATCTAAGCATGGTTCATTCTCTGAAGCCATACAGCATGTGTCACATCACATGGCACTTAATTGACAGAAAAGACAATATTGTGCTACTGTAAGTTAACAGTCACATTTTTTTTTTGTTAACTCTAAAAGCAACACACTACAAAAAGAGAATTTCTGAAAGCCACAAAATCTCACATTTGGAGCTCCAACTTCTCTGAATGCAACACTCACTTCATCACTTAGTAGGTGGCTAAGTGTCCATACAGTGCTTGCTGGCAAAGAGAGCAAAGAAGCCAAGTTCTATCTCTGTAAGTGGGGATGGGATGTTTAAAGCAATCCTGCTTGGTAACTTCGGCTGGCAAGACAAGGACACATTTATATTTAATTGTTGTCTAAAGCAGCGTGAACATAGCCTAGTAGAGCCAACCTAAATATTACAGGCACATTTATTCTCAGTATTTATTGGCCTAGAAGACATCATCTGAGAATGAAGTGATGCTGGTTGTGAAGTGGTTAAGTGACACTGCTAGTTTTGAGTTTACTCGTTTAATTATGAGAATTACTAGAACTGCATTTTGAATTAAAAGAAAACACCTAGTCTTCACAATGCTAAGTCCCCCAAAAACAAATATGACAATATATGAGTTGGCACTGAGGGAATCCAAAATATCCATGAACAGCTTTCATCTTTAACAATTCAGAAACCTATCTATACTTGTGTTTTCCATCCAAGCTATACTTTGTGTTTTCCATCCAATCTATACTTGTGTTTAAACCCTAAATTTCAGCCTAAAGTCAGTCAAGCCGATTCTGACACTGGGAGCATTTGTTAATGTTAAGCAGAGGTGAGCAGTTTTAGTAGTCGAACTGATTCAGTCACCTGCAAAATGATTTTAATAGCATTACTATAGCTAAGCTCCTTGCCATACTTTAATGAGCTATCTTTTACACATTTTAGTGATTATTAACTTGCACAGATTTTAACATCAATATTGATATCACAGTTTTGAGTATTACACAGCATAGGAAATACCTTTTACCAAATGTTTATTTTTCGTCATTATGTTCGCTGTTAGAATAATTAGACTGTGTTACAAATGGTGTGGCTAAGAGACCCTCTGCTGCATTCTAGACAAAGTGTGTTACAAAGTGCTTCTTCCCTAGGTGTGCATTAATTCATATAATGTGTCACCATGACAACATCTGTATATATGTGAGCACATATACTGTAAATCGTCTTCCAAATAATTTTTCTGGGATTATTTACAACTTTATATTTTTTAAATCAACCTAAAATACCTAAAAGAGCTCCGTCCTTTGTGATTTCTGAGTGGCTCATTGTCCAAGTTGTCCAATAAGATATTTGACATTAGAAGATGATGCAAATTTGCTATTGATGTCTTACAATCACATGTTGGCAGGATAATACTTAAACCAATTTCCAGAGGTTGAGACTATTTTGAAGAATAGATTATTTAGTGGTATTCAGTAAAATTACTTATATGTTGATGGTACCTTTTTTTTAAAAAATACTGTTGAAAGTAAAAAATTGATTGATTGAACATGTTTTTTTTAGCCTTCCTCAAGTATTAATATCAAACTATCCATCCATTCATCTATTATCTATACCTGCTTATTCCTATTTAGAGTCAAAGGGATCTGCTGGAGACAGGAATACACCCTGGACAGGTCCAGTCAGTCAATATGTCATTGACAGAAATCCCCATAAATACTGTTGTTCAATGTTGACCTTGAAGGTTGAAGCTTATTCCAGCTTACACTGGGCAGACATGTGATCAATATTACTTATAGTATTTACAAATATCCAATGCACAGTCATTCTTTCTACTACAACCTTGCATAATACACATTCTGTAACACAGTTCAGTAGAATAAAATAAAATGCTAAGTCAGCAGACAGGTTGTATGTTATTAACTGATATATGCAGAGTATTTTCATTCATTTTATAAACAATTACATGCAAATTGAAACAAAATCCTTTCTGTAACAAACGGATTCTTTGCATGCAGTTCACTGAATTTATAAGTATGTTTTCCTGTGGTTTTGTTTTATCTTTTAAATTTGACTTTCAAAGCAAGGTGTGCTGCAGTCTGAATATGTTCTGCCCAAAAAAAGTGAGATTGTCAGAAAGAGACTTCATTTACTTTCCTCCACAAAGCAGCATTTCCCACTATATCACTTTTGTACCAAATTAGTACTGATGCAGAAGAGCCTATCGACCAGTGGAGACTGTGTTTCCAACCCGCTCGCTTACTGCCTCCAGCAATGATTGTGTGAGATGACCCGACATGTCATGTGACCCCCATCTAGGGCAGCACCTGTGAGTTTCCTTAGAGAGCGCCGAGCCTGATAAATGAGTCTGCAGTGACAAACAGCTGATGGAGTAGTTAGCAAAGGTCATGATGCTTGAGAAAGCTCCATTCTGGTCTCTCATTTTAATTTGGACCAACACCACCGTTTGCAAGTGCTTCCTAACCTTGTCAAAAGGTCAGCCTGGTGGAACCAAAATCTATCACCTACTTCAGACTCTACCTTTTCGATTAGCCAGAGTTCAAAAATAACTTGTAACTTGTTGATTGAAGCACCATTTAAAAAAAAGCAAAGCAAAGCATGTAATTTAGTGAACTGTGTATCTGCCAAAATTAGGTTACATCATGCAACTTTACACCTTTTATGCTTTAATGCCTGCACATTGTGCCAACATCATCCTTGCTTTCTGTATACATTGTGAGCTTGTGCATACATCAGAGAGAAACAGAAAGAGATACAGGACGTGATGGAATGACAAGGAGGGGAAGAGTGCAATGTGCAATTTGTGTGGTAGTGCATACACCTTGCAGCACATATGGACACAGGGGACAATTGACCTGAATGCTCTCACCCTCACACCTGAAGATCGTTTTGATAAAATGTCATCTTTCAAATAGCCATGTGGCAAGCTGTGGCCCCGTAGCCAGTCTGCACCCCAGACAGGAGGAGGCAGCTGTGAATACCTTAAAAATAATGCCCTTGCCAGCCCCTACAGTTAAAATTTGAATCACAGTGAACAACTGCAAAATGTCAGTGGTCAATCAATTCAAATAAACTTGGGTGCAGAATGAGAAGAATAGTATAACCAAGGTGTTGATATAAAATGTAATGAAATGACCTCCCGTCCCTACAAAGAAGTATGAAAACTCATTTGCTTCAGTCAGTTTTAGGAAGGAAAAATGTGAGGGGCCATTCATCCATGGAAATTAAACATATCCCAAGGGTAACATATCTAAATATGCATGGAAAATTTTTGTTTTTCCCTTTTTCATGTAACAACATGTATTTAGAGGAGGCTGTTCTATTTAATTTGTTTGCTTTTAAAAAAAAAACCCCAAATTGGGGCAGTTGAACATTATTCACAGGATTTACAAAAGCACCATAAGCTATACATGATAACAGTACAGAGCTGTTGAACAAAGCCATTTTACAACAGCCTATTGAATTCTGCCCAAGTTCAGATCCTCCGGTCATTAGGGAGCCCTGCGGGTGGCTGGCTACGCATTCCAAAGCTAGCTTGGTAGGATTGTTTGGCTCAGTTTTTTTACTTCATTAATTCACATGAACTGCTCCCAGATACTCTCCTCAATGCTAATGAGCATATTAGTTTGCTCCGAGGCCAGGCACTGTCTTTTGATCAAGTTGATATTGGTCAAAAATGCAGGCAACCTAGCACCAAAAGGACATAGGGGAAAGGAGGATCTTGCATTTGTGGCTTCTTTAAGTCAAAGGGTTAGGTTGCTTCACTCTCTTTTCACCACATCTGCCTCACTAGACCAGGTAATTAACAACCAAGAGGCCCCGGTGGTTTTTAAGTAAGTTTGTCTTTCTGTTTAATGTTGCTACAGTTCATTAGCATGTGATTTTGAGCTGAGCATTTATAATCATATCCCAATGCAGACTGTCTCAGACATTTTACATTTACTCTTTATAGTGATTCTCACCAACTGAACTACTGTTTGATGAACATGCACCAGCCAAACACATGCACATATTAACAAGCTTAGCATGTTTGCATCAGAGGACTCTGATGAGTATATACATATTTGCATCACAAAAATATGACAAGATGTTGATCAAATAGGTGTATTTTGTTCATTTAACTATTAGAATCCATTGCAACTGCTGTGAAATCAAGCCAGCCACAGCCTCAATTATTTGTGTAGTGGTAAAGCCTGAAGACTGCAGGGGGTAACTGTTGAAATTTTACACGTTGAATTTATTATTAATTTAACATTGTTTTATGTTCATTTAGTTTAGCAAAGTTAAGAATAGGTGGCATGACAGAAGCTGTTGTCTCTTTGTATGGCTTAGTTCATATCTGATCTATTCCTCTTATTATGTACTTGATGAAGATTGAATACAACTATGTTAGGAAGAAAAAGACTTTTTGCAGAGGGTGTGAAACACGCAGTTCTTTACAACCAGCCCACACACTGAGTCTCAAAAGAGCAATACTACCATAGGTGGGAGAGAAAACACACCCTGAACACTGTGCCAAATGCTGAGCCAGAAAATGACAGATCTATCTCTGCTACTTAAAAACACATCTCATTAATAAGAGCAAAAATGACTGATTACTCACATTGCACTTGATTCATTTTACACCCACTCGCATTCACAGTTGCATGCACCCACACACACAGCATAAGTGTGTTTATAGTGATGCCCACAAAGCAAAACAGACTGGCTGCATCCAGCTAGGGAGTTCAGAAAATCCTTGCCTTAAATATTGTGGCAGTTCTCTCAGATTCTGACAGTCCGTGTCCCACAAACCTTCACAGTGAAATGGATGAAGGTACTCAGTTAAACATGTTATGATATTGTGAGAAGCTTAAAGTTTAGATACTTTAACTTCCTATAAGTGTTTTTGGAATTAGACTCAGATAAATAAGGAAATGTACAGCAAATATGGAGGATGGACAGCATCTACAACATAAACATACTTATGTTCATGACTTAATTTGCCAAAACTAGCAGTGATCAAATCATGTCCAGAAAGTAAACACTCTGTGGCCAGGATCACAGACATACATCCCCACCTGTCAAAGAGTGACTAATTTCCAAGTGGGAGCTGGACGCTGGCAAGCTGAATGCCTCAGGTCAAAAGAACCTCTTGGGTTACAGCGAGGTCCTCTGCACAGGCTGGGAGATAATGACTTGAAGCTTACATGACACACCATGCACACCACATTGTTACAGAGGCTGTCCTGGCAATGGAACCACACATTTGATCAATCACACCAAGAGTCATCACTGTTGGCCAGAAGTCTATGCAGTCTAGCGGTGTAGCAGAAGTCTATGCAGTCTAGCGGTCTAGCAGAAGTCCATGTGTGAAAAATGGCTGTAAGAGAGTCCATGTGTAAGAAAGACCAGTATGTAATTAATGTTCCTGACTGGGAAGATGAAATTTAAGGAGTGTGTACTGTGGAGTCTTCTTCATATTTGCATTCCTACTTGTACTCTAAGATCATCTTCTCTATCTACTCTTGTTCTTCCTTGTATTCGCACAACTTCTATGGGCTCTCGAGCCTTTAGTCATGCAGCTCCTCATCTATGGAACTTGTTACCACAAGATGTGCAAAATAGTTAAAGTCTTACTATTTTTAAATCCCGCCTAAATACACATCTTTTTAGACAGGCTTTTATGTGATTATCTGTATTAAATCTGTTATTTTGTAACAATAATTTTGTTTTTCTTGTTTTAAGATGTCCTTGAGTGTCATGTAAGGCGCCTATAAATAAAATGAAACAACAATAATAGGGAGATTATACCTACGTCCATCAGGTAAACTGACTAAAGCAGTAATGTTAAACCTAATGTTTGCCAACTATACTGAAAATGATCGCAACAAAGAAAAAGTTACTGAACTGTGTTTCTATCTGACAAATTTATCTTCCTCTACATTCTTGTGGTATACCCCAAATGTATTATTACCATATCTACTATTGCCATAACGATCACTAGTACGAATGCTTCCAGTGCTATTAATTGTATTATTAGAGTAAGTTCTTCAACAGCCACTACTACTACACTTCTTCCTACTACTGCTGTGTAAGCTATACAATCGTTGACAGTGAATTTTGTCATTTACTCAGCATTTATATAAGTTACCTATTGCAACTCTAAGGCATTTGACACTTACGCCAAGTGCAACGTACTGTAGAAGTAAACACTGAGACTTTTCCTTGAGGACTTTATGACCATGGCTTGTATCCCATTTGTTTTTTGTTTTTTGTTTTTTTGTATAAAAGCATGAGCCAAATAAAGAAATATAAATATAAGGTACATCTACTCCTCATACTAATACTACAGCCACTACTTCAATCACATGTACGTTCTACTACAACCACGGTAAGTAATAATGTCAGTGTTTTAATTGTGAAATTGTTTTAATTGAAAATGTTGCCCTGCCCCTTACAAGTTACAGAACAAACAAATGCAAATTAAAACAGAATAAGCAGAAAATATTCTAAAAAGGGGAAAAATAAAATCGTATTATGATGAGTAAAATAAAATGCCCAAAGGACTCAAATCTTTCACACATTATCTACATATACAGTAGAAACATGTAACTGAAAATAAAGAGTTAATTTAGAGACAATTCTACCCAAAGCACACCATGTTCAACCAAAATTAACAAGATAAAATAAGGGAATCAGCCTTGGGTTTGTAATAACATGTACAGAAGAAAAGTATATTTTTCTGTTTTCTGTTTTTCATGAAGTTGGTCAGATCTACCTTTTGATTTACCAACTGAAACAGGTGGTATACAATCACTGAGTTGTAGGAGGTTATTGCTGATAAATCCACAGGCCAATTGTTTCATTTTATTTTATTTACATGGATGTGCATGTATGCCAATGTCTTCGTAAACAGAACTCTTTTATATTATTCTTTGAATTGTCTGTGACAGCATTGTTGCTACAGTCCTTAATCACGAGTCTTTCTTGGCATCAGAAGTAGCAACTCTTTGTGCTGGAACATAATCATTTCGTTCATTTCAGTCTAAAAGTCAAATTTTGGCTCCCCTCAATGGCACTCTCAGACATTAGCATAATGTTTACTTTGCAGCAATAATGGCTTTTTTTACATCATTTTGGTGCTGATTCTTAGTGAAGAAGGTTTGCCAGAGGATGGATTTTTTTAGTATTTCCAAAGCCATTTGAAAACAGAGAGAAGGTGAGCTGTGGCACTGATAGACAATTTCTTTAATGTATGTTGCTAACAATACAATACTTGACTGAATTTGCAGAATGACTACTAGGTTTGGAAATCAGTAGATTAATATGTATATGAAACTGTAAATGCATTTTTCTGTTTTCAGGTGGGTTCAGGTTTTCATTGTTTAGAAAATGTTTAACAAACCTGAACATTGTAGATTTTTTCACTGATGCAAGACAACAGAGAGCCTAAAGTAGCACAGCTACAAGACTGGAGACATTCAAACAAATTGTGTAACTATTCTACGACTGTGTAACTTGCAATGAAACACAACAGTACATGACCTAATATTATAAGCAAGTTTCATCACAAGTTACTAATACATGTAAAATGTGTACAAAATTTTAAATTCCAATTCCAATCTTTGCCATAGCTGAGAACAGGGGATCTTTTTATACCATCACTTGTGTGCGATTCCCATTAAAATATGAAATGCTACTATGATTATTCTCTGCTGACAACAGCCTACAACGTTTTGGATGTTCATGCCGTCCTCTCACAAACAAGGCCTATCTCCTTGTAGTGGAGTGATTACAGCCTTTCCCAAGGTGTCCTTTTGTCAACACCATTCATTGGTCTCCAGGAAATTGTTTTAAGCATTTTCTGTCAGTTTCCACAAATATAAATGCTGTGTGATACTGATGAAAGCATTAGAAAATCATTTGGAAAGAGGCTCACGTATTTCTTTAAGGTGTAAATTACATCCCCATAAAATAAGCTGCATGCTGTAAACCACAATATCCAATATACAAAGTGCTGAAATAATCTTCACATGATAAGAGTTTGTGTCTGTTTTTAAAAGCTGATAAGTTGAATGAAAAATTGTGACTGTCACTGCAAAACTAATGATACTCTATAAGAGGAGAATATTACCAAACATAGATGGTATTTTCTTTTACAGTAATCCAAAATCTCTTTCACTAGACAGCTAGTCAAAATGTAATTCTAACACTAGAACCACATGAGCACAATGCCAACAAGTTTAACATATAACTTATGGAACATGGAGGAAGCACAACTATATTACACAGGCAGATACACTGGAGAGGTTATCCCTTCTCCAGAGAAAAGTCTTATTTTACAAATACATTTCCTCCCTGAAGAATGAAAATGGCATGGAAATGGTCAATCATGACGAGGGCACGCTTCCCAACAAACTGTATCAGTCATGAGGTTATCAAATTAACAACAAGTGTGAAGGACTATTTTAGATATGTTTAATAAGCCGCCTGAATCCATAGTTCCCGTGGGCAGAAGCCAGGAGCTCGTCCTGTCTGAGGGGGCAGGACCTGCTTTTTGTCCACTGTCTGGGGAAGTGTGTGTTATACGGAGAAAGCAGCTGAGAAAACATTTCAGTGGAGACAGACAGTCCCAACCTGTCCAATCCCAACAGCTGGAATAATAAATGCTCTGATTTAGGAGTGTTTAAATCTACCTCAGTGGAACACAGAAAATCTTAGCCTATATGAGAAAGTATCCATGAACTAAAGTCTGTGTTATGTATTAGCTCTTTAAATCATGGCATATCAGAGGCAGTTTTATGGAAATATATTAAATTACACAATGTAATAACAAGTAAAACACTATAACCTAAAGTGGAAATGTATAAAGGTCTGCTTTTGCAGTTTGGTACAATCTATGGTGATAAATTGTCACTGCTGTTGGCTTTTTGGATATTTTTTCCTGATATCTAAGGTTTTTCTGTGTTTCTGTTCTCAGCTGCTGTTGCTACTGCATCTTAAACCAACTACCCTGTTCTTTAGTCATCACTATATTTATACCGACCAAGAAAAGCAAGTAGGGGTCTAAGGGCATATGTTTGGGCATGTGTCACATGAATCAATAATAAAGTAAAGCAAATAGGGCTGCAACACCTAATTGATAAAATCAATAAAAATCTATTATTAAAATGGTTGGCACGTACTTATCCATTAGTTAGGTCTAGTGATGGAGCTTTGACATGGTCAGCTGCTGGAGAAACAGAGAACATTGAAAGTCATGTTTTCCATAATTAAACAATCTTTACATCGCTATGTGGATAGCGGTGGTGACTGTTTTTTTTTCTTTTTTCTCATTTGGTCAGATATTTAGTCATTCAGTAAAATGTTTATGGTTTTTAGGCCATTTGACACTTCTGCAACTCACTGAACTCTGGACAATGTCATGAGAATCACGCCCAGAGATAGTCTGAAGTTGCTGTTTTGCTGTACACCACAAAACAGGAGACTGTCTGGGGAGAAAATCTCGTTGGTTTCATTGAGAAGCCATGGCGTCTTTGTTGGTACGGTGGTGAGAGTGAACATCACACTTGATGCAAGGATTCTGAGAAGCCCATAAACTTATCCTGCTGCTACATCATCGCTGGTCAAGCTGACTGTCCATGGGCAGGCCAAACAACCTGCAGGCCACCAGAAAATGTTCTGTTGCTCTCGACTCGTACGACAACACTACCCAGACTTTTCACAAGGGAGTTCACAGGAGACAAGTCCAGGCAAATGTCTAGTCCATGTTCCTCAGACAAATGCATTCTTAGATGCAGCTCACCAGGATAATGTCTAGCAATGTTCAAGTCCATATCTGAAAGCATGTCACTTCATTAGGGTTTTAATGTGAAATTCTAGTAAACAAGGGCATTTTAATGTAACAAGACAAAAACAGTTTGGCCTAGTTTTATTTTTTACATGGTTATTTCTACATGGTTATTTTACTGCTTTAAGAAATATATATTGATAATAAAATGTTAAAAACAGACATTTTGTTTTTATTTAAAGTCTAATTAATTGATTAATCAATTATTAAAAGAGGTGTTTGTAGCAGCCCTAATTGCAACTGAAATATCATTGATCAGAAATATCAAATATTATTCCCTAAAAAAAAAAAAAATTAAAAGTCTAACTGCGAATATGTGCATTTCAATTTACTGCTTTTTTGAAACTGTACTGGTTAGGGGGCAATTTAATTATTTTAATGTACTTATGAATTATGTAAAGGAATCTGAATTGGCTTTGTGTGCAAATGTGCTATAGGCTACAAATAAACTTGTTTTGCCTTATTGAGCACTAGATAATTCTCTGACTGGCTACCTATGCCAGGGGTGGACAATTCCAGTACTTAAGGTCCACCAGTCCCACTGTTGATTACCTGGATCAGGTGTGTTTAGTCAATCAGTAGCTGCGGGATACAATTCATTTTGTCTTAGCCCACTCCACCCTTATCTGAGAAAGTATCTTCTGCTTCAGCTTCAGATTGACTCAACACATCTGATTAAGATCACCAGCTCTGGCAAGGGCAGAGATAGGGCAGGGAAGTGACCCTCTAGGACCAGAACTGCCCACCCCTGGTTTATGCTATTATATTTTCACCCACGTTCGACACATTAAGATAAAGTCTAAATGAACTACTTTATGCCATCAACAGCCAAAAATAAAACATTGGGATGTCAACATCTTTAGGTTAGTGATAGTAAAAAGTTAAAACAAGTTAAAAGTTAAAACAACATAAGTGTGCAATATAAGCAATCAAAGTTACATTAGAGAAGCATGACACTTGACACGTTTCTAGCATTATTCATCACAACACCTAAAATATGGATATTTTGCAGGGTCTAGGTATTTATGGTGAGTCACCAATTAACACACTGGTGTTGGCCTACTAGCCTCATTTGCTCCTGGTGTAGCACTCTGCACAATTGCCTTTATGCTTTTTTCTGTCCATTAGCTATATCCCTTTAAAGCCAGTAAGCTCTCCAGTGTGATCAATTGTCAGTGGAGTATTTATGCATTCACAGATTGAAAGACTACATTAGCCAGCTGGAAAATGGACGTGGAAAAGCAGACTGATGGGCCAGGAAACTGAATAAAAAACTGTCATCATGTCCCTTGATACAGAAAATTACTTCCACATCTAGTTCATCTTCATCAAGATGTTCATAGTAAGTGCTACAAACCTTTTAACTCACTTCTGATCAATGGAGATGACAAATTACTACAGTATGTACTTGTCTATTAAAATCATGGAATTAAGTGCTCTTTTTGGTAAGTGCATTACAGAACTCTTCGGAGAGTTAAAAGGCAAATTAAATGTGAAAAAAGAGGACTGGTTTTTAATTATTTTTTATGCAAAACAGATCACTGGGAATACATTCAGTGCCTCATGTTCTTGTAGGTCAGAGAGAATTCACGGTTTATTAAACTGACCAAACAGACATGCAGAGCAAAGAAGAAGAAGAAATAAATATGAGAGCAGAGCTGAAATGTAATTATGAGAGAGAAAATGGATTTTTCAGCCATTGTCTTGATGATCTACTGTTTGCCCATATTTAAGCATTTCTATTTATGTTAAAAGGCCAGAAGCTAAAGGGACATCCATAAAAAGACATATCTGGATTTGTATAATTGTATCATATTTGGTTGTAAGACTGTTTTGTTATTCTGGTTTGGGAGGATAAGACAGGTTTAGACTAATGAGGACATTAAGGCAAAATTAGTACTGTTCATACTGGTATTGTTACTGGTTCAGATGTGTTAAATCTATATTTGAGTGTAATATACTAGCTGAGAAAAACAGCCAGTCTCTAGACCATCCTCTCTTCCTGCACATTCTGCTATGTCTTCATTTTAACTGCACAGCAGGGGGCATTTTGATATTATTTTTATTATTATTTTTATTTTGTGCTTATATTTGTCATTTTGTTGTGGTGTCACCACTGGCTACAGAGTAGGATTTTCTTGCCTGGACCCATTTACAACTTATTTTTTATGTGAAACAGAAATCCATCTTAAAAACATTTCACTGGTACAAAGTAATCACCAGCAGTGTTGGTTGGTCATGAATATATCCTGAACACAAATACAAGAAGGAGGGATAGCCAGATGGACGGACTGACAGAAATGACAGATACAGAAAAAAAGCAAAAGCATGAGGAGTGAAAGAGGAATTGTAGAGAAATTGACAGTGTTGGTAACAAAAGGGCAGAAAACCTTCCAGCTCTCAGGAAAACAAAGTGAGGTGCTTTGTTTGATACGTCTGAACTTTAAGGGTCACTGTCACAGTGGAAAATCAAAGTATTATACCCACACTAACAGCTATCCCTCAACAAGTCCTTTCTTACACTTTGATGAAGTTTAAAATAACCATCTGTATGGACATCAGTCTAAATAAGCATCATTGTTGGTTTTTCTGTCACTTGCTCTACACTCCAACTATTTCACAGTTTTTCATGTAACTACATACAATCAAAGAACTCTGTATGTTGAGATTTATTCCAGTAGTTGTGAAAATATTAAGCACAAAGCCACTAGATAAACAAATCAATCATATGAATGTCATATATGCTCAAGTAGAGCTTATCCTAGTTCTTAATTTAGCCAGCACTGAAATGAGCATATCTTGTTCTGCTTGACTAGTCAGAGCTATTTGTCAGTGCATGTGGCATATTTCAAATCCACGGGCAGGTGATCTCATTGTGTTGAGGCTAAATTCACTGAGAAAATCATCACAGTTCATATTACATTTGCAATCTCTGCTGCCACTCTCCTGAGCCTAATCTGCAAGTAATTGCATATTTTAAATGTATGCACATATTACCGTCTGTTCAAACAGGCTGGCTGTCTGTCACATGGAAAGTGTGCTTAGAAGGTTAAAACCTGTCAAGATTTGGGCCAGGCCAACTGTCCCCCATTCTGTACACTGATCTGGCCAATGAGGTGTCCTTGTTATATTTGTTCTGTTAAGATTAACTTTCAGGACGGAAAAATACTTAAAAACTATGCCACACCAGTGTATTTGAAAACGGTAGACACAGTCAATCCACAATAGAGTCTATAGTGAAATGACCTTGATATTTCTGTTTAAACAATGTTCACAAACTTAAAACAAAAATTATTAAATCGAACAGTCATTCAGTTTGCTGCATCCATTAAAAAGTAAGGAAGGAACTCAAGCTCTATAGTAAGTGCAATGAAAACGTGCACAGCTGGCGCGAAGGCGAAAGGCAGATCATGATGGCAGTATTAATGAGAGTCCCTCTGTCAGGGAGCCTTGCTGACCTTGGTCTTATCTCTGTGACCTCATGCATGATTGATACATAAAAATGAAACTCAAGATTTCTTCCAAAGTCAAGGAGTCTAATCTCATTATGAGCCTGTTCTTTTGCCAAAATTGAAAACGGATCTGGTTTGCCTTAGCTGATGAGGCGTTCGATCGTGCAGCACATCTGTTTGCACAGTCTCTAACTGTGAACACTAAACAATATTTCAGCAACTTTTCTACATGTAAACAAATGAAGTCACTGATGGGCCAATAAGTACTCTATCAGCCTAATAATATCAAACATGTAACTAGTGCTTTTTAGAGATTTTGTCATCCACGCAAAGAGCAAAGTTTTATTTCAGGTGGGATTTTGTACGTGCATCACTCCACTTTACTTTGAACAGTTTGATTACAGTTAGACATGTATTATTCAAACAGAAAATACAGCTTTTACTAATGATATCCTAAGGCCCTCTGAAAATACAACTCTGCATTACACATTGTCAACATAAGTGTTGAACTGTACACGTCACCACACAAATGTGGTTTTTGGCTGCATGGGCTCCAATATTTGGATGCCAATTAACACAGTGCTGCAAAATAAAAAAAAGTTTGCTTCAGTCATTATATGCAGCCAGAAGATATAAGATTATAATCGCAGCATAACAATGTGCTTTCTTTCACAACAGGGAATATTGTTTTGAACTGTTAATCAATAATTTTCCCAGCCAGTGAGAGTCTGGAAATGTTTATTCATGGATTATCATATTCCATTCAAAGCTAACTCAGATCGCTGATAACTTCAAGATAAATTACTCTGCAACATTGTATGTGGCTATTAGTAGTCTATTCATATGACCTACCAGAAGGTTTTACCGGACAGAGTGAAATGTAAAACCAGAGGAATTGTTTTCATGTCTCTGTCTATGGTCTGCCTGTGAGTGATGATTACCCATGCAATTACTACCATGAACATATTGACAGAAAACCATGTGCAGTATACTATTTGACAATAGTATATTTGGTATGAATATGATGACTATGGCACGTCTGTTCAAAATTAGTTTTACTGTCAGTATTATGTTAGTAGCAGCTTCAAATGCAATGTACTGTACAAATTAGATGCTAGACTTCCTTATGTTTTACTGATTTAACACAAAAGATCAGTTTCACTCTAGCTGCGTTAATATCAGGCATCTTTGAGTAGCTTATATCATCTTATAGCTCTATATCATTTTCTCCTGTTTGTCTGAGTGTGTATGAAATGGTATTTGAACTTAGGTTGCACTAAACAATCACACTGACACCCATGTCTGCCAAGTAAACGGGTCTGCTAGGATTAAGAAACAATCTGATCAAACCAAAGAAAATGGCAGTTTTTAATGGGGATGTGCGAAGAGATTTTTGAAAAACGTTCTTGTCAACATTTTCACCTTGTGTGTACAGGAAGCAAGGCACATTACAGAAAAAGGTGCAGACAAATCCACAATTCCTGGCAAGCATTACAGGAACTGGGATCTGCCAAAAGAAAAGGAATGAAAACAAAAGACAAGAAAAGAAACAAAAAGTAAAGAAAAGAAAAAAAATTCTATGTGATAACAGCTTAAAACGTAAGATAAGGACTAAATATTACAGGAATGTTTTGTCTTTTGTTATCCAAAAGCAAATCTAGATAAAAAAGAACAAATGAGCTGCAGTGTGGCCTGCTATTTAAACTGCATGTTGTTTTCCCCACCAATAGACAAGAATACAACATTTATACAGGATGTCTTGGCTTACTATAGTCACTCAATTACTCAATTACACACACACACAGAATTGCTTGTAATTAAATTTCTTATTTTATGGACAGGCTTATTTTGGGGTTGCTTTTATAATTTTGTGTTCTGTTTTTCATTATGCCTCTGCCCTGTACCTATGGTCTGCAACATTTTGATTTTATTGTGTGTTTGCCTGTTTCTCTGAGTCTCTTATCTCACTCACGCAAATCTGTAAGATAGTGATCTTTAGCTCATGTTACTCCTGCATAAATACACAAACTAATATATGGTTATATATAGTTTTGAAACTTTTCTTATTGATATAACGCTGACAAATACAACAGTACTTCTCGATATTACAGCCACTGATCCATTCAGCTAAACATTAAATATTATATTCAACACTTTTTAATTAACAACGGCTGTTACATTCTCTTGGCTGGAGGCTTACAGAGATGGGAAGTGTGAGAACCAGCCTCTGAATGTCTCTCCTAACAGCTGTTTAGGAGTCACTGTGACAGCATGGTAGAAAATGGTTCAGGAGCACTGATGTGTACAAATGATGGATGACCACAAAGTTCCCCTCTATAGTTGTGAGTATGTCCTTACTGATACTAATGTTACATGGAGGCTTATTCTGACCCATTGGAGATAAGTAGAGTAGGCCAAACTCATCAACATATCTTCCCCAGCAGTCAGTCTACCAGAACATTAGCAGCAAGAGATCCAACAAGCTGAAGGACATTCAATACAAAAGGATCTGCAGCCGAAATTAACACCTGCACTTAGAATAGTCGAGCGCACACGTGCATTCAGTAAAGTGTTGCTGATAAAGATTTAGTCATGTTTGCTATAGTCTAATAATGACTTCACAAATGGACAATCTAGTTCATCGGTGGGTTTGTTCATTTAATAAGTCTTAACTTCTCTGAAACAGTCACTGAACTGTTAAATTAAACTTATATTTATTCATGAGCTGCCAACTGCAGAGGTTATCCAAGCAGGTTCCAGAGGACTGCCGCTATGTGACCCTGCCACAAAAATAAATTTTTTGACATCCTCGAATGGCAGCAAAATCCAATTATGTGCACCATGATAGGCGTAGGGAGACTTTCAAACATTACTAAAATTTGTCATACAAAAAAGAATATATATTAAAATGTGTACAACTTTTTATCTGCTTGATCCATAGAAGGTCACCTCAAGTGTGAAACTAACAAAATCATTGAACCTAGTTCCAAATTCAAATACTAAATTAAGATCTGATTTATCTTTATGGTTGAGCCCTGCATATATTACACTCATAGTATGCAGCATTTAAGATAAAACTGTGCTTCAACTGTTGCCACTTTTAAAACTAAGCTGATGCTGATGCTGATTTTTCCCCTCAGCTTTCAACTAATATGACATTTCATATTCTGATACAACTTCAGTTCTGATACAATTTAACAACAGTTTTTAATTTTAAACGTATTCACACTTTTACACATGTTTGCTTGTATTTTATGTTTTATGTTTATTTTATGATTTTGATTTTATATGTTTTCTTCCTGGCATTATGAAAAGGACTTTGAATGGCTTTTTTGTACAAAATACACTACATAAATAAACTTGCCGTGCATATAAGATTTATCAATATATTTGGCTCAAAAAGAATGAACAATTTAGATTAAACAAGTAGCTGATTTTTTTTATCCATTCTAACAAACAGGACTGACTGAATGAATGTTTTTCAAAAAAAAGGGAAGTGTTATGAGCAAAACAGGAACTTCCACTAGAATTGGCAGTGAAAAGTAAACCCATTTTACCTTTTTCAATTACTAACCATTAGTTAGCTTAGGGTAGACACACACTTACCATTGACACCCCTAACCTCCACCTTGACTTGCCCAAAGTGACACATTACAACAACAGCCAAAATATATTCCAGTCATTTCTGATAACAATCACAATGTCTCAAACAATGTCAGGAACTCCAGCAGTTAAACAGGGTGCACAAACCCATTTACAGTAGGGGACATTCAGGATCTTTGATTAACGTACCAATGTGCCAATCCTGCGATGGTGAAAAAGGCTGCCCCATCATCTGGTAAGTGTTTGGTTTTATAGCTTGGTGAGTTATCCATTTACCAGTCAGCCAAAACTTATGACTAGCCCAGCAATGTCTGTCTTCTGCTACTGCTGTACAGTATGTGTCAGCACCTTTATCTGCACTGCAGATAAAGGTGCTGACTGCCATTGTTATTATTCATATGCACCTTCTCAGACATTCTGCCATTTTACACTGATATTAGGTTATTGCATTGAATAGCTATGGACGATCCTCCAAACAAAAACAAAAAATAGTTCCCAAAAAGTGAGCATTAATCTAGAATTGAGTGTTAAAGCCACTGCTACACAGACAAATGCCATATCCCACTCTTCACATCTGCTCATTATTTGACAGCACTGAAGCCACATTAAATTAAGTCTAAAATGCATTACAGCTGAGAGATACAAGTCTGTCATAACATGAAGTAGATTATACTGTCTGATGATACAAAAACTTTATGCTGGCAAGCTGCCTAAAGTAGCAATTGTGTCTATGACAAATATTTACATTATGTAAATTTCTTTCTATTTCATCACACCAGGATAAACTGATAAAACTAAAACTCCTGTATGCTTCCTACTGTGACCTGTAGTTCACAGCAACTGAAAACTTGGCAACTCTGTGTGCAGTAACCTGTAATCACTGTGTGCCAAACACTCTCATCAAAACTCCCAGTTCTCTTACATTTCAATCCTCCATCTCTATCAACACTAAAAGGTAGTGCTCATCTTTCAGCTTACACTAAAAACCTCTCTCCCTTCCACATTTCTCGCCACTTCTCAGACCTCGTCTATTACCAACACACACTGTAGTTCTTTACTGTTTTAAAGCCATTTAAAGGTTTCACATCATATAAATCAGTGGTTCCCAAAGTGGGGGGCAGGAACATTGGAGGGTGTGGAGCTATTGCAGTGGGGGCACGAGGTATCCTTGAGTACTGCTAGCTATAACATGAGGTCCTTTCAGACTGAAGGAATTTTTTTCATAGTTCTTAAGACTTTTGGAGAAAATTCCCCTTTTTGTGTGCCTTCACCACAGCACTGAGAACTATAATAGTTCCTAATTTTAGTAGTGTAAACAACAGCTTTCAACACGGGAAAAAAAAACTCACAAATGGGCCGATGCCAAAGTCCGGGCTGCCTACGCAACAAAAAGTTTGGAGATATCGTACTGTATCAAGGGAAAATGTGAAAATTTTCACTAGTTTTGTTGTTGAGTGTCATACAGAAGAGCAGTTTATGCCCTTTGAACAGGAGGTGCACTAAGCCATTTGGGTTCCAGTGCTGCTGCTGTTGTGACGATTTAGCCAGCAGCTTAATTTGATTTGACTAGTTCAGCTCCTTTTTTACTGAGAGCAGTTGCTGACTAAACATCATAAAAATAATCACTACAGAGATAGAGAGATCACTGTGATATTTATGTGCCTAGCAGAAACACATATCTAGTGAAAGGTAGCACGTATTTACAAAGGAAGACATAAGGTCTAAGGGCCTTTTCAATTTACTTCAGTCTACGATAGCTAACTAACTTTTTTGGTCTCTTGGGGACAGGAAAAACATGATGCTTGCATAAGCTATTTAGTTATTATTTAAGAAAACTTAACTTCATCATCAAGCGTTAAGTCTCATTTGCTTTGAATGCCCAACAACCACAATATAAACCAACACGTTAATTTCAAATCCCAATTGTGGCACAAGAATGTAACACTGAACTTGTGAAATTGTAGCAATTTTAGATTCTGCAGTGATAACACCTGGCCATTGTAATTTGCACAGGGTCTATGAAACACTTTGAGAGTGACTAGATGGTTTACGTAACAGAGTTGTTTTCTTGTCATTAGTAAATGCACGATGAGCTGAGGTTTGCTATGCATTTCAGTCACTAATAAGTGCATCCATTAGGAAGAGGATTTTAGAGTACTGGACAACTAAACTGTCATTTCCCACAAGTTAACAAAATTGTCAAATTGTTATACAAGCCATGCCATAAGTCATGGTCTACTTAGCTCACTCTACCTTTTTTAGAAAATGTCTGTTTGAAAGTAATTTGCTACCATTACTTGAAAACACATTAATGTCAAATTTCTGACCAGGAACTGGGAAGAACACATCTCCCTGTCAAGCTTATATTAAGATTTAGATGTAGAATACTAAGAGATCAGGCTCTTACTAGGTTTTGCACTGACCCACAAAACATGCACAAATGGCTTCTGGCTTAATAAACTGTCTAGCATACTCAAGACCGTGGATGTATTCTGATTTATATGCTACATAATGGATACTATTGACTGCATTATTCCCACTTGATGGTTTTCAAATGCCTGGCCTTTCAAGCAAGTGCAATGTTGTATTGTTAATGACTATGTTCAATCACACTTGTCCATCATGATAAAGGATTCCCTCACTGATTATTATTATTATTATTTTGATAAACAGAAGGTCATCTAAGTATCTTCAAATGTTTAAAATCACAACACCATCACTGTCAGCGCTGATGCCATAGTGCAATTAAATATTGACACCTGGCTACTTATTGCAGGAAGAAGTTTACATTAAAGCATGATTTGTAATTTGATACAACATCATATTGAGAAACAAGAGAGGGAATACTGCAATTAAATCTATTGCATGAAATAAAGAAATACCTTCAAATATGAGTACCACTTTCCCAAATACTGTGGATATTTATAACTTTGAAATTTGACAAATACACGGTGCAAGTTGGTTCCTACTGTTATTGCTATATACATAGTGTATGTATTGTCAACTGCAAAGCTCATTTTCACATCAGATCAGATAATTAAATTAAAATTTAATTAAAAGGCATTTTTGAATGAATAGGTCATAAAGCTGAAGCATGAAATTTGCACTTTCTAATAAAAGGGGCTACGTGCCTGTGCATTCCTCAACTTGACTCATTAATTTCTTATTTATTAAGATGTAAATCTGTACTTTTAGCTGAAAAAAAAAAAAAAAAAAACGTCTTTGCAAAGCATTCTTACAGTACATTCACACTGTGAACAACATAATCCATTAATAACCTGGAGTTTACACATTTCCTGCATAATTTTCAAACAATTTTCAACATGTGACTAAGAACAGAAATAATGAAGTTAGCAATATGTTTCTGAGAAAAACATAATAGCAATGTGTCTATTCAGAAACATTGTCTTGGACTCTCTGCATATTGCATTTTCTGCACTCAGTTACCTAATCATACCCTAATTTGGCATTTGATTGCTGAATTGTTGCTCATGACAATGATGTAACGTAAAAACAGATTAGTATCATGTGTGCACATTGACTGAAGTCAGTTTATATACTTTCAATTGTTGATGTCTGCCAGGTTTAGCTCTATCTGATGAATTTCTCTAAATGTCAGAGGTAGAAAGTGCATATGTTCATGCTTCATCTTGCTCATAGCACCTTGTATGAAACTTACATTTCTAACCCTTTCACAGTGCAACATTTTTACCTTGATATGGACTATATTAATATGCCTGCAGTTCTAATAGAAGTCCTGTTACAGCTGAGTATATGTGGCTTTGTGGATGCATTCGTGTGAGTGAGAATGCGTTCCCTACTTTGGGAGCACACTGCTTTACTTCAAATCTAGTACAGTACACAATAACCCTGAAACTGTCAGGTTTTGAAATGAATTAGCCATTTTGGTAGATTTAAAGTAATAATTTTCATTCTCACACAATTGTGCTGTAAGCACATACAGGGTTTGTGTCAACTGGAAACTACTGTATACAAATGCTGTTGTGACAGTGGTATACTATGAATAGTGACTAAATGAACTATTAATAATACAGAAAATAAGATAAGAGCTTAAAATTCAGTCTAATAAAAGTGGAATTTGATGCTATTACAAACAGGTTACTTTATTTGAATGCATCAGAACAGGGGTCACCAACCCCGGTCCTCAAGGGCCACTGTCCTGCTGGTTTTGGATCCCTGCCCTTCCAACTTCTGATTGGAGGAACACATCTGATCCAATTAATCAGCAGTGGCTATAGGGCAGGTTTAGTTGGAAAACAAGCAGGACTGTGGCCCTCGAGGACCGCCTTGGTGACCACTGCATTGGAAAAATCACAGATACCCTCTTCAAATAATAATTGGTGACAAATATTTTATGAATGTAAGTTAACCTTACTGGCAAATTATTATTATTATTAGCATCAGGGTCCTTCTGTCACACACATGATCTATTCTCTAAGCATAGCAATGTAATTAATAAAATATATACTAAATATATTTTTAAAATGTCTTATATTACATGATAATTCATGCTTTGGCATTCGTTGGATGTCCCACATGGTTTAGAACCAAATGGGGAAACAGTGCAACTGTAATTATCCCTCATAAGCAGACAACTCACTGTTGGTTATATTACCTTGTGATACTCATTCTTACTGCTTTTGCTTTGAGATCTAAATGTCTAATTAGGCCATATAAAGACAAATGTTTAATTCAATGATTAAAAGAAAACTAATTTTTAGAAATTTTATTAGTGTGACAACTTACACCCAAAGTCCAGGTCCTTCCATTCCTTAGCTAAACCAGGCTGTACTGTACCAAAAGCATTTCATTAATGTAGGAGTGTTCTTTTAACACCGATGTTCAATCTCTAATGACACAAACTGTGATGCTACAGACCTTGTGTCATAGTTACAAGGGTTATGTGGAACATCTGTGACTAACATCTGTGTCACTTTGGGAAATGATACCAAGATCAGATGATGGCTGTGCGGCAGTATGAATACAAAATTGTCAGCAATCATCAATATGAGGTGGATCGGTGGATAGTAAAGGTACAATATATATGAGAAAGTCACATCTTAAAATTAGTTGGATGGTATGGAATGAAAAGCTGAATGTGATAAGTGAAAAATGCTAAGTGTTCGTTCTGATCTGCAGATGGCCAGGTGACTCACCACACATGACTTTCATGAAATACTATGATGCTTTGTTCTTATCTAAATTGTACCACACTGCAAAATATTAAATGCCAACAATTTGAACATTGCCTTTGCAATGATCCCCAGGTTACTCTTCTCATTGTAAATTACCTAACACCACAATACTGTCCTTTACCTGAATCGTCCTTTGGGGATTAATAAAGTTCATCTACTTATCTATCTATTACTTAATGTCCATCCAGAGAGCACAGACGACTGGGTATACTGACTCACCCATGATCCATTATAACATACTCCAATCAAGGTCACTTTCAGAGCTTCTGTGTTTTGATATAGCTGCATGGCCTATAATAGATGCTATATAACATTTGGATTACAATGTTTTCTTAATCACCTTTAAACCAACAGCCACAGCTTCCTAGAGTCTTAGTCAAGCAGCTGCTTCCCGTTTGGAGCTTCAATCTAACAAGCTTTGTTAATTATGTTACAAATCTACCAGCACTGTGTCTTTCTGAAGAAATGTAGGGATTTTAACTTGAAATTTGACTGACTTAAGTAAAATTGAAACAAATTAGCAATTTAAAAAAAAAATATTTGGTGAACAAGTTTAGGAAGATCCATCTGTTATGAGGTAAGTGGTGGATGTCTAGATAACCTCACCTGGACGACTGAGAATCTCCACAGACATAAGTGGTGGATGGTGAAGGATCGAGGCTGGACCCAATTGCAGGACAACACTCTTTATTTCTCCTGGACACACCAGGCTCCGGTATGGCTGAGAGCCCTCTCAGCCACATGGAACAAACACAGTCTTAGAATCTCTGCCACTCGGTGTCAAAACACAATAGGTGAGCCCTCACTAACATGGACACAAACAAGACAAAGGATCGGAGGCAGTATATATACACAACTAAAAACTAATTAAACACAGGGGAAACAAATCAGCTAACTAACATAAATCTATCTATGGCTAACACAGGTGAAGGAGGAAACCAGAAACCAAAATAAAAGTCAGAACAGGAAACATATTTCACCAACCATCAACATCTGAATGAAGTTTTTTTTTTTGTTTGTTTGTTTTTTTAATGTGGTCAAGTGTTTTAACTTGCTAAAAATTGATTTGGCCATACTTTACAGAGCCGTTGTAAATACGTTATAGTCTCTTGGTTAGAATATAGAATATTGATCTTTCTACATGATGATAACCAAGAGTCAGCTTCAATTCATCCAAATCAATTAAACCACCAGGTTTCCTGATAGCCATCACCAAACGTTAGAGTGTGAAAGCCAATAGTATCTGAGAACACATTTGTTTACTTACGTGCAAACAGACACAGCTGTTCACTCATGCCAAAGTACTTAAACTGATAAATGATCTATACACAGGGTTCAGTTCTCAGCACACAAGACTAAATAATTGTTGCTCATTTTCTTGTGCACCAAACCTGACGCAGGAGGTTAGAGATTACAGCAGCACCTGTACATGCGTTTCATCATGATCAGTGAGATTACTGTATCACATACTTATTCATTGCATTTGGAATATAATGCTTCACGACACTAAATGGGTCTCATCCCCAGCATTACCATTATTGCCTGGTAAATACTGTTAACAGTATTTGTCTGGACAGAGATGAACCAAAAGAGTCAAACATAGTTTCCTCCAGTAAAGTTGGTCTTAAAGATTCACTACACTGTTCTAAATTTGATTTGAGCATTCATATATAACACAAACAACCCATACGTCTCCAAAACTGAGAAACACGTGTTGTGCTATTGCTTAGAGATCTGACATTTCCATTTTAATATGACAAATATGAATTATTTCAATAAATGACATGCAATTTTCCTTTTAGATCAATACTCAATCCCTTTTTTAGCTTTGTGTCTGATCTTTATTAATATAGATGTTTGGGTTTCAATATAGAGCATTTGATTCCTTTTATAGTAATGCTGATATATCCCATGATCCAATTAGGTCACCATTATTTCATAACAATTAGGTCACCACTTTTTATATAATCTAACTGAAGCAGGCCTTTTTAGATTGTTAGAGCTGGGGAAAACAAACTAATTTCTAAAAGCACAAAAAAAATCTATTGATTAACTGCCAAAACAGACATATTCTACCTATCACTGCCAAAGACCTGTTTTTGGCATGTGATTCACCCTTTCCATATGTTAAAAAGTTCTGGTTTCTCAAACATTTTCACACTAACAAATATTATACTCTTAGTTTTCAAATTACTGTGCATTCACAGTGGGTTTCCTGAATGTCAGATGAAGCACTGGGTATGACTTCCCACATCATTTGACCATGAAAAATCTCTGTCATTCTACTAGGATCAGTTGAGAACAAGAAACAACTACATGGCACACAAGCACAGATTGCTAAAATACAGCAGAAACATTGGAGACACAGGCAGACCACTACAGATTGTCCATTATCATTGTTTTTGGCTGGTTTCACACGTCTTCAGGCACAAAATATGTTTACAGGGTCATTCACCTGCCACCTACTCAGGCTGAGTAATTGGAAATGACAACTGTTACATATTGCATTTCCAGCAGAGAGGAAATTTGGTTAGTGGTTCTGTGCTTCAGTAAATACTTATTGCATCAGCAGGGTCCTTTGCGCTTTACATAAGCAGCTGTTCAAACGACCTCAAGATGTTGTTACAATGAATTTACATTGCATACGGCGTCTAATGGCAGCCACTGAGAAAGCTCTGAGGAAATCTTGACTGCATGCCATGTGGCAAGAAGTGGCAGATAGGATGCCTTCTTTCAAAAATATTATACCTGTAAACCAAACCAACAACATATCCCAAATACAGGTACTGTGAAGTTACACTTGACTTTTTTAGACGCTGTCTCTAAAAACACCACGCAATCTCCAGGATGCATATGCAATTTAAAAACAAGAGTGACCAAACAAAACAAATGTATAAAAACTTTTTATATTGCAGAAAGATGGTTTTAGATTCCATTAAGAATCCTGTTTGCTTTTAACTACAGTATGCATATAAAGAAAAGCCATCACTGGTCAATATCTCTTATACCTTTCATATACTACTGTTGCTGTCACTGTAATGAACTCTAAGTCAGTCAACTCAATGAAAAGTAAATTATAAATGCAAATAGCGGCAGAAGCCAGAGTGTTTCATAAACAAAATTAACAGAATAAACTACAGTCATTTGCCTAACATTAAAAACAATGACTCTGAGTAGCTAGCTCAAAACAACATTTGCATGAGCTTTGGCACACACAAGTTCAGCTTTTAGAATAATGAAAGCTAATAACAAAGACTGTGTGTGTCCTTCACTCTGATCCTCTCAAATAACATTAACAGCCACGCCCAAAGTAAACAGTACTACTTGTTTCAATTAATGCTGCAGTGCCATTTACAAAAGTAATGAAAAGCACTCTCTTCGATTGGGGTCCATACGCATTGTAAGGGATGAATAAAAGTATGCCATTATTAATAAGATAATGAAATTAAATTTCTTCCCAAGAGAGCACCCTCTTGGGAATTGATACATAAACAAAAAGCACTGAGGAAGATGGAATTTTCATGCTTATTGTTAAAGAGAAATTTTGGCAAAAACTATTTTTATTACATAGGCAGTTTAAATTCTCATCTAAAGCTTTGCTTAGAAGTCCTGCCAGCACAAGTGGGTGTGTTTGAAGTGCTTAAGCATGCATGGATTAAACTGTGTCAATCAGATGATGCACTTTAAGTAAACAAGCTATGACACTATAATAACAGAAGCATTGTATAAGGCTATCTTTATTCTGCAGATTATTCTATATAGTAGAAGTGAAAATTAAGCAAACTGTTTGCAAAAGTGACTAATCTTTCATTAATATATGTAAAAGACATAATTAAATGGGGGCACAAACAAAGATTCAGCATTACAGAACTTAATGCATCATAAAATATCACAAGCTATTTTTATACAAGCTTCTCTCCACTGGACTTTAGTACATGTGTCACTGGTGTGAATTAGAGGACATAATTTCACTGCTCTCAGCATTATATATCGACAATAAAAATTAGTCCTAACAGAAAAATAACAGAATTGTATGTTTATTTAAGATACTGTACATATAATTCATAGGTCTTACTTGCGAATTAAGTCTTTATAGCATGTCATCTTTTTTTTTTTTACACTTTATAAAAGCACACTTCTTTTATTACACACATTGCCTGTTTTTTTCCATTGTCATCTGTTCAATTAATACACAAATATTTCCACTAAAAGATTATACCACCAGATGATAAGATGTTGATTAGAACAGAGGTCATTACAGATGACAGCTCTTACAGATTCCAGCAGTTTAAGAAAACATGGCCTGAATATGAATTATTTTTAGCTATGACCACAAATGAATAAATTACACTAAATATCTTAAAATTCATTTGTCAGAGGTAACATTTATCACAGTGCAATAATGAAAATGCAAGATTTAATTTCAAATGAGGATTTTCTAAAGTGAAAGAATGATTATTGGAGCTGTAATGAGCATAACTATATATTAACTGGTGTATTCCTCTATAACAAGTGTAGGATTTCTGGATCTTCTTGCATTATAAACAATGGTGAACTGACTGCTCAGTATATTACAATAAGTACAACAAAGGTTGAACAACTTATTTGCATTATATTTATGTGCACAGTGTCAAAAGAATGTGCGCTGTAACATCGCTTTAGCCTGGAATCAGGCTGTTAAACTGAACAGAGATGTATTAGACTTATTAGAGGAGTAACATCTAAGCACAAGATTAATATGAACCATATCTGAGGGTGGACAAGGTCACAGCAACCTTTTCAGCTGAATACATGTATATTGACTTTTAACAACCAGCAGTGCATGGCTGAGTCAGAGTGCAAAATTTCAACCAGCTGTGTCGATAGCCAAGCTGCAGTGCTAAAAATAATATATCATAATAAACAGCTTTTACAAGGATTCACTAATTTGTTTTAGTGTTGCACGTTATACCGATTAGCAAATGTGATAAATGCCATGCCAAGTCAAAGGAGCGCGATTTATTTTGTGAATGCATTTTTGTTCACTCCTGGTGTTTTATGGCCGCTTTCCACATTCTCCACAGCACTGACATTGTCAAAATATTTTTTCTTTGTTTTGTGTTTAATAAGTTCCCTGTTCTGCCATCTATAATTCTATTCCATTTCCTCATGATTTTTTTTGCTGTGTACTGATTCAGTATCTGTATTGAGATATTTAGGCAGGTACTTGTACCAAAGTCATAACTTTTTGGTATTGCGATGACACTAATTTGTTTTATTTTCCTGTCGCACAATTCATCATCCACATTTTTGCCAGTTCTCTGCCATTTCTGTTGTGCATCCATTTAGAGGCCCTCCTTGAACCGCCACCTTATCGTGGTGGAGGTGTTTGAGTGCCCGTATGATCCTAGGAGCTATGTTGTCTGGGGCTATATGCCCCTGGAAGGGTCTCCCAAGGCAAACAGGTCCTAGGTGACGGACCAGACTAAGAGCGGTTCAGTGACCCCTTATGGAGCGACAATTGAAGACCGTGACGTCGCCCGGCATGGCGAAGCCGGGGCCCCACCCTGGAGCCAGGCCTGGGGTTCGGGCTCGTAGGCGAGCGCCTGGTGGCTGGGTCTCCCCCCATGGGGCCCAGCCGGGCAAAGCCCGAAAGAGTGACGTGGGGCCGTCCTTCTGTGGACCCACCACCCGCAGGAGGATCCATAAGGGGCCGGTGCATAGTGGATCGGGCAGTGGTCGAGGACGGGGACCTCGGCGACCCGATCCCTGGAAGCTGAAACTGGCTCTAGGGACATGGAATGTCACCTCACTGGGGGGGAAGGAGCCTGAGCTTGTGAGGGAGGTTGAGCGGTACCGACTAGAGATAGTCGGGCTCACCTCCACGCACAGCCTGGGCTCTGGAACCCAGCTCCTTGAGAGGGGCTGGACTCTCTTCTACTCTGGAGTTGCTTGCGGTGAGCGGCGGCGAGCTGGTGTGGGCTTGCTCATAGCTCCCCAGCTCAGCCGCAACGTGTTGGAGTTTTCCCCCCAGAGTGAAAGGGTCGTTTCCCTGCGCCTTCGGGTCGGGGATAGGTCTCTCACTGTTGTTTCGGCTTATGGGCCGAACAACAGTGCTGAGTACCCGGCCTTTTTGGAGTCTCTCGGGGGGGTGCTGAAAGGTGCTCCTACCGGGGACTCCATAATTCTGTTGGGGGACTTCAACGCTCACGTGGGCAGCGACAGTGAAACCTGGAGGGGCGTGATTGGGAGGAACGGCCTCCCCGATACGAACCCGAGTGGTGTTTTGTTGTTGGACTTCTGTGCTAGTCACAGTTTGTCCATAACGAACACCATGTTCAAGCATAAGGGTGTCCATCAGTGCACATGGCACCAGGACACCCTAGGCCGGAGGTCAATGATCGACTTTGTAGTCGTGTCATCTGACATTCGGCCGTATGTCTTGGACACTCGGGTGAAGAGAGGGGCAGAGCTGTCAACTGATCACCACCTGGTGGTGAGTTGGATCCGCTGGCGGAGGGGGAAGCGGGACAGACTTGGCAGGCCCAAACGTACTGTGAGGGTCTGTTGGGAATGTTTGGCCGAACCCACTGTCAGAGGGGTCTTTAACTCACACCTCCGAGAGAGCTTCTACCAGATCCCGGGGGAGGCTGGGGACATTGAGTCCGAATGGACCATGTTTTCCACCACCATTGTCGACGCGGCGGCTAGGAGCTGTGGCCGTAAGGTTTCGGGTGCCTGTCGTGGCGGCAATCCCCGAACCCGGTGGTGGACACCGGAGGTAAGGGATGCCGTCAAGCTGAAGAAGGAGTCCTACCGAGCTTGGTTGGCTTGTGGGACTTCCGAAGCAGCTGACAGGTACCGCAGGGCTAAGCGTGCTGCAGCCCAGGCGGTGATGGAGGCAAAAACTCGGGTATGGGAGGAGTTCGGTGAGGCCATGGAGAAGGACTACCTGTCGGCCCCGAAGAAATTCTGGCAAACCGTCCGGTGCCTCAGGAGGGGGAAGCAGTGCTCTACCAATGCTGTTTACAGTGGAAGTGGTGAGCTGCTGACCTCGACTGGGGATATTGTCGGACGGTGGAAGGAATACTTCGAGGATCTCCTCAATCCTGTCAACACGTCTTCCATAAGGGAAGCAGGGGCTGGGGATTCGGAGGCTGATCCATCCATCACCCAAGCCGAAGTCACTGAGGTAGTTCGGCAGCTCCTCGGTGGCAAAGCACCGGGGGTGGATGAGATCCGTCCCGTGTACCTCAAGTCTCTGGATGTTGTTGGGCTGTCATGGCTGACACGCCTGTGCAACATCGCGTGGCGTTCGGGGACAGTACCCCTGGATTGGCAGACCGGGGTGGTGGTTCCTCTTTTTAAGAAGGGGGACCGGAGGGTGTGTTCCAACTACAGAGGGATCACACTCCTCAGCCTCCCGGGGAAGGTCTATGCCAGGGTGCTGGAGAGGAGGATCCGGCCGGTGGTCGAACCTCGGATTCAGGAGGAACAATGCGGTTTCCGTCCTGGGCGTGGAACACTGGACCAGCTCTACACACTCTCGAGGGTGCTCGAGGGTTCATGGGAGGTTGCCCAACCAGTCCACATGTGTTTTGTGGACTTGGAGAAGGCATTCGACCGGGTCCCTCGTGACATCCTGTGGGAGGTGCTCCAGGAGTATGGGGTCCGGGGCTCTTTGCTGGGGGCTATCCGGTCTCTGTACAAACGGAGCAGGAGCTTGGTTCGCATTGCCAGCAGTAAGTCAGACCTGTTCCCAGTGCACGTTGGACTCCGGCAGGGCTGCCCTTTGTCACCGGTTCTGTTCATTACTTTTATGGACAGAATTTCTAGGCGCAGCCAGGGGCCGGAGGGAGTCCAGTTCGGGGACCACAGGATTTCATCTCTGCTTTTTGCAGATGATGTTGTCCTGTTGGCTCCATCGAGCCAGGATCTCCAGCGTTCACTGGGGCGGTTTGCAACCGAGTGTGAAGCGGCTGGGATGAGAATCAGCACCTCCAAGTCCGAGGCCATGGTACTCAACCGGAAAAAGGTGGTTTGCCATCTCCAGGCCAGGGGAGAGATCCTGCCTCAAGTGGAGGAGTTTAAGTATCTCGGGGTCTTGTTCACGAGTGAGGGAAGGACGGAACGTGAGATTGACAGACGGATCGGGGCATCGGCAGCAGTAATGCGGTCGGTGTACCGGTCCGTTGTGGTGAAGAAGGAGCTGAGCCAGAAGGCGAAGCTCTCGATTTACCGGTCAATCTACGTTCCCACTCTCACCTATGGTCATGAGCTCTGGGTCATGACCGAAAGAACGAGATCGCGGATACAAGCGGCTGAAATGAGCTTCCTCCGCAGGGTGGCCGGGCGCTCCCTTAGAGATAGGGTGAGGAGCTCGGTCACCCGGGGGGAGCTCGGAGTAGAGCCGCTGCTCCTCCACATCGAGAGGAGTCAGTTGAGGTGGCTCGGGCATCTGTTTCGGATGCCTCCTGGGCGCCTTCCTGGGGAGGTGTTCCGGGCATGTCCCACCGGGAGGAGGCCCCGGGGAAGACCCAGGACATGCTGGAGGGACTATGTCTCCCGGCTGGCCTGGGAACGCCTCGGTGTCCCCCCGGAAGAGCTGGAGGAAGTGTCCAGGGAGAAGGAAGTCTGGGTATCCCTGATTCGGCTACTGCCCCCGCGACCCGGCCCCGGATAAGCGGTAGAAAATGGATGGATGGATGGATCCATTTAGAGGCAGTGTCCTTCTACACTATAATCACACTGAAGGTGTGGGACAGAGCTTTGATTCACTGACACTCAGAAATGTTTCTGCTTTAAGATTCATTAAGCCACCCGTATGCTGGCACAACTGCTACTGTGGCAGGTTGGCATATACTAAAATAAATAAATATAACATCTATAAATACCATGAACGACATGTCACCACCCTCCCAAACATGCACCACTGGGCTCATGGACAAATGTCCATATTGTTTTATCTTTAACATATTTAAAGTATGCTTGGTGTTTTATAACCCCTTGGTTTAGCTTCTCTGTGAACAAGCACACTTAGTTTACAGCATTGATTTTGTGCAACGCATCCTAAACTGCAAGTGCAAACATTCATGACTACGCTTTTGCATTTCATGGCCAAACATAAAGGAAAACAACAAATTTATGCAAATGTTCACATTTTTAGCAGACTAATGAATATTAATGTACATTATCAATTCTAGAAGAGGTTTTGCCTTACTAAGCTGCTGTCAGTCTATGAGTATGTTAACAAAGCAAATGGAACCAAGTTTTGTTTTATTTTTAAATAAACT
Source organism: Mastacembelus armatus (assembly GCF_900324485.2). NCBI lineage: Eukaryota > Metazoa > Chordata > Actinopteri > Synbranchiformes > Mastacembelidae > Mastacembelus > Mastacembelus armatus. The sequence goes on along the minus strand of NC_046645.1, from coordinate 21,523,139 downwards.
AAGCTCATCTGCTTTCTTTTTTAACATTTTCATAACATCCTTGTGTGATTAAATATGAAACAGTTAATGGATTGCCTTTACCATTTAGGTATGAATAAATAGCAATATAAATTAGTTAAATAAATTGCCTGACAATAGGAAATATATAATGGTGAATATTTCTAACTGCACTAGATTATATCACAATACTTTGATGACATAATGACAAAAAAACAAACATCAAATACAAGCGCTTTTCCCACCTCAGTATATTTTATTAATTTCTCTGTAGTTAAATAACCTTTGTAGAAGGGACTCCCTGAAGCATGTAAACAAGCAAATAAGTCATTTTCCAAAGAGAAAGTAGTGATTACTTTGTTTAATTAACTTCATATGTTCATCTGCTCATAAACACCACAAGGGAAGTCAGACTTTATTGTTTACCCAGTAAAGACAAAAAGAAAATGTAAAAAAAGTGTGTTATGGACGCAGTGGTCCAGAAGAGTTAACGTAAATAAAACTACAAGCCACTTAATTCCAGAGGAAAATGAAAAGTGACTGAACTGCTATGGGGGAGGGGGAAAGAGACCTTATGCGACTATGCAAGATTATCAAGTGTGGATGAGGAAATGTATTGGTTGACTAATTATCAGGCTTGTAATAGAAACAATCACTAGATGTTATTGCAATAATTTGAAAAATCACATATGTAAATCTTTGCCTTAAAAACTAGTTTTACACAAACACAAAATTGTTGCAATGGCAATATCAGTGCACAAGTGCTGCTGAGAGTGCAGGTAGCCTTTACATACAGGGGCATAGTCACAGCATGCAACAAAATATTCTTTTATAGGTGAATATCTTATTAAAAAGGCATTTGAGGTAAAGACATTTTGTCCATTCACTATTAGTGTCTTACTCAAGGTGACCTCTAGTTGTTAATCTGACCACTCTTCCAAATGAAAGACTGGATGGATATGATAACAGGGGAGGCACGAATGCATCAAGACAGAATAAATTCTCATTTAGCAAATGAACATCTACAACTTATTTTAAGCCACAGTAGTTTTTGAGCTATAATCGTACAATCTTATAATCCCAGTTATGCAGGTAAATTGAAATGACATGACCACATTTTAACAGTTTCATACAAATCCCTCTGAAATGATTTCCATGACAACAGCAGGGACTACACACATGCACTGGCTGGTCTGTCTACTTAGCATAATGCAAGATAGCAACACCCTTGGTGAAATTATTTCTACCAGTAGTGTTACCAGATGTATCATGTTGTGCAAATATTAGGCATGACTAAGAAACAAAGGCTTCTCTTCTTCTAACACAGTACTTATTGTCACTACCTGGTCTCTCCTCCCCTTCTCTGAAGACATCATTTTACTTTTATGCTTCCTGCACCGAGCAGAGCAGTGGGAGCAACATCTTTGTTTTGCACTCTAAATAATGAGAGCAAGAGTGCAGATTGTGCTGATGTAATAAAAACTCATAACTTTATTCTTTTCTCGATTATTACCATATGCATTGTTCATCTTGACAACTTCGACAAAAATTTCTTCCTGTTTGTGATGATGCAAATAATTACATTTTTCCCATCTGAAAGTGCAGTTTTGGCTTGTGCTTTTCTATCCTTTTTCAGAGGAGATGACCTTTTGGTATATGTAAAGCTATTCATCTGCAGCACACTGCTCTGACACGAGAGCCGAATGATAATGCACTGATTCTGTCAAGCAGAACATTTTATAATAAAGTTGAACCATAGTGCTGCGAAGATTCAAAGGTCCAAGTTATTTTAGTTACATTTAACTTAAAAGCAACTATGTTACTGCTTACAACAATTAGGAAAAATGAGAATGAAGCACATAAGAGACATAATCATGCAACAATTATGTCTGCTAAATAATGCACATGAAAAACTATTTGAAAGTGGGCCTTTATTTACATCTGATACCAACATGAACATGCTGTGCTGAATCTTTTGATAAACTGTTGTTTTTCCCAAAGTAAAATTCTTTGTGTCTTATAAAAACTGTTCTTAATCAGGACACAGAAGGTACCATTATTGTTCAATCTGATGGATGAGCTATTGGCTGAAATGTGAAACTATCCCAGCCTCTGCTTTAGTTCAAGTAAGTGCTATTCCTCGAGGGGAGACATGCTGTGACTGAAGTATTTACGACAAGACAGAAATGTGATGGCACAGGGAATGTGGGTGACAGTGACACATGACTGAACAGATTACTGTGTACAGACTGTAGAGCGACCCTTTGAATTGTGATGCCTCACTTTATTGTGCTGAGGTTAAAAGTCTCACGTCTCAGGGAGCTGCATTACTCTACCCCCTGCTCTTTTTGATATAGCAGTCCACAGAACAAAGACCATGTCAGCACAGCCAGACGAACCCCAACAGACAGTTTGGTTAAACTAAAAATGAACTGTGACAGGACACTGACCAAGCCTGATAGAAAGACAGTTTCTCTAAAATCTAGGTGTCTTCCAGCACATGTTAACATATACCTGCCTCAAAGGAGCTATTTTGCATACCCACCAAGTGCCTGTTGTTTTATTATTGCAGAGTGGAGAGAAGTGCTTTCCCCTATAAAAGAACCTGTTTTAAAAGCAGGAGATACTGCTTAATGCAGTACAGCACTTTTAGTAAATGCAGATGACTACTTGAATAAGTGCAGTCTCCATCTGTATGGTTAATATTAATCATGATGAGTAGCTTTACTGTTCTTGCTAAAAGCAAACAGAAAAAAATAGCCCTTGTTCTTTCAACTCAAAATGGTGCAGATCTCTCTTTGTAATTCTTTGTGCTTATAGAATGATTTAAGGGGCACAGCTGATAAAATATCCTACCAAGTATAACAACACATGTATACTATTATGAAATTGATTGTGATGCTTTTGGTATAATTGCAAGTGTTAAAAAATAAAGTCAGCCCAGTCAAATTTTATTTATATAGCCTACAGACTCTTAATCTGCATGTATCTTATTCAACAAGATCCAGCAGATTTTCTGCAAAACCTAGTAGTGCACGATGTAAAATGAGAGGAAGCTCATTCTCCCAATGGTCAGTTTTAATCATTCAATGTTGTTACTGAGATACTTGAAATGAATGTGGAAGTTATTTATCAGTGCTAAATTACATCTGGCACCTTTATTAAGCAACAAATCCTTATATTATTTCATACATATAAATCATCAACACATACAAGAGCCCACCAGCAGAGCCCTTTTTGAAGCCCCTCTTCCTCACTGACATCTACTAAAGACACCTACTGAAACATTTTACCTGAGTCAGACATAGTCCATTTATTTATTATGATCATTATTAGCATTGTTATTAATGACAGTAACATTATCAGACAAGAGCCTAATACTTTATGACATTACATTAGTTTCATCATCATAACAACATAGACAAGAGAGAGGGTCATTACTCACTGATCAGCTGTCCTGCCTATTACTGACATGACAAATGGACCCAGCTTTACCGTTACCAAGTCTGTCTCATCTGCCAATGGGACCCTCGCCTCTTTACTTCAACTCATATGTTGTAATGGTGTGATCTATAAAATATGCTGCCTTGGAAAAAAAAAAATATCGTGCTAGCCTCTCTTCACAAATACAAGTGCACCTCTTGTGCATTTTACACAGCTGCAGACACATATCCATCTGTTCCGTTTCAAGGGAAGCTGATACAGAATGATGTACATATCACTGTCAGGGTATAAATCCTGCTGTCAGTCTCAGCTGTTCCTATCAGTTTATGTCCTGTGAAAATGAAATGGTTACCTGAGCTGATCATCACTGCTTATACTGATTGCACACATTGTTACACAGCCGTGAAGTCATCTCTTTCTCTTACCACAGGGCACATTTTAAATACAGTGACAGTAATAAAAGGAGTGACTGCAGGAGTAGCAAGCATTTTTGACATTCCACAAGGCCACAGACTCTTGACCTATGACGCCCTATCTTAATGGTGTTGCAACAAGCAGCAGAACAACCAGTGCAAGCAGAGCTTTGACTGGTAATTTTGTGAGCTTGACATTGCTTGGCACCTGTTTGGCATTTAGGTGTCTAGTGCAGAGCCCACAGTGCACAGGTAGGAGAACAGGCAGTTCAATCAAATGAGGCAGTGGAAGGACAAAAAAAAAAAAAAAAGTTTAAAGCACATTTTGCAAACTTTGTGCAGAGAATGCCCAGAATGTCAATTCTCTGCCAGTCATGTGATTTTAAGACAACAACAACAAACAGAATACTCAACTGAATACCACTTAAAATGCAAATAATTAAAAAAAATACCTATGCAGCCAGTGGATGCATTTAATTCAGCATAAAAATTGTTTATTGTGGCTAAAGCAAAGCACCAGCAAAGCAGTGAGCATTAATCTATCAATGAATGAGTGATTCATAGAGTATCTGTTGGCCACAGCTGCTTTATACTGAACAAAAACTTTCTCCTTCAGGTCATTCATCCCTGTAGCCATCTGGCATAACATTACTCTGATTTGAGAATTGCCAGAGCTCAGTGCCATTGCACACAACCATCCACCATGTTTACCTTCATTAAATCACACCAAAATGGCATCACTGCTACAGAATAGCCCCATTCATTTCTGCACACACGACGGATCAGTCATAACTTAATATTGTGCTGTTTATGGAGAAAACGACAGATTTCAGCAGTTCATCAATCCTGTGAGACACTGCTTACTTTACAACTTCATTTTTAGCAAAAGTGGGGTTTCATGTTTTATTCTTGAAATGTGTAATAGTGCTGCCTCACATTTTAGGCGATGATCTAAACTTATGTGGACGAAGATACAGACGAATTGAAATAGCATTAGATTACAGCTTTATCAGCTTTTCTTATTCATTTCCATGCTCATTTTACAAAGTAAATTACAAACAATACACAACATATTCACATTTTGTCACTCTAAACTGCCCAAAGAACAATATGATATCTTGAAGATGCATCTTTCCTTTGTTGAACTGTTGGCACACAGCCCAGTGAAACAGCATAAAATTTGTTCATATTCAGATACTCTTAGTTATATTTCATATAATCAGTGATCTGTGCATTTTAGAACCTACGCATTTTTTAATGAACTGTTTCTTTTCTCTCAGTATAGCCACTTTTCCTCAACCTGTTTTATCACCTTCACTGATTGATTTTGTACATTTTCCAGACTATTGACACCCATCTGTGAACCTGTTCCTTTCAGCTGTGGGTGTTATGTGTAGGTGAGGAGAGTGATAGTGATAGCGACAACAGTGATAGTGTGAGCAAGTGATCAACAGCCAGTGGAGAAAAAGTAGGAATTATAAGCCCTACTCATACTGCATCGTGCCTTGTGTTTATATTGCATTATGGTCAACTGAAGCTACTGGCAAAAATGTGTATCTCAGACCAATCTGCCACAGATTACATTGCTGCACAATCGCTGTAAATCAGCGCAAAATTATGCAGATATTTGATTCCACCTGACAACTTTAATAACTTCAGTGTTTCATAATTTATTGTTTTGGTTCAGTCTCAATCCTCTCACGGCTGTTTTTAGCTGATCATGGCCAGAAACACAATACACACTATGTACTCAGCAGCAAACAGGCAGAGCTACACTGGTGAACCAAGAATTCTTCACAAGGGTGGAAAAGGGGAGGCAAAAGGTTTTGATAGGGTGGCATAAGAAGCCACTATAGAGTGAGTCCTTATACAAAATAAAAACACAAATCTACTTCTACTAGTAAATATAATAAAAGATTTGCAAATATAATTTTACAATATATTTATTCTTACATTATAATAATAAACACTTTCCAGACATTCTTAGACAAAAAGAACAAAATCAGTGTGGTGCATGCTCTGGGGCTGGGGGACAGGGTGTAGCTGTACCCCTTGCCCCCCAATAGATCTTCCCCTGCAAAGCTGGCACCTGGTTGGTAAACATAAAGAGGAATTTCTAAAAAAAACTAAAGAGGCAGATATTCTTCGTTCGAGCTGGGGGATACTAGAAACAGCCAAAGGTGAGATGACATTTGCCATGTGGCAGGAGATATTTTACAACAGTCCTAGTATAACTATTTGCCTTTATAAGCAACTTTCTGGCAAGTGGTTCAGCACATTAACTTAAAGAACTGATGGTATGTTTAAAGCCTGCTTCTGCTGAATTACTGTAAGTTCAATTAGGTGCTATGAGAAAGTATGATAACTTTCTGTAAAGAGATTGAAGTACCTTTGTTCCACTCCACCTTACTGCCAAGCATTCACTGTGCCAAAGTTCTTGAGCAACAAGCATCTAACTGCATCTATCAAGCATTTAACTGATTACTTTCCGGTCAAGTGACGTTCCTGAAAAGGATGAATGATCAGTTAATGTACTGTTACAGGATTTGATCATTCACTGATCAACACGTTTACAGAAGCATTAAGTGATTTTCTAATATAGCGGAGTAGATCTATATACTGTACAGTTCTCTCAGACCTGGGATGGAAACTAAAAGTTACCACATGCTGTCATGTTACCTTGTGATTTGTCATCATTTTCTTTTTTAACCCCCAATTTTTCACGTTGTGACAAGCTGACAATAATATTTTTGGCCTCAAGACATATCTCCAGGTAATTGGTTCCTCACCTCTCACCTAATGGGAGGTGTGCACTGTTCTGCCACCACATGCTCACGGGTTTAAGGTGAGCTGCTGGGGATCAGGAGCAACTAATGTTCTAAGATTTTAAACAGGAAGTCCAACTGCTTATCTTATCTATTGACAGGACGATGTGTGTGACAGCCAGGGACAGGACTGAAACTTACTGGAAACCTCAGTGATTATGTCTCTTATGTGCTTCATTCTCATTTTTCCCAAATGCTATAAGGACCAATACTAACTGACATTAATACACAAATACCCTGGAATATACAGATAGAAGTTTTGAATAAGAACATCCTTTATTCTACTCTCATTAATCAGGGGCTGAATCTGGTATGTGTCGAGCACTGCACTAGCATAAAAATTCTGCAAGCTATTTTTAAGCCTGACAACAATTAAAAAGGACTGAAATTTATTTTAACAAAAAACAAATGCTGGTTAAAGAGAGAACCATTTGTAATTTTTTGTGCAGGGATGACTAGTTACAGGCCAATTCCCATCAATAACTGAGAATGAGCCCTGTGCTCAATATGAACATATGTAGAGCACCACTACCCACATTAACATTTCTTCTAATAAAGTTAAAGGCAGATAATTCTACATGTAAAGAAAAAAAAACATTTCTAAGCCTGTTAAGGTGATAATCTTTAAATGTGTTTTACAACCTAATTCAAGTAATTGTGTAGAAAAAAGACATTCAATTCTGTTGTTTATATTTTGCACATGTAAACTGCAGTTTCACTTTTAATTCAATTACAAGGGCAGTCTTATCTGTAGAAATAGCTGGAATTGGTTTTGACTCAGAGGCAGCTGAAATCAAACATGTTTTTTCCCCCCCTTTCCCTTTTCATTAGACTGCTTTATTGCAAGAGCAGAGGCAGGCAGTGAGACAGGGGAAATGCATTACTACTGCAAGATGAGTCTTCAAAACATATCCAACGAGGGTTACCTTGACACATTCTGTCTGCAGAATTTGTTTTGAAAATTCAAATATAAGGAACCAGGATCTGATCAGACCTTTAGCGATTGCATGTGAATGGGTGTTCCACTCTTATTCTGACTCTCAAGCATTGCAGGGATTGAATAATACATTAGCTCTCAACAGGATGATGTGATAGAAACCACAGTCTGCCAAAGTGATGTCTGGTCGGCAACCAGCCTGGTTCAACCTTAGAGAATGTCATAGGTTCAAACACACTTCTTGGAGCAGCACTAGCGTTTTTAATATGTCCTTTTTTTGTTTTTAAACACAGTGCAAATGAGGATGGTCTTAGACTGGATTAGACTGTAGTTGAGGATTTGCATTCCTACCATTTTTGTTTATCTTTGAGATACACATTTTTATTTTTCCTCCTTAAAAAATTGAGTTTATTTATGTACAGTAGTCCCATTTTAATATGTTTAGAATATTTTATTTAAATTAAAACTATTGATGTAAATAACATAAATACAGGAGTTTTTCATCAATACAGTGCCAAAACCATACTTACACTGTCTATGTAACTATTTTAGTTCAATCTGAAATAAATGTTTTAATATTTTATTTTAAATGTTTTCACATTTTAAAAAATGTTCTTGTACTTTTGTGTAAATCCTGCTCTCCTTGCCTCATGCACATACACACTGTACACACACACACCCTTACTCAGACAACTAAATGCCTGATTTCAACCATAACCTAAACTTAATTCTAACCTTAATCCTAAACCAAGTCCATCCATGCATTATCTATACCCGCTTATTCCTATTTAGTGTCACGAGGATCTGCTGGAGCCTATCCAGCTCTCTATGGGTGAAAGGCACTAAACCAAGTCTTAAGCCTCAAACGAGAACACAAACGTTCCATCCACTGTTTAGCATAATTTTCTGTTCTTTATTTACATTTTTAAAGCTGCTCTAGCCAAGTTATTCTTATAAGTGTTTCATTACAAATAACAAAATTATCATACATAATAAAATAATTGTAGGTCTGTAAAGATAAACGTACTGCTTAAGTCCACAGGAGGCCATAGAGTCTATATTTTCTATACGCATCATACAAATGGACAATGGCATAGACTGAAAATCCTGTAACAGTACATTAAATATTTGTTAGAAGTACGCCTGACACTGAAACAGGTGCCAGGCAAGTGATTATACTATCGGTAAATTCAGGAATTTTAATTAGCTGTTGTCCAGCTGTTATAACACAGTGGGGAAAAAACTCTACTGAAGGCATTTTGTCTTCCCAGCATCCTGCCAGTTCTGCTCCACTACCCATTTGTCAACAGTGATGTCCAATCGCTCAGTGCCAAGCGGGCAAATCAGCACCTTGTCACTTCTGAAATGACAATTTGAGTCTCAGTCAAGTCTGCAACTTGCTTGTGCCTTACAGCCACTCACTATGCCAAAACAAGCACTAAAAATACAGCCAGCCAATCTCACAATGAAGGCTTGTATGCAATCTACAAAACTGACCATATTAGAGCTCTGAGGTGACTTTGAGATTGAGGACTTTCCATTTATCAGAAGCAGTAACGCAAACTTGAATTGGAAGACTGGAAACATGCATAGAGGCTTATTGGACAGCGTGACAAAATGTCAGTTTCATCTCATAGCAAAATAATTTAGGAGCTAGAGGATATGTCATGGTCAATCAGCCATGTAATATAAGAAAGCTAAGACGAATAAGCATCCCCAGTAATGTTAATGCACAAATTGAAGACTATTTTACATGATGCCACCCTCCTCAAAAAGAAAATCTCACTGTGGCAATTAAGGACAAAACCATCCTATGATTACTATATTATATATAGGTGTGCATGCTACCTGATTGTTATAACTTGCTAATACTCTACATACTGAAGTAAGCAAATTCATAAAAGTCAGAATTAAAAGACAGTCTATCTAGAAAGGAGGATAGACTCAAAAATAGATGCTGTATTCTGTTATCTTGAAGACAGCATGTGCAATTGCCTGGTGGCACAGCTTTTGATCGGCTGACAGCTAACTCATTAAAAAGCTTCTGGATTGAGTGTATGTTGCAAAGAAAATTTTCACTTTTTTGTATCAAGTAGGAATAGGTGCTAATAAGCCATTGTAGCAGCAACTAGAATAGTGTATAACCATTTGAAATCAAATTGCTAAGCTCTCCTTTTTTCCCCCACTAGTTGTGCATAAACAAAGAGAGATCTATTCTACTGGAAGCTATTCTGTAGTATTCCTTTGATTGCCTCAGCATGAAATTCAGATTTATAGCTTCACCCCACCCTCGCCCATCTACAGTCGATGTACTTCACATAATATTTCTGAAGTGTCCACACAGCAATACAGTGGGTGTCATTTTTACCATCTAGTACAGCCCGACATGTGCTTTCATGAGTGGTCTAATTTTTGCTAAAAGAAGACACTTTAGTTCCCACTCTATATCGGGTCCAACTCTCTCTTGACCGCTTTCTGTTGTTTAACACTTTCTCCTCTTGAATAAAAGCTATAAATGTATTACTAAAAGATTTTAGATGTCAGGAAATTGTTGCCTATAGTCAGTTAATGTCAGAAGTGTTCAGAACCAACAGGCCCATATTACCTGAGGTAATTTACTTCAGCAAATATAATCTTTTATTATCCTAAAGAGTATATTAAGTGTCGGTCAAGCCTGTGCCTACTGGAAATTTGAAGCCAGGTCCCTGATTAATTTCACTTGCATGTACAAAAATGGTGACTACAGCAGGCCTATAGTATTATAATCCAAATTTCATAAACAACTCTAAACTTAATCAAAATTATTTTACCTAATTCAACTATCAAAAATCACAATGTATGTTATACTCTGACAAATACACTACAATCATAGCATTGTGTAAAAAATGAAAACTCTTTACTAAACTCAAATTAGGAATGTGTGATCCTACCAGCTTCTTACAATTTCTGTTGATAAGCAATTAACTTAAACTTAAGTATGTATGTTAAAATCAAACACAGCCTGTCAACACCCCTTACGTCAGTGCAGACTGTTGTTATGCCCACAACACAGGGACTGAAGGCTGTCTTGGGGTAAAGGTGAGCTTTGAATATTTCACCTGAAATTAGTTTTATGTAAATGCAAAATGGGTGCCAAACACTCCACCGGGCTGTTTATTCATCAAGTGAATTGGCTTAAAATGAATAATGACATGTGCTCTGGCAGTCAACACGGACCCTCAAACAGACCAGATGATTGATATGCTTAGTCCCACTTTATTTGATTAACTTCTGTTCCTAGTTTGGAGAAAGATTTCTCCAAATTTACAAAAAGGTAAAGAAAACATTTGATTAATTCACTGATGTTTTGAAATGACCATTGACATCTTGCAAAGTTGTATAATTCATTACTTGACATTAATGTGATAGGGAAAACCTTCCCAGAGCATTCAATTCAAACTAGCAGACAAAAAGTCTTTATCAACCTGTCACAATTAGGGATTTTAAGAATCATCTTTTTCTTCCTCTGACTTTTCAATTAGATCTAAGCAAAGCAATAATCATTTACTAAAAATGGTTGTGATTTAAACAAACAGTTGGAAAGGCCTCTCCTCGTTGATAATGCACAATATAATCCCAATCAATGGGTATGTTATTTTCTTTTTCACATTACTAAATCATAAAGCAGCTAAATGGGAAATTACCTTTTACCCATTTCACTCTTTACTAAACATTTCATTGTAAGATTTGGTATCAACTGACAAATATATACAATTTACTCTCAAAGTCAAAAGGATTTTAACCAAAGGGAAAATGATTGAATCATTTGAGCTGGTCAGAGAACCAGGCAACGTTTTGTTTAAGTGCAGGAAGCAGACTGATGTTTAGAGAGGAAATGTAAAGACACTCGCTTCTGCTACACCAAAAAATAATGGTCAGCCATCCTCTGTCATAGTTTTCCTATGATCTTCAGTGATATCACAAGATAATTAATATCTGGATCTAATAGTGAAGCTACTTGAGTTTATAATCAAAGTACATTCCTTTTGGTAAGGAGACAGATACTTGTAAACAGGTTAAAATAAAATGAATCAATCCAATTAAGTGGATAATCAAAACTGGATTTCCATCCATCCATCCATCCATCCATCCATCCATCCATCCATCCATCCATCCATTATCTATACCCACTTATTCCTAACCAGGGTCCCAGGGATCTGCTGGAGCCTATCCCAGCTCTCTCTGGGTGAAAGGCAGGGGTCCACCCTGGACAGGTCACCAGTCCATCACAGGGCCACATAGAGACAAACAACCTCACACACTCACACTCACTCCTATGGGCAATTTAGAGTCACCAATCAACCTGACATACATGTTTTTGGACTGTGGGAGGAAACCAGAGTACCTGGAGAAAACCCACACAAGGACAGGGAGAACATGCAAAAGGGCCCTGATGGGTTTCAAACCAGGAACCTTCTTGCTGTGACACAACAGTGCTAACCACTCAGCCACCATGCTGCCCAAACTGGATTTCAAATATGTTAATTAAGTGCTGACACAATTATAGATTCAGTAAAAAAACAAAACAATATGATCTAACAAGAGCCCGGGGATTGATTACTGCACACAACTGTAACGTCAACTCATTCACATTATGAAATATTATCATGCTGTAAAAAAGACGAGAAGAAGATATCCGGGAAAGAGTTTGAAAACAAAGCGAGGCTAAGCTAAGCTGTTTGTGCCACATGTGACATTAATATCAGAAAGCAAAGCAAACAGCTGACGACGCGCACCTGTCTTCCTCGTGAATGCACCACCATCCAGACTCCTTGGAGACCCCTCTAACCATTTTGAGCAAAAAGAACTAAAACCCTTTAAAACCTGCATAAATGTCCACTTGTTGCTTCTCAAGTATAAATTCAGTCACACAGATATCACTCCGCTGACCTAACGCTTAACCTGTTAATAAGGTAATCTAACCATTGTCTCAGTTCGCAAAAAGTGGTGCCACGTATTGTTTCATGCATGACCCATTTCCCAAATTTCGCCCCCTAATCCATATATATATAGCTTGTTGTGACATTTCTAAAGCCTCCCAATGATACTAATAACTTCCATTATCATTTATGAGTAATAATTTTTAGGATTTCTATGGAAAAAATTATATTTATGTCTAATTTACATCATACAGAAGGAGTATGAGCCATGCCATTTGATTTGATTAAAAGAAAGAAAAGATTTTTTTAAAAATTTAATTATGAAACTGTGAAATTTGCTGAAAGGGTCAACACTCAGACAATTCATTTCAGTGATGTCTTTTTAATGATAATCAGGAATAGGCTATTAAGGTTACAGTCTCCACTCTCATTACACTTTAAGTTGTTTTCAACTTGGCAGTGTAGAATAATGTGATGATGAATTTCTATTTTATTATCAAGGCCTTATGAACTTGGGAAAACACAGGAGCCCTATGGTGCCATTTGCATTACATAATGACATGACAAACACCTTCAGTAAACCAAGAGATATCAAACATATCAAAATCTGAAATGAATCATTTTGGCCTGAAGATTTTTGGCTCTTTACAGTAACGGATTAGATCATGTACTTGATAGTATGTCGAGTCAGTGTCTTAATCAGAGCAGAGAAAATCCCTCCAAAGTAACTTTGATGTTTACAGTGCTTTGCTTTGCCCCTTTGCAATCGTGACTCAGAGAATGATTCATAGTCTCGTGGCATGAATAAAGTCTCCAAACCCGAACTTTCTGGGCCTAATGAGGCTACTCTCACAGTGTATATGTATGAGCATCCTTGATCTCTGAACATCACACTTCTCTGATCGTGCACATCAGTGTGGAGAGATATTCTAAAAGGAGTCAATGCGTTGGAGCCAAGTTCCTTGCTTGATATGCTTGTTATGGCTGTGGTAAAGAGGCAATCCTTGTCACTCATACTACAGGAATGGTGGCTCGATGTTTTTATTGCATAATTCAGAATGTCATTACATCAATATTCAGTTTACAGTTCTTATTTTGTTTCCAGACTGAGATGCTAATGTTACCAGCATTGCATGTAATGACTAGGTTAAATGTGACAATTTATGCTTGACTTAGTTGTGACAAATTGTTGGAGATAACAAGATTATTCTCTCTGCCAGCAGGCTATAGTATGTTGTTATGCCATTACAATGCATTTATTCAGTACCAGGTGTTCTGGATGTTTTTTTCAACAAGGAACTCAAATGAGAATAGCATTTCTGTCCCTTAGATCCAGGCTCATTAAAATATCACTGTGTTAAATTGGAGAGCCACCAGACATGCCCACAGCCCTGGTGAAGGCCTGTGTGGCCTGCCATGTGTAGGCTGTCTGCCTCAATAAATAGCTTGTTGAAATGCCTTATATTTCTTTTAAATTCAACTTCAGATCCTATCTCTACTGCATAGTGATGCAGCCTAACGCCCACAGAAGGACTCTAACTAGTTACCTATGAAGGGTCAAAACTCATTTGGGATAAATCTGTTATTGTAAAAATCAGGTCTGATTTTACTGTAACTGTCAACTCAGCTTAGACTCATGCTTTTATTTACATTTCTTGATTTTACTTCTCTTTTCAAAAGCATGCACTGTTTGGCACATGCAACCATGTCACTCTCAGGATAGGTAGTGATCAACATGCTGTATACTGTAATAAAGAAATGCATATAACTATGTTTAGCATGTGCAAATGGAATTACAAGGCAGAAAATAAGCTTGTCAAGGTGAATGACACTTCCTATTCCTATGTATGATTCACAGCAAACAAGCACCTGAAGCTTCACTGGTAATGAAGACAGAGTGCTTCCATCCCTCTCATTTGAAATTTACATGTTTGTTTCAACCAAACATAACAAAATGAAAATCTAGGTTTGTGCCTAATATTGCATTATATTAAAGCTTCATATGTATTTTGCAACATGATACTGTTGATCTCTGATATAAAAGCAAAGTGAACAGATAATTGAGCAGAAAGATTCTTTCTTTTCTTTCTTTTTTTAAGCTTTTCAATGCTGGTTGTTTAACTGCTAATCTGAGACCACAGCTTTTCAACAATTGAGCAGATTTGAAGTGACACCACAATCTGTGCTCCATGACTGGCACATCAACATGCTGTCAGTCAGCGTGTCAGCAGTGCAACAGTGCCATCTATGGTGGCATAGCAAATGGGCCTGGTCATCCATGACTAGTGATGACTTGATTGGACTGCACTCAGTTCCCCAATCATTACCGTGCCAATGAAGAATGGTTTGTCCCTATTAGTAAAATGAGTGTTTTTATGCCTGACAAAACCTAATGACTTAGAGAGGTGTATGTAATGTGCTGGAACACCATTATGTCTTGGCAACACGTCTTAATAATCTCTGGACATTGTCCCTTGCTTTGCAAAAAGGACGTTCACCCTCACCACCCTTTATAAAAGGCTGCTATTAACCCCCAGATTACAGTGGGCATGAGCTCTTTTATGCCTGGACACAGTATAGGAAATGTGAAATGCTATAAGGAGATTGGAGGCAACTACAAGTTGTAATGGGGCATAGAGTTTTTCAATTTGCATGCTGTGATAGGTAGAGAGGCAAGACCATAATTTTTATTCGCTTATTTTCAAGGTCATGGACTATTTCCTGAAATTTAGGTTGGTGCACTTTAGAATAATCATACTTGTGCTAGGTAAGAAATTGCTTTAACACCCTTGCACACAAATGCCAGTCAAACTATGATCCCATTGGGGAAGGGTGTTTTTTAAATTAAAACAAAGTTACATAGTTATGCAATTAAAGTTATAATAACAATACAATCTTTAATTATGAGGTTCACTCAGTAAGGTCTCACTGATTAGATGCCCAAATATAGATGAGATTAACAAGATGTGATGTTGAAAAAAGAGGCACTGGAGGTGCAACTCTATCAGGAAATATTTTTTTCTCTGGGATTTATAGGCTTACAAGGATATGAGAGGCTTTTACTCATTCAATTTTAGAAGAGTGTGAAATCCCTCTTCATGTAAATGAAACAATCAGCATCAACTTAATAAGCCTTTTTAAAGCATACTTCATAATGATTTCCTGAAATTCAGGCAAAAGAACAGAATTTAAAATCCATATAAAATGCATTACATAAGCCCCTACTCACACCTCAAATCCCAGTTTTGAAATCCAATTTGAGGTTTTAATCAGAATAACCTAGTAATCATCAGTGAGGAACAAAAAGCAATTATCAGCCATTCATACAGGCTGCCTTTTTAAAAATCATTCGACAGTGATTACATAAGAAAAATGGAAAATGCTCAGTTGATTCAACATCCTTCATTATCACGTTCACTGAAGTACAAATACCAAAAGGGCTTGCATGCAGTTAAATTAACAAGCGGGAGACAAGCACAGGATTCATATGCCACTTGTCAATGCTCATTTACCTTGCTGACCCCACATGTCCACTCAATTTATGATGGCAATGAAACCAAAAAATAATTGCAGTATTTTGCTATTTAATGGAATTTCAGGGCTGTTGAGGGCAGAGTGTTACCCACCCCACAGCAGCATAAAACAAATCCTCGACCAAAGAATGTGTTTGCTCTAATTCAGTCCCATAACATGCTGAAATCCAACCCAGACATTGCTTCCAGTGGGGAAAAGAAGTCCATTAAGCTGCAGCAGATGCATTTCAGTACTGTAGCTCGAAAACACCAAAAACATCTTTATAAGCATACATTTTTGCAGTGCATGCTTTCTACCAAATGACCTTCTCTTCACAATGAGTCCATACTGAGCATCAGTTTTTACAATCACATTCATGAGGCCTGCTTTATGGGACTCATAAGGCCACCTTCATCCAGGAGCATAATATGTTTGTGCGAGGGATATAAACTACATAATGTGCAATAAAATATGTCCTTTAATGAACTTTATAGAAAGACTGAAGCATCCACAGGAATGTAAGTATGGGGCACATAAAAAATTGCTAATGTCAACTTCCTGTACACCTGCTATTAAAGAATGTAATTTGTCTGGGCTTCACCTCCATTTGAAAGGTCAGAAATCCAAACACAGTCCTAGTCAACGATTATGCAGCACAAGCTCCCATTAAGTGTTTTTTTTCCAGAACATGCTACTATTAAAAATACCAGGGGTTCGTTGTTGAAATTTCTTTAACCATAGGTGTACACTCACTGTCAGAAGATTGAGATACTAAAACCCCTAATAATTCAAAGTTAGGTATTAGGCAGAAGAAATAACATTACAACATTTATAATTTTGAACTCTATTCACAGTTTGTCGAGTTTGCACTGAAATGATCTCATCATATCATGCTGTGAATTCGGCTGGAATATGATGGATGATAGCGGTGAAGGAGTTGAGAGGAGTGGTGGACAGGGCAGACCCTTACACCTGAGCAGCCAGGGATGGCTTGGCCACATGCTGTTCGCATCATTACACAGCCTCAGCCTAGACCTCTGGTGCCTTCCTGATTGATGGGATCCACTAGGCCAAACGGCCCAATGGAGGCGTTCCATCTAGACTATAGCCCAGCCCATTCATCTTGAGTCCCTAGAAGAGAGTGATGTTACTGTACATCTCGACCACGGCTGCACTACTTTAGCTTTAATCCGACACCTTGATTAAATACCCTGCTGGGTACAGTGAGGGTAGGATTTAGTATGATATGCTATATTGCACAAAACATAAAATGTCAATTTATTAGGATAATCACATGCACCACGTAATACATTGTTTTGGAGATGATGGCAGCAATCTACAATACTCTAAAATACTTAAAATCATAATTTAAGATAATTTCCAAACTTAAAAAACTCAAGAGCACTGCTAGCTTCAAGAGCAGGGGGATTACATGGTGATAAACAGCTGATGTGCAGTGTAGAAGTGAGGTTGTTAAAAACAGTAGTGCTATTAAACACAAAAGCATTTTTGTCCTTTTAATTGTATCTATATAATGGAGTGACACCACCACCATACTTAAGAGAAAAATACTTTTTTGTTGAGAACAGGCTGACTTGGACCTAATACATTTTGTTATTTGGTCCATTATAAGCATATAATCAAGTAGTATTTTCTAACATGACATGCTCTGAACATTTTATTCTTTTTATTATGCTTTTTTTAAATAAAAAGCAGACACTATGAATGGAAGACAGAAATGCTAATGACAATAGCAGTAAAAAGCCAGTAGAAATCAGGAGGGCATTGCATTAAGCATTAGCTGTGCAAAATCCACCATAATTCTGTATTAATATAACATAACATAATTACAATCAAAATGGTTTTGAAGCAGCAGACACTATTTTACAAATAAAGCTAGATTGCTGCATTAGTTTTACGCCAGGTTTGGCTGCTCTGTGTGTTCTATCAACAATTGACAATATCTATCTTATGTTCATTTTTAATATGGAAGGAGGGACACAAATTCCCCAATGAAAGCTTTCAGTTCACTCTAAATGACAGCTTCAAAGTTTCTGACTGTGCACTTAGTGTCCATAGCATGCAGCCTGTGAGCTTATTTTCAGTACATGACAATTATTGACATGCCATTTCTCCATCCACAGGGAAGGAACGGCTATAACAAATGAATGCCTGCTCGCCCGCCCCTTTGGATGCTCTGCCACTACAGCCAGATGTAGCAACCAGATGCACACAGCTTGTCTGCTACCTTGCCGCTTCAATAACTCTCATTACGGTAATTGTTGCTTAATGTTTTCATAATCTGCTGCTTATAGGAAAGTATTTTCTTTTCTCTAATACCATAGCTGTCTCTCAATGGGCCTATTCTCAATGCTATTTTTTAAATTCTTTTTTTTTTTCATACCAGTAATGAAATGGGAACAGTCCCAGCTGGCTGCCTTCCCTGATCGAAGAAAGTCTCTGGGAGAAGGCCGGTGGTTTGAGTGAGCGACAGAGCCATCACAGAAAGGCCAATGGATTCCGCTCTTCTGATTTAATGAGTCACTCACATGCCACGTTGGCACCACCTCCCAGCATCTGGCACTTGGGTGGCCGAGCACATTCACAGCGTTTACTTACATTTCACCTCTGCCGTTACTCAGAATGAGTGATTGCCTACTTAGCCTTCCCATACAGGGTGTTTCCATCCTAAAGACACATGCACCTACACACACGGAAGTATTCTGCGAATACTGAGTGATAATACTAATATCACAAGGTAGAGATAATCTCTACTAAAACCTGCATGTAAGCCCAAAAGGAGTTTTATTTTCATGTGAAAATTTGTATTCACCCTGGAGGGTTACGGTTAAACCCTCCTTGCAATGTATGAAAAATTACCCACTTATTGCCTTCATAATCTGTGATTTAGACACAGACAATGTTTTTGACAGACCATGAGTGGCTGATGCTTCGTTTTTGCTGAATAACGCCACTGTGCAGCACTGTGAGACAACAGTATAACAATTTGATGTCTTACACTAAATTGACCCTATATTTAAAACTCAAGTCTCGGCAGGTACATAGTAGCAGCCAGATCTGTTGGATGGAGGTAGCAATCTGTTATAATAATCTTGTTTACTGTTGTTTAATTTTAATGACATGTTTTGCAATATCTCCTTATACATTAGAGTAAGTACAAAATAATAAATATCTGTAAAAAAAAAAACTGTAAAAAACAATTAGAAATACCACACAGTTTAAAGGGTAGGTATGAACACTCTAACATATACAGCAACAACTTGCTGTGTTTTCCTGGGTCGTGCTATAGCAGGTCCAGTAGAAGTCCAGTGTGATCGCCACTGCCAAGAACTTTGTGCTGTCAATTAACCTGCCAGCGTCAGACATTACTCCAAGTTAAATGTTTGAAGCTCTTATGTATAGTTTGGAGCGTTTCTATAGTGTATTAATGTGTTTAGACTTTTGTTGTGTGAAATAATTTTTCAGGTTTCTCCTCCATTGAGGTCAGAGCCAATGATTTTATATTTCTTTATTAATATATTTTCTGTGCTGAAATATTAGGCTGATATTTGATATCGGTGATCTGTGGTCCCCTGACTTGCTAACAGCAGTAATGATGACTGACTAATCCATCTGTGGATCATTCATTTCTCTCTAATTATCTCACATGTGCATTGTGCTTGCCCGTGACATTTAGCAAGGGCTTTTTCAGTAAGTCACAGGGTGGGCCATGATGCCATTAGGTGATAAGGTTCATTTATTGTGGGGCGCTCATCAGCACATTTTCCTGCCTTAAGGCATAAAATACAATCCACACTGATTAGCATCAGCCCCATATCAGGAGAAACATAATAGCCCCACTCTGAAGGTGAACCTTTTGAGAGCACAATCTTTACTCAACACAGACAACTGCCACAGATTGTTTGCAGTTAGAGGATTATCTCTCCAGCTTTGTGTCCCCAGCATTGCTTACACAGGATGGATGGAGTTGTTTTATATTCACATAATGACAATAGAGAATTCTGTAATTAAATCATTAAGTTACAGCATGCCCTTCATAGTTATAGCTTGCACCTTGATGTAATGTTGCTGTCAAAGTTTATAAATTGATTTTAAGACAAATTAGAATTGAGTGTTTCATCTGACTCAGTAATTGAAATGACCCAGTCATCTGTTTGCCCTTGGGAAGGAATGCCTAAAAAAATACAGTTGCTGTAAATTTATTTTCATCTACTGCTGCACCAGTAGGCTTCCTATATCTGTACCCCACTCAAATATGACATTACAGAGAATCTAATGATACACAATGCATTATCTTGCTTAGCTGGCTAAATATCAGATGTGATCAATTACAAGCAGAAGTTACACAGTCTAATAATGAAGTTGATTATGTAAGAGAAACCACCTCCAGCACTTGTTAGTGGATGTAATGATTGGGACAGCTAATTAGTTGGGTTGGTTATCTTTGATTTATATAGCCTTTCCTATCATTCCTTAATCAGCTGAAAGCAATGATCCATGTGCAGACAAAACCCATTTAATTACAAAGTCTGTGATCGTGACAGAAATCCCAAGCTCCGAGAAGGGTGTTTAAAACTCACATAAGATTGTCACATTTTCTACATTGATAATTCAGATAATTGAGCTGTAATTGCTATCAAGCTAACATGCAAGGGAATCATTTACTTACAGCAAGAGATTTAAAAGCAGTAAGCTGTAAGTCAGTTATGTAGGTAAGTGTCTGCTCTAGATAGAAGTGTGTGTACTACAGTGAGCTGTATGTGAATAACACAAGTCAATGTATTGATAGAAAAAAAACAAATTTAACCATTACTGTAGGCAAAATCTCCAAGGCCTACTAAAGTTTTAGTATACTGTTATTTTCTTTAATGTTACATAAATATGGATAAATACATAGTCAAATGAAATGTGCTTTGATATAGAGTAAACACTGGCATATGAAAAAGTGGCATTTTCCACATTTACAGGCCTGCTGCTTGGGAAGGCCTAAAACAAGCAGCCAAAGAGAAGTCATGAAGGACATCAGTTCGATCAGTGGCATGGGAGTAGAAAAGAGACAGAACATGAATCTGAAGAGATATATTGAGAAAATCAATAAGCATAAGAACTGCTACAAACAGGTTTTGACAGATGGACACACACTCTCACTCAGACTGTGCAAACATTGTTCTGACTGTTGTGTTGTTGAGCCAAGTTTTCTGTGCTGTTATCCTTTTGAGAATCACATGCTAGTGTGTTGAGTCAAATACAAGTTTTGTTTTTAGAATGCTATGGAAGAAGAAATAGATGATTTCTTAGAAACACATAATCATTAAAAAAGGGCTGAATACATTTATTTGCCAATAACAAACTTGGCTCCCTACAGTTTTGCTAATAGGGAAACATGACTTGAATCTCCATGATTTGTTTACCAATATAATAAAGCACAAACTAAAAATTCATATGCTACAGTGTAATGTTTAGCAGGAAATTGTGTCTGAGTTGTAACAAATAGTAAACAGTAATATGTGTCTTTTGCTTTTTTCTTTGAGTTGAACAAAACAAAACTTTATGGACTTAAAAATTTGTTGCTAAACCCAAAGACTGTTACACTCACGCCTCCACACAGAACTAGGCAAACCTGTGCTAGACCAGTTTGCTAACATAAACACTTACAGTATCTGATTCACTGTAATGCAGTACACCATCATTAACAAGTGATATATGCTCCCACTGTTGTTCAACTTAAAGATAGTGTGCCAGAATCTGCTCACTGTGAAACATTAGACAGGCAGTCAACAGCCCATAAAATAAATAAAACGATATGTGTTACATAGGGTATCCAAACTTCCTAAAACACAGAATTATCATCTGTTTTGATGGTGGCTACAGAAACAAACCTCTTTCTTAGCAAGTATGGATAGCTTAGTTTTGCTCTTGTGAGAATAAGCAGATTTGTTTTCCAAACAGTCTGTAACCATGGCGAAGCCGACATCATCATGCCAAAGCATCTCTCATTCCCTGCAGCAGAAAGCAGCTGCGCATGTTAGGACCAGTAGACCATGAGTCCTCCTACTATCTCTCTGTTCTTCAGAATACAAGGGCACCTCTGACCAGAGGACAATTATGACAGATTTAATAACAAAGGAGGAATTTGCTAAAAAACAAATACAAACATTACAGTTTGATGGCTCTACCATGGTATCAAAAAGAAAGGGTTGGTCTCTATTCTAACCATAAATATTATGCACCAATGTTCAATCAAGTAAAAACAAATCTACATCAGATGGGTCAGAGATACGAATTTCACCACTGAAAGAAGAATTGGCAAACCAAAATGCAATGCAGCCACAAGACCATGTGTTTTGAGTGGGAGTGTGAACGCAATCATACACTGAGTAGCTAGCTATATTTATACTTTAAACTCATGCAAACACCTTTGATTGAATATAACATGCTCACTCCAGAGCTTGTTTGAATCATATGACATTACTAGCTACAGTAGTAACTGACAAGCCATGTTGAAGGAACCAGGGTTGACCAAAAATAAAACTTTTCATCAACACTTCAGCAGCAAATAACACACTAAACAACACAAACTGAAATCTAACAATATAAGAGAATTTGAGTGTGGATTTTCACCCCTTAAACCAGCATTCAAAGCCCATTCCCTTGATCATTCATTTTTATCCTCTGAGTTGATGAAGCTTTATTTGTTCCTGCTATTATTAGTTCACGCTTTCCGTTTCATCAGTAACTCCAAAGCTATTTCATGATAATCTCTAGGATGACATTGAGATGATATTAGACAGTCTGATCCACACTTGCACACTGACAACACCTCTATGGCGAAGCAGTACCAAGGCATTACAGTGCATCTAATATGTCCTGCACAGCGTGGGTATCACCCAGAGATTCATGTATCTCATTAAATTGTAATGTCATATATATTTGGAGAATTCTTTGAAGTGAAAACTGTCCACCTTTGATATTGTCTTCACCTCCTGGAGAAGAGGTTTGGGAGAGAACACTAATGGCCCGTTACTTTGATTTAAATCTGTGTGACAAAAGCATCTTTGCTGTTATTACCTTTTCTAAGAATATGCAGTGGAATTGCCCTCTTTCTGCTCTGACTGTATAATTTTATGTCAATCATGATAGAAGGAGCATCAAGTGAAGCAAAATGATATGAAACTATTTGATCAGGCAAAGTCCTATGAGGACAAAGTCATGTTTATTGGTTTCATCTCATTTCTTTATAGCTCATTACATGTCAAACATCAACTGCAGTGAAATACATTACAGAAGTACAGTGTGTGTGTGTGTGTGGTCTGAATGAATTTGTTTTTTAGCCTGGACATTATTAACACACCATCTCTTGATTTTCATTAATAGGGAAGCATGTTCATTTGCCCTGCCCCAAGCATTTATCAGACAAAGAGTGATAGTGTCGGGTCCCATTACAGTTTTAAAATAGCCCTTAATTAAAATCAACGCAATTCAATTAAGATGAGCTTAAGATTCATGTATGTTAATTACAAAATTAAACGGTAGGTAAGCATTATGTGCCTTTAAAAAGAAAAAAAAAGAAAAAAGCCTCAAGTGCTATTCTGTTATCACTGCCTGTACTTTGGTTGTTGCTAGAGACATTAAATGTCATGATAACACCTACACAATACAAGAATAGTCAATGTGCAAATATCACATTATCACATTTTGAAGCACAGGACAAGCCACAACAAAGGATTCCCCAGTGTTATCATTAGAAAATATTCACTTTATGAGTTTGACATTTTACCATTATAATTATAATTTATCACCAAAGCATCTGATACACTTGTGGAATTACAGCACTTCGTTTAGTTTAAAAAGCAATTTCAGCTGAGGCAAAAGAGCTCAAAATAAAATGAATAGCAGTAAAATATGCTCCCATAACAGGATGCGAGCAAATCCTTTTTTATGAATGTCAACTACTTAGTGTGCTTTCTTGCAAAGTCACAAATTCACTGCTACACACAACAAAAGTCACATTTTGCATGTAAGCATTATGTTAACATTTCCAAATAACACAAGTCTTATATACATATGCAGTGAATGACAGCATACAAACTGCCTCATATAGTTATGAAAGAATAGTTCAGGTGTTATACCCCCATACCCCCAGGACAAGCAAAGGTGGCATAGAAACTGTTATATATAACATAGTTATAACTATAGGCCATGGTGTAATAATGGTGATTATATTTGGGGATATTTTACAGTAATGTCCGCGAATACATGCTTTTCTTAGCTGAATCAAAATGGCTGTACAGCATGACTTCAACTATAGAGATTTTTGTTGTCTTAATAGTGTCACAATAGTGTAAACATTATTTTTAGTTCCTATTATAATTATGGTACTTGTTATTTTCACAGTTTTTAGTTTTTGAAATAAAAATTCAGTAATCAAGCAAGTCTTTGTGTGTAATTTATGCTTCGGTGATTTGAATCAGTGATGTGAATATAGAGTTTGCTTTTTCACAGTATATACTAAAATGTCACTAAAACTCTGTGGAACAATGTTAATCATCCCACTGTGTTGTTTTATTAATAGAAATAGTACAGGATTCCATTAGCAGAAACATCAGAACAAAAACAGACACATTTCAGTGTAGCTCAAAGTAAAAACAAAAATACAACATTAAGCTCTCTTTTCAATTAGCTGGAGCCATAACAGATCAGAATTTTTCATTTGGAAATACTGGTGTAATAACTGTTTTAAGATAAAAGTACAAACATTGTAGGTAAAAATGTTGCAATGGTTGCAAGAATGCCCTAGGTTTGAGCCTGACCTTTGGTTTGGTCCTATGTGTTGATTTAGGATGTTTCCCAAGTGCCTGAATGGTTTTCTACTCATTATTCAGAGATGTTCTTATCACTGTTGAATTGGAAATTCAAAACCTCAAACCCATAGAAACAATCTGTTATATTAGTTTCTTAGTCTTTTGCTGATAGACAGACAAAATGAAATTCATTTCAGCAGCCTAAGGCTGTTCTTTCCATATTTGCATTATATTTGCCCAAACATACACTAGCAGCCAATTCAGACACTGTTTTGCAATCAATATGAAGTCCCACAGAAATTAATTAATGAAGTCAGAGCTGGGGTTGTTGCGAGTTCAGCCTTACCTGACCAGAATTAAGTGAATAAGGTGAGTCAGAGTTCTCAGTTTGTTTCATAGCTGCTAAGACATGCAGGAGCAAAGATGGTGAGCCACATTAAAACATTCTAGCTTCATAAGTTTATTGTTATTAATGACATATAAATTTTTTTAAAAAATAAACAGGTAAGCAAACTGACTGATATTATTTCATTTGTGGAGTCTTTGTTAACAAAGCTAGACTACTGTAGAGGATCAGATGTATGCTCTTTGTTCATGGTCATTTCCTCATCAGCGTGTTCCCCAGTCCCTCCTATAAGATCTAAATCAGAGCAACTCATATTGTGCCATGCCTCCTGCTTAGTGCAGAGAGGACATTCAGTGACCTTCTCACTGTGTTCACTATCATAATGTGAGCTGAAAAGGTCATAGAGGGCTACACTCATACTAATGATATGTGTCCTGATGGATATGATTTGAATTGTAGCTACATATGAAGCAAAACTGCTATCTAATTAATATTTAATATGAAAAGAAGCAAAAAGGGGTACAGCTATGTAGCAACATGAACATCTCAGGTAGGGTGTCACTTCAGCTATTTCCATAATGAGGATTTTATGCCAGCAATCATTTTAAAATTGTTTTTAAAATGTAATGTGTTGCACTTGAGTGTTTCATCTAAGTCCTGCAGGTAGGCCTTGATTGAACCAGCTTTAATCTGGTATCATTTATATGCAAATCTGTGTGTCTGTGTTAATGTCAATAGCACACATTAATGCATCCTCATGTTAAGGATCAGATGCTATTAGTTTGAGATTTTATTTGAATAAGCGATGGACAGATTTACTGGTTTGGGTTGAAGGTTCATAGATGAGTCAATAATCTTGTTGCTGGGCATGTAAATAAATGTCTGCTTTTACTCCTCACAGCCAGTTTTTCCATATTCATCACACGGTAATCCATGTGCACGGGCATGTATGAAGTCTTGGGAAGTGCTGGCCTGCAAAACATCTTTTTACATGACTACACTCTTCAACATGTTTTGTAAGATGTGTTTATATCAATACAGTGAAATGTTATCATGAAAACATCTGAGATGAGACACTGCTTTTGGTTTTAAGTTACCTACTACAACATCTCTTAGATCTACTATGGTGAACAGAGGTGGGATCAAATCTAACCATCTGAGTTCTAGGCAGTATCTTGTGAATCACTACAATTTATTTTCCCCCTTAAGTTTTTTGTGAAGCATGTACATGGCATCTTATTGTTATGAAGCTAAGACTTTGCATACTGGTGACTTTATATATGTTATATATATATATAGGTTCTGTCAATACTAATTAAATAACTACAAAAAAGACAGTTTAATATTGATATTTAATTATGAAACAAATTGATATATGAAAATTTAAAGCTTGTGTGATTTGTTTCTGGAGTGCATAATGTCTTGTCACAGTTCATCATATTTTAAAACAATGATTTTGATTTTAGCTGTGCGTAGGAGTGTTTTCCACTGTTTTTATAAAACACTGATACCTGTCAGCCTAGCATGCCTCCCTGTCTATTCCAAGCTGATTTCTAGCAGTTCTGACTGCAAATCTATAGCCATGAGGAGTCAGCATAAAGCTCCCCTATCAATAACAGAAGGAGACAGAAGGAAATATAAAATTGTGTTAGATACCACCCCATGTCAGGGAGCTGCTCTGACAGATAAACACTATTTTTCTAGTCCTTGTTACTACTGAAAATAAATGTTTTCTTATGCCACTTAATATTAACAATCACACATTTAAAAACTACAAGTAAAGAATTATGCAAGGTCATTTTCAGTGTGGTCTTGGCTCTATGATCATAATGTGGTTTGTTCATTTGTATGTCCTTAGTGAGCGGGTTGTAGGATTGTTAGATAAATACCATAGAATACAGAGGATGGACACAATAAAAGAAGCAAATGTACCTTCTGAGAATGTGACTGCTGCTAGTAAAATAGCTGTTAGTCATTTCTCTTTGTATGGTCAATGATCATAATGCTGCTGCTTGGGTTTCACCTATTACACACATCCGCTTTGTAGGTTGCTTGCTCTTTGCAAACCAACATAGTTTCTGTGGAAGAGTTTGAGATGTTTGCAAAGTTTTCAGAGGATGTGCTCATGCACCAGTATTTCTACTTGCTAAATGGCTGTTTGAAAAAAAATTACACACACCTCATTGAGAAAATAGATTCATTTGCAAACTGTATTCCATAGCACCGAGCACTTATGAAGCATATCTTTCCAACATGTAATTGTGTGGAAACTAGTAATAATTACTGATATCTTTGCAAAATAGGCTGTCTGGTTATTTGGAAAGCCTGGAATTATTTTTCTGGGGAAGGCTAATGGAACAATTTACCAGACACTGAAAAAAAAAAAAAACCTTGGCTGGTCTATATGAATTTTTTGGCTGCAGAAATACAATCAGTACATGCAGACATATCTCTCAGGACAAAGATGGTAATGGATCCTTAATCTGCATACATTAGCATATCACAAAAACGAACAAGGACATTAAGAGGCACCATGTCTTTAACTTCATTGCATTAATTCTGCCTGGATGGAAACTGACTGAGTAAATGTGACTAAGTATCTATTGAAGACACACTGTTCCCTTTAAATGACACTCTGAGAAGTAAATTATTACAACAAATATGTGATTGTGTTGTCTAACACTGGTCCAGTAAGTGGGTATAACATATTATTATGGTCAGCAGCTCTGTTTATTTTACTGACATGTCTTAGGAACTAAATCTGTGCACAAAAGTATTTCATAACATTTTTGAACAGTTGTGTGACATTTCAGGTTTATAAAGAAGGAGTGATGGAAAACTGGCACAGAAAATCATTTTGTCAATATGTTCATTAAGAAGCCGCTTTGCCTCTTGGTTGAAAGGTCAATATTATAGTTACGTATATAACCACCTTTTCAACAGCACATAAATAACTAATTCATTCTGAAGCAGTGCCTAACTAAATATTGAATGAAATGATCTTATACTTGTATAGCGCTTTTCTACACTTAAGTGTACTCAAAACACTTTTGCATTATTTGTCCATTCACCCATTAGCTCACACACTCAATCACCAGTGGAACAGCCACTAGGGGCAACATGGGGTTCAGTGTCTTACCCAAGGACACTTTGACCTGTGGACTAGGGAAGCCAAGCCCGTATTATCTTATTCAGAAAGAACTGTACAGTGTCACGGTGAGCGATGACCTAACCTACAGGAGAGATCACAGAAGAAACAAATACATTTTTGATAATTAGATAAAGAGTATTACAAATTCTTTAAACTTATTCCTCTTTTAAGGTGTAGGTGTAGAAATCTGTATATTTCAACTGGGACAAAATGAACGATCACAAACATCACTCTCTCTCACTGTTCTTTCTTTCCACACACAAACATCAAACAGCAACCAGACAGCAGATAAACAGCTCATTAAAATAGGGGCATGGCATCATTCACTCAATCTGCACCACGTTACAGAAGAAATAACAAGGCAAACAAACAAAATTCTCATCCAAGAACACACCTGGACAAAACATTTTCTAGGACATTAGTCAAATCATCTAAGAAGATGAGAATTAAAAGATGAAAGCCAGAAACACAACATCAATTAGCTCCAACAGTAGACAAAAAAATATATAAATATAAAATATAATACAGTATATAAAGACAGAGTGTTGTTGCCAAAAAAGTTACTTATGTATATATACAGTATGTTACTACCAATTTTGACTTTTAGCATTTTGCTATATTTTAGTACATTTACAATTTCATTTTGTTTCAGATAATGTTGCATGGTTTCTTTATGTGTTTTGTGTATAGGTGTGAGATGTGGGTCAGCACCAAATACAATAGGTCTATACAAAAGGTCTAGCCTCGTGGACAAGGCTTGTGGTCGTGTCTGTGTGAATACTGAGCAGTTCACTGCAACCTCCAGCCCTCAGCAAAAGGTCACCTGGCATTTGATTAGGATTGTTTTCTTGAGGCCTCAAAAACCAGCAATACCTGGAATACTCTGGGAAATTTACAATTTTGAGGAAATATATTCCCCATGGCCTGGGAAAGAAGCTTCTTTCACTGAGTCTGCTCCCAGTGTGACCAGGACCCAGATCCAGAAAGAATGGATAAATAATTTAATACAATGATATTTTAACAATTAAAGAATTTTTTTTTATTAATTTTGAGAAACAAACAATTAAATACATTTTGAGTTAGTAGCTCTTTAACTGACTAGAAGGACCAATCCGAGAGTTTGTCTTACACATTTTGTGTTTCTATTCATGTCAAATGCAATGTCTTGCAATAATAAAAAATCCTTTT
Organism: Mastacembelus armatus; assembly: GCF_900324485.2. Taxonomy (NCBI): domain Eukaryota; kingdom Metazoa; phylum Chordata; class Actinopteri; order Synbranchiformes; family Mastacembelidae; genus Mastacembelus; species Mastacembelus armatus. Next base: position 21,493,584 of record NC_046645.1, on the reverse strand, counting down.
AAAACATATGGAGTCACAGCAAAAAAAAAAAAAAAAACCCCAAAAAACATTACTTTAATTAATTGGCCTGTTACTTCACTTTCTACCACGTTTTACTGACATCTGTTAACAAGCTGGTGAGATATTCAACAAAGTACCACACAGATAAACAAACCATAAATATAACCTCCTTGCAGGGAGGTTTTGCAGGTTATTTTTTTTTAAAGAAACTGATCATACATAGCAGTAACTGACCAATATAAATCAGATATTAGCAAATTAATATTGTAATCTAACACTGGTTTTACCCATGCCCCAAGGTCTGTAAGTCTTCAGCCTAAATGGTTGTGCAGTGTCACTGCAGTAATGTTGTATTTCAAAACCCCTTTTCAAGGACTGTAAAAAGCCAAACCTTGCTATGGGAACGACAAAACGAAAATAGATGTCCCCTAGATTTTCCTGAAGATAGTCTGATATCAGCGCGTCTGGCGTCCTTCACCCCCCAGCCCTCCCAAAGGAGAGGCTCCGGCAATTACGAGAGAAGAAATCTGTGACAGGTAATGGGATTTTCTCTGCTTTTAAAGATTATTATGCTACTCAAGGGATGTGCAGGTGGTATAATACAACTCTTCTCTCCTTCAGACGATAGGCACATCATTTATATCTTTAGATCAGCTCCTGCCCCTTGTATGGTACAAAGACAAAGAGGCTTCACAGCTCACTTCCATCCTAACATCCTTGAACATTTGCACCTGACAGTAGCCAGGGAGAAATATACTTTGCAGGATGTTATGAGTCATAGGTAAAGATATTCAATAGAGAGATAATTGCAGGACACCAGTAAGACACTAAAAGTCTATAACTGAACAGCGCTGTGGGCTTTGTTGGCAGGCAATTTCCATGATTTTCACAGAGTAACATCTATTTTGAGGTGAGAATGTTACTCACGTTCCCACTTTGCATGAAGACAAGCAGAATTCACAAAATAGGTGTTATCATGCTGTTTGCAGTGGCAGACTTGTCTGCATTAAATTACCACAGACAGGCTATACATATCCAGCCCTCAGCAGAGGTGTTATGCAACTATTTTTCTAAAGTCGGTTGCAGCTTAAAGCCAGCAAATTATAATAATGCAAATAAAATGTGTTTTTTTTGTTTTGTTTTTGATATTTGGTGTCGAGATTAGGGCAGAACCATGAATGGACTGGATTTCAGACTAAAAAGTGAAAGTGGCTGCAGGGTATCTATCACAGTAAGTAAGTGTCACTGCTATATTTGAGTGGTCTTTTCATTACTCAGAAGCTTAGAAGATTAATAACAATGGTACCAAGAGTGCAATGTGAATATTATTATTTAAAAAAAAGGTTCTAATGTAATCATGATGTGAAAATTAGATTTGTCATCCTGACTGCTATATGCATACAACATAACCTATGTCATGTGGTATTGGCTAGATTTAGGAGCAATGTTCCTTGAACATTATAACTGTGGGAAGTCGTGGCCTAATGGATAGAGAGTTGGATTTGTAACCTGAAAGTTGTGGGTTGGAGTCTCAGGACCGAAAGGATTTGTTGGTGGGGTGGAGTGAATAGCCAATGCTCTCTCCACCTTCAATACCACTGAGGTCAGACCCTTGAGCAAGGCACCGAACCCCCATCTGCTCCCTGGGCACTGCAGCAATGGCTGTCCACAGCTCAGAGTCTGTGTTCCCCACTGTGTGTTTGCACTTTGGGTGGTAATGCAATTTCCCCATTGTGGGACTAATAAGGGTAATAACTTAACTTTATTTTTTGCTGAATGTGTGGGTGAGTAAAAGGACACATAGCATTTCATTGCAAACACTGACCATATATTCCAACTCATGTTTTTGGAAGTATCTGTATGGTATTTGGCTCAATGAGCTACTGGACATCAACTGCAAACCAAATTCATTTTCATGCTGTTAACACCAGTCACTGCCATGCAGTGCTGGAATACATCAGGAAAACAAAACAAACAAACAAGCAAATAAATAACCAGTCATGATTTGTTTTATCTAGAAGCAGTCAGGCGAGGCATCAGGCAGTGCACAGTTACTTTGGACTGCATTCTATTAAAAAAGATACTGCTAATTGTTAATATGTTTGAAACTATCTTTGTGCTAGTTGCTGATATGTGCTGTCCTGCTTTATGCATGTTTATTCTGAGAAGTTGTAGAGATGAAAAAATGTATCAAATGTACTATATAATTTATTTAGCTTGGTTTGCCTTACTCAGATACATTTAATGTTACAGAGGTGGAAACAAAACAAATTACAGCAGTTCTTTCGTTTCAGATTTCTTCCTTGGTTATGGAACATGAACATGCTTATTAATGGTATAATAGGAGGGCTATGGGATATGTAAATCCTGTGTTTGGAGGATTTGGAAAAGACTAAGACCACTGAGGTGTAGGCTTCCTGGTGGGGTGCTGAGATCACCCACCACGGCAAGCACTCTACCCTGTCTCCTGTTTGTAATATTTGAAAACAGGAAACTATAAAGCTTTGAAAATCAATGCACAACAGTTGTATGTAATAAAATTTTGCATAAAATTATGTAATATCATTTGGAAAATTATGAAACTGGTGATCTGTCCAGGGTGTACCCCTGCCTTTTGGCTGAAGAGAGCTGGGATAGGCTCCAGCAGGTCCCTGTGACCCTAAATAGGAATAAGCGGGTATAAATAATGAATGGATGGATGGAATATGATGACTTTTTAATGTTACCAATAGCAATGACAGAGCAGAAAATAGCAAAGATAATGGTCATTACCTGGAGTTCTTATGATGTGGTTGTGCCCCAGATTAAGGCCACATGCCTGATGCAGGTGAGAGATCATTTGGTTCAGGGTTTGACTATGAATACCTGTTAGCAACATTAGTGACAGTAATACAGACATTACAGTGTGAAATTCTACTACTATATTATTTTATTAAAATTTAATTTTATCAATTTAACTGAATTTATTGTGTGCAGGTTCTAAAGTTATGAATGATTGAAAGGATGTTTAGAGATAATTGTGATGCAGTGATGCAGAACACAAGACAGTTTTCCTCAAAGGATAAAGTATACCATGTCTTATGTTATGTATAGACAAAAAAATGAAGCAGCACAACATAAAGCTCTTGATTTACTAGCTGATCTCCTCTATGACCTTCACCTGTGATCACATGCTTGGGATAGTGACCAAATGGCAGTGACAAATGGCAGAAACTGACAGGATGAGGGGGTTATCAATAAGAGATGACCTCACTAGGAAGACAAAGTCATCTTTATTTGGAGGTTTACACGGCACAGAGGCCTGATTTGGTGGGTGGGGAACATTGAATAATTCAAAGTTGGACAGCCCTGGAACATTTCAGGCATACTAGATATTCAGTGTGTTAAAGGTTCTGTTTAGGTATTGTCAAGGTGCACAAAATATCTCGTTGTTGCTCTGATGAAGCATGACCAGCTATGAGCAGAGTAACGTCAGGAGAAGTTGCTTGGATAAAAACATTGGCTACTCAGCTCCTCCAACCATAACCCTGGCGTAGAAATAAAGCATAAAGCTGGATAGACAGCCAGATTTCTCCAAGTAAAAGAAATTTTCTTAATTTTCACTTTCCTGAACACTGCAACCTCCATAAACCATACACAGATCACTTACAACTCAATTTAAACTAAAGTATTGTATTTTTAGTATAACTCTTAGTATTCAGATGAGAACTGTATATTGTTTACAGCTTACGTTAACAATAGCACTGGAGTCTATCATAAGGTCTATCCTACAGATTTTAGATATCACATTAAATTTACAATAGTGACATTTTCATTTGGCTTGCTTGTATTTTAATAGCTCTGTTTGTCCATTCAACCATGCTGAAAGAAGTTATCTTTCTTTCAGTTATAACCGAAGCAAGTGCACCTATTAAAATCTGTCCAGTGAGTATGGAATGACTTTTAGACTGGCATTTATTAATGTGATTTGCATAAGAGAGTTGTGTCTGTCAATATGGGGAGCATCTGCAGGAGATGAAAAATTTGAGGCGGTACTATCTTTAATCTTGCCAAGATTTTTGTCAGCTGCACAGCTTGCAATTGTTATCACTCTGACAAAAACACACATATTTAAGCAAGCATACCCACAACACCCAGAGGAGGAAAACAGTGCATCATAGCTGCTGAAAATGAATGCAGACTTAAATTGAAAGCTGTGAGACATGAAATGTATATGGCAAAAAATATATGTGCTTTAAGGAAATTGCCTTTTTGGGTACAGACAAGAATAGGATCCAGCAGAGATAATTATTAATTTAAAATGAATGTTTACTGATTCTAACTGCCATCACTGGTTGAGGCCTTGTATTATAAGATGTGAGGAATGCAGGGTGTACTATGAAGTCTTATCTCTCTACACTGATTTTTTTTATAGTCCTTAAAGAACTTGCAGCAGGAGGTCCTTGAAAGGTTGGAAGGAAGCAGCCTACAACAACTTTTATGATGAAATAGCATTTCTAAAGTTAAGGATTTAAAGTTTAGTTTGGTACGGACAAAAGACCTATCTGAAGACTCTGACAGGAAATCTTTGGAAGGAATTAAAGGAATACATCACTTGCTGTGTGGGTTGACAATAGATAGACACTATTTTGACACTGAAATACATATATGCATGTTGGAAAATATACAACAAAAGCAATGCAATCTTTACAAGCAGATAATTAGTAGATACTATGGCTTAATCATAGTAAGCCAAGCATGAACCTGTTTTAATGTGTAATTTTTCTTGCAAAGCAGTTAATTAAAGATAATGGCAATGCAATGCCTCAATAACCCATATAAGATTCTTTCTATCAGCCAATTTATTTGCCCTCCATCTAACAAACATGTAAAAATATTCCCTGACTTGAGCTCAGAGACAAAAGGTGCATGTCACTGAGAGAGGCTATAAAGGCTTGTAAATATCATCTGACACTGCACTTCCACCCTGGTGGTGTTAACAAGAGATGAGGACTAGCTGTGAAAGGTCAGTTAGAGGACAAGTGTGGAAGGATACTAAGTACTGAGTGTATCACAAAGAAGGAAACAACTCTAAAATGTCTAACTTTTCTGCTGTGAACTTCATTTGAAAACCAGTTGTATTGTTTCCTGATATTGCATTCAGTGTCTGTGAGTGTATATATAACATCTTATATCATCTAGGACATTACATACCATGACACAAAAAGCATATAGCACACACTAGCATATTACCTACTTCACCAATGACATGTAGCTCTCAGTATTCAGGTCTGCACCAACACAAATCTTGTTAATCCCTATGACAAACACTGCATCTCCAATGTGCCATAAATCAAAGCAGGATACTGTTGTGGCGCCATCATTAGGGCCTAATCTGAATGTATCAGTTGGTGTCAACTGAGGGACAGAAAATCCATATGCTTTCTGTGTCTAGAGCTTGCTGGATTTCGGGTTGCCAAGTATTGTTTTGTCTTGGGCATGATATAGAGTAGTGTTGACCAACCTGCAAACAAAACCACCTGGTAGGAAAAGCTTCAATATTTGCTTCAAAGCTGTACGTATATGACAATGAATATGTAAACCATTACATAATACGCTTACAGGAGTAAGCATCTTCAGAGCCATGAGTGAGAATCCATTTAAACCAATGCTAAAAAATACTGATATTAAAAATCATATTTTATAATCATTCAGCCCCAAACTTATCAAAATCAGGCCAGGTTCCTTTTCTGGACCAACATACAAAAAATCACTCTTATCACACGAGGCTACAATTTCATACATGATCTCATACATCAGATGCAAGTGCTTTTCTGCCCTGATAAAGTGGTAGACTCTGGGTTTTCAATGGAAATTTACTGCCATCTAGTGTGTTTGTTGTGCAACTGCTTGCAGGTCTGACAATACAGCACAGGCAAATATAATTATGGCCCTCAGCTATCTAATAGTTTTCTTCACTGAAAAAGCTATGAGTCACTACACTTGGGAAGCAAATTGATAATTGCTCTTGGCTTCCCCAACAACTAACCATTACACTTCACTCCCATTAAACTCTAAAGGGCAGATCTCAGTCCTATGTGGATGTGTGTACAGTATTACTATAATGTGAAGGGGTACAATGCTAACCCAGATGCATGTTCACTCAGCTAAAAAGCTGAAAGTTATATTTCTTAAAAATCTGAAAATATAGATAATTTGACATTTTTAAAGAGTGAGCTGGAGGGCTGCCCCTTGATTTGAAATTCCACTTTACTTTCTCTTTGTGTCACTGAGAAAGACTAAATGTTCTTTTTGAATTCCTGTAGCATCAGCACAGTCTCATATAATTCCAACCATGAATTTTTCAACTACTGTACTTCCTGGAGTTCATTATGCAGACCTTATTGATTGACACCTGAGTTGGAATTTCTACACAATGACTTGTTACCACATTAGAAGCTAAATAAATGAAACTTCAACAGCCACCAGAGGGAGGTAATAATGTATGCTGGTAGGAGCAGCGCAGAGAGGCCTCATGTGAGAAGGTTATAGTGTGAGAGGTTTCAAATTTAAATGCTCTGCCAACTTAAAATCTACAGAACATAAACAAATCTGCAGTAATTTTTACAATAGTCATGTTTAAACTTTTTGCCACAAGTATGAATTTAATTGAATTTTATGTCACACTTCCTCTATCTTTACTCATTAGTGAAAGTATCATACTTTTCTAAATAATAATGTCAGAAGGTTTAAGATTTACAATGGACTTTAATTAATTTTTTTATGTAAGCACACTTTGAGGTGTTTATGTAGCACAAGTTGGTCCCAAACTGTGGTTAATGGATCCAATTGTTTTTTACTTTATAGCTGGCTTGAAAGTTATGCACACGTATTTGTGCTATAGGATTATATCCATGTTGTTAAGTGATCTTTCCCCCCATTGAGCTTTAACATCTCAATTCCAGATTTTTCTGAGAAATAAGGAACAGAAACAGAAAATAATGGTAGAGTATGCACTTGTATTTAAATGTATACACATTTTCAGTATACAGTGAATTTTATATATTACATATTTTGAATATACTCTGTGATTATAAAATGTAGAAGCATGTGATGAGTGACGTAATACAAAGTGATGCATTCTAAAGTACAAGAGTTTCTGTTACTTATTAATCTTATTAAACACTGATATGTTTCTGTCATTCCATGTACTTATTGAACACACCTCAACTGTGAACAAGCCAGTATAAATGTATTTTAACCACATACTGTAAACTGTATGATAACACAAAACAGACACTACTGTTACAGTAATAAAGACCAGCTTTATTTTGTCTTCTTACAACAGCTAGATTAAAGACTTTTCCAAAAAAATGGATACAAGTGGCATTTATTCCAGCTGAAATTACTTCTGTGCTGCAAAATGTTGTAAAACAAACATAGTATCACACATTATTGAAATCATCACTGAACAAAATGAGTTTTCCCCTCTATATCTCTGCACAGAATTGTTACTAACAGGACTGAAAAAGTGCCTCGCTGAGAGATTGTGCTAGTATTTTTTCTCAAATATGAGAAATATGATTTTATAGCAATAACTGATGTTTAGTGAATTAAAACCAAGAACTATTTATGCAGCTCATTTTTGTATATGAAAATGCAATGAAATATCTCATTTAAATCTCAAATGAATAAGCTCCAATGTGACAAGCAAATGTACATACTCTAGTCATAAAACCTATACTTTCATTCAGAATGTCACTTAAAATTGCCTGAGATAAAGAAAATCATAATCACATGTGATACAATTTAACATTTAAAGAACCATGTGGGAAATTAAACTGACATATTGAAAAGCACTTGGTGTCAGTTATTTCAAGAGCTTTTGACATTTTTATGAAGGAAAAGGAAAATAGTTTTTCTGGGGTAAATGTCCCATGACACAGTTCTGTTAAGTGGGAATGAAATGAAAAATCCAGTTGCAATATCTCTTCCAGAGCAGATAAACAAATATGATACAATAATATCAAACTCTCTTGGACTACTATTAAACTTGTCACAGCAATTTTATTTTTTTACCAACACTTCTAACAACAGAACTGACCATTTCTCATAGAGATGAATAATTAGCTTTGTTATAACCACTACATAAATCATAAGTGACCTGAGGTATAGAGCAGTCTGTGAAGAAGTTTGGGAATGCCAAAGTGCACAGTGCGTTGTCCTCTAAGGGCCCAGAAGCAGTCTCAGAATGACAGTAGAGTGGAGGCTGGGCTGGGCCTGTACGCAGACTCTCCCCTAGTTTCTTAGAGGGTCCAGAGCAGCTAGTCCAGGGCTCTGAGTAGAGCAGACCACCAACCAAATGGTGAGCATCATACGACGTAGGATCCGGGGCTCCCATCTCTGGCTGTACCCGGAGAGGCATAGTTTGATAAAGGTCCTGGTCACTAACCATGTTGCTGTAATCAGGCCCCAAGAGCTCAAAGAACTCTGCAGCATCAGGATTACCTCGTTCTAAGTCCTTCAACATCATCCCAGATGTAGAGCTGACTTTGGAGCAGTTGGCAGGCTCAGTAAAGAAAGAGGGGGGCAGATTGCGATGCCTCAGGGGAGGTTTCTTGGTTTTTTCACCCCTTATATCCTTCACAGGGCTGAAGAGGGCTGCCAAGCTCTTGCTCTGTAAGCTAGCCTGGACCCCATCACGCTTAGGTAGGGTTTTGCTCTGCAAAGGGCTGGGCTGAGCCAAAGGGGAAGCCTGTCTTTTAGCAGGGGTTTCTTCTACATTTCCAGGTGTTATGATGCCTGTGCACCTTTTAATCTGCTTCTGCAGATACTTCCGGTGGTTGACTTTCCTTTTAGATTTCACTGGCTTGTCCAGAGCTAGCTTGATATTGCTGGAGGCTGAGTCTATAAAGCTCAGCAAGTCCTTAGTGGTCTCTTTGTAGTCCTCGTCATTTTCTGCCTCGCCCAGTAGACTCACATCCAGACTTTTCTCCACATCGTACTCAATCACAGAGCCAGGGAAGCAGAAATTCATGAACTGTGGGTTCATGATTGCAGTCTGAACAGCCATTACTCTGTTGAGCCCAGCGGCTACACCTGTGGCATCCGCTGTGATCCCCGAACCAAAACTTTCCTCAGATCATGTCTTTTTTCCCCTGACAAACACTTGGTCCTGATGCTGCTCATGAAGTTCCTGTAAACATTTCAGAGTAGAAGTGACGGGCTCTGAAAAAGGCAAGGAGATCTTTCAGGAGGCTGGACGAATGATGTCAGAACATCAAAGAGGAGGGGCAAAGGGACTGAGGGTCTTAACTCTTTGCTTGTGCCTAACCACCTGCATCTAAGAGGGATTTGTCTGAAATTTCCTGCTGAGTTGAAGACAATAACCTCCGTCAGAACTCTCTGCCTCTAGTTTAACTGTTTGTGTGTGCCCTGAACCACAAAGACTTTCATGAAACTAGAAACTACTACTGCTGTAACTGTGAAGACTTCTAAATCCTTAGCACATTTTTTTGGCAGAATTCTCATTAAAATGTCTTTATTAACCCCAAAAGATTGTCAACCATTGTCAGAAAATTAGTTATTTAACCCTCAGAAAACTCATCTAACCAGCACCATTCTTCATGCAATTCCTTTTTTTTTTTTAGAGAATTTAAACCACCATTAAATCATCATGCATAAGCATATGTTTTTCCCATCTGGATTATCAAACAGAAGTTAACTTGTTATCTAATTACTGCTCATTTAGGCACCGAACAAACCCAGCTATCAAATCAAGGCTCTACAATAATGAGAAAACTTTCTTTTCTGTGGGAAAATTTGTGTGCACAAACAGATGCCACTATTTGGGAGATTCTTCCCAACTGCTTGCTTGTGTCTTAATCTGCTCATGGCAAAAGTTGATTCCTAGTGCATTCCCAGGCCAGTGGGAATTTCTGCCCTGGTCTGACAACTATTATGGGCTGCCTTTGACATAAAGCCCTACAGGGTCTAAATAGCCTCTATTCTTCGCCCGGCAGTGAAAGAGAGCTTTGTGCCAGAGATTCATTAAATTGCACCTCACAGCCCCTTCGTAAAATGGGTCTCAATAATGAACAGTCGATTTAACTAGAAAAGCTGCCGGAGCTGTTAAATTAAAGGGGAATAAAGTGCAGTTCAGGCTCAGTGTGCCAGAAGAAATGTTGACCTTAAGAAATCCTGGGTATGAAACTTCTGTTGTAAACAATAACGTATTTACAGGAAGTTTCTTGGCCAGCATTGAATACAATGAAGGATGTGTCCAAGAGCCTGACTGTTATGTTGCCAGCACTTATCCCAATTTAAGTGGAATTGCATTTCATGTCAATTTGGTGCAATACGGACTGTGAACCATCGCTTAACCATAGAACAAAAATGTGTAGCTTGCTGCTGCCGCCCACACATATTTTCCATTTGTTGAAGAATGCATCACTTTCTATCTGCCCTATCCTTTGATCACACAAGGCTTCATTCATCACTATTATTTAAGTTTTTAGGAGATGCTACTGCTGAATAACTAAAAGAATAACACTTCTCTTACAAATGTGCACTCTAAGGTGACGCAGTGACTCATTTAAGAGTTAAAGAAATCTTTTAGAAAGCAGTGAGGGAGTGAGACAGTCTTTCTTATGTAAATTCCTGCAGAGAAAAGGGACAGTGAAACTGATAGCATTGATCTAATTATTTGTGGTCCAGCACAAATCTATGACTAAATACAAATCCAGATTAACTAATGTAAGAGCAAAACTGATTCCAAAACAAATATCTTGCTATTTATTCAGCTGGCAATGTAAAACTTTCTGACATTTCAGTGAATCCATGTGGGAAAAGTGAGGAGTGAACTGTGTACTTTGAATAATTAGTTGTATTCAATTAACAGTCAGATATACTGTATATGTGCAGATTCAGATTTTTAGCTCATTAAAGTAAAGTGTAGAGGGAAAATGGAGGTCACCAACAACAACATCAAACATTGCATGGATTAAGCAGAGGAGCACAGAGCTTTTAACGCCTGCCCAACTGATTTCACCACCCTCTCTTTGCTAGCCGCACAATTTGGCAAAGTGACATCATCACAGTCGTGGTAGCCCTATCCTTTTTTTTTTTTCTAGTCAAGAGGCTTTGGCTTTTGTGCTGGTGGGTCATTCACATCACAGAGCCTGACGCACAGACCCCGGAAACAAGTTTCTATTGTTGCATAAAGGCTGAGAGGGCAAGGGGGTGGGCTTTGGCAGACTAGCTTGGAAAAAATATATAAACCGAGAGCCCAACTGAGGAGGTTTTGACTTGTTTCCACTCTAAAAGACTTAAAGATTGAGAACGTTATTGCTTTAATTCCTATAATAGTCCAATGTTTATTAGTGTTAAACGGGTTGTATTTTTAATTATGTTAGGGCCACGAGGGAAGCTTAATTAGAGAATCATTAGTAATCTATTGTGTCTTTTCCCATAGCCTAACTATGCAGCTCCACATTGTTAAGATATAGTTAAACATTACCATCAAACCCTCTGTCCCTCAGAATTTACTTATTCAGCAGCACCCAACCCCGAGGGAACAGGGTGCTCAGTGCAACGTGATGTGACACACACAGGCTTAAGCTCTTCCTACTAGTGTGTGGTCCCTGTCTGAGCAGGGACATACTTGGAGTTTAGGGTCAAGCGAATACTAATAACACCTTTGATTGATGGCCAGTGTCAGAGACTTAGAAAAGCCTGGCAAAATTAATGACCTCTCAAAGTCCTGAGAAAAGTTTAAAGAGAGCAGTTAGTGGTAGAGACCCTGTCCTCCCCCATGTTTAGCTATGTTTCTTTCTACAGGGGCGTCTGAAATTCAGTCAAGCCTGTGACAAAATGTTGGGAAAACAGGCTTTGTGTCTCCTGGTAGAAAATCAACCCACACACTATTGCAGGACATGATCCTGATGTGCTTCACAAAGTCATGTCATGTCAGGAACTTTTGTTTTAAAAGAGGAAGGGTAGTTTAGAGAGAAAATTGAGAGAAAAGTGTAGTTTCATGACATTTAAAATAAGAAAAAAAAAAAAAAAGCAAGGAAAAACATTTTTTGACTTCATGATGAACTACAAAAGGCTTTTTGGTCCCTGCCAATTCCTGCACACACTCACCATTTCACTCTTAACCTTTCATCAACCTTTCTCAACCTCTCCGGTACCCCAGGAGTTGTATTAATAATTTTACTAGCAGGGGGGAAACCAGGGTCTATGGGCTGCCCTGGTGCCACAATTTAGAGCTTTAGTGGCAACCAGTGAATGAATGTGTGCCAGGGGGAATCCCACAGGTTAGTCCACAGGGGTGAGGTCAGCAGGCGTAGCTGCAATAACCTCCTACCACTTGCTTTATTGGCCTCCTCCGATTGGGTTTTTATTAAATCTCAAACACATGCAATTGTTCATACTAGATGGAAGCAACTTAAAAGCCTCAGAGTTTCTAAAACGTGACAGTCTGGTCCACAGAACAACCCTACACCTAAATATGATTAAAAGAAAACTGGAAAGATTATATGACAATAGCTTTTTCAAAAGTTTCATTAGAGGACACGTTTCTTGGGATGACATATTAAAAGTGCAATATAAGATATAAACAGAAAACCTAAAAAGTGTAGAAAGGCACTGTTCTTTTAATAACAAATCAAGTTTAATAACATGCTTTGCCGTGGAAATTTTCAACAAAGTAGATGATCTTTGTATTTGGTGCCCAACTTTTCTCCAGAGACGTATTTAAGTGGGAAGAAGCATGTTACAACATACAGCAGTTTTCAAAGAAATATGCCTAAATAACATCAAGAGCTAATCAACATGAATGACACCAAATAAACAAAAGAGTGTCAATTTGTAATAGTGAAACTACTGTAAATGACAAAATGTAGGTCTGACTGAAAAGAAGAAAACATGAGCTAGGAAACAGTGAGGCCTTAATAGGATGTGACAAACTCCGGAGAAGAAAACTAATTGACAATGATCTAGTCTTATGATGATAACATTATTACATGCATAAACAAAGATGATCAATCACTTTTACTTCAGAAACAGATCTTATAAGACAATACTCTTATAACTTCAGACCCTAGGGACTTTATGGTTTGGCATAAAAATGGAGTGTCGTGAAGAAACCTGTCATCTGATACTCCCACAGTGAACACAGCTATATAATTAAGATTGTAAAAAAACATTCCCAAGTGATTGAATTTGAGAATTAAAGAAAGAATGTGATTTAATCATGTCCAGCATTGATTTAAAAAGGATAAACTTTGGTATAGCGTCTGAGAAAGCACCCTGTGAAAAACCATGTCATGCAAATGACTGCTATCCTGGCCAGGAACACCGTGTGTCTTTTATCAACTAAGTTTTTGATGTTTGAGGTGTCTTTGTAGCCTGCCTGATCCACTGCTGAAAATACTTCACCTCTAACGCCCGAGCTGCACGAACTGAAGGAGGGTCATGGTCGTTGCTGTAACGGAGGTCCAAATGATGGGCTCCTTCAGGAATCATAATGGAGATCAGAGAATCTGTTATGTTATAAGTTACTCCTCCAGCCAACCATGGGTCGAGTCCACCATTACTGAAATACAACAGCAAAGAATACACACTCATACGCATACAACTCAAATCATAATGGATCATATAATGCACTTCTCTAGTCAACGCAAAAAAATTACATAATTGCTGATTTTTGGTGTAGGTTTTTGTGCATTACATTGGTGATACATCAGGATTCTCAACATTTTGTGAATGTCAATGTCTTGTAGTGTCTTGCATTTTTGTGTAAAGTGACCAAACTACCACGGGTCCTTTTCATTAGTGCTGTTTTTCCATGAATGGCATGTGTTACAATTTGTGAAGCACTTTCTTAGGTTTTCAAACTAATATAATTTGTTGCATTGAAAATTCAAATATCAAAAGTTACACCAGTAGCAGTTTTACATGATCTATACCTCCTGTAGCTCCCCAGATGGGTGATCTTAATTTGCCTGCAATTAAAGCCTGTCTGGATATGTCACTTTAATTGCTTTCACTGCACTCAACAAACCCAGAAAACACAGGGAACCCTCTGCTTTAGTCTGGCATAAGCCAAGTTCACCTGAAGATGATGTTGCTGTGAGAGGAAATGTCTTTTCCCCCGTAGACTGTGCCTGCCCAATCAGCTCGTGGCCTCACACCAAACATGGCGCTACACTCATCAGAGAAGACCTGGAAGTTCCACTCTTCAGGTTCAAACATGTCCTGGACACCATTTGTGCACATAGGCATCACCATCTCAGTACAGGCCTGGGGGTGAGGAATTAAACACACAATTATTCCAACAGGTAAAGCTGCCCACTGACACATCTGTGCACCGTTTTATTCTGCGTGACAAGACAGATGCCTGAGCTCTGTTTTACCACACCTGGTAAGTCCAGCCGAGCCAACCGAGGCTGCTGGTGGCCGACTCAGACATGTTAAGACAAGAAGAGCTTCCGGTGTAGTTATAGTAGACCTTCGCTGCTTGGGAGACACCGTGCAACAGCTGGTAGTCAGACACAGTGGAGTTGAAACCAAGATACTTGCACACCACCTTGAAAACATAACACATAAGCAAAAAATGAACTTGTTTTTGTGGCGACAATACGTTTTAGGCAAACTGAGAATGCTATCGCCAGCTCCATGCATGTTTCTTTTAAATAATATTTTAAAAATGGAATGGAATGGAAAAAAAAAACAAATTTCCTCGTGTCCAAGTTGTTTACAAGAAGATTGCTTTCTTGTGGCCCATGAAGTTTTTCCACATAAAAAGTGGTGGCACCTAATTTGCATATGAAATTCCCTGGAATGAACTTGAATTTATTGCTCTAATCTTGGCACAAGGGGGAAAAAAAAGACCTGTTTTCTTAAAGCCAATGATCTAAATTACTTAAAATTTAAATGTTTTCCTATCACGACCACTGTTTAATTTGACTATAATTGATTTCTCAGAATTAACAGTGTGGATGATAAATATTTGAGTTTTAGCTTTTGTCTGATTTTTCTGCATGTTGTTATGGTTGCAACAGCAGAGTTGGCTGTGGCTGTTGTTCTGCACTCTTTGTGAGGCAGAGAAACTGGGCTTTCTTGTTTGGAGGTTGGAGGGGAGGTTTGTGCTAGTGTGGAGTCTGTTACTAAGGCTTTTGTCTGCAGGCTGGGGAGGAGTTGGTGGTCGATGGATGAGGAGGGCCACAGACATGTCCAACCAAAGATTTATACCATGAAAAAAAACACTGCAATTGCTCTAAAGCATCTTCTTCTTACTTTTCAGATAGGCTTAGGCTTATACATTCATCTCTGCCAACAGATTTCCCTCCTCTAAGCCCTCAATAGCCCGTTCTCACACTCACTCAGATAATCACATTAGCTTTGTCATTAAAAAAGCCCCTCTTTGCACCCACTGTCTAAACCGCTTAAACCACCCATAGGGGTCGCATACATTAAAAGCAAGAAGCCATAAACCTCAAAATGACCATTTAGCGCTTGTTTCACCTAACGTGATGCTCCCAGAGCCGAATGAGGTTAAATGATAAACCAATAACAAAAATGTATCACACATGTAAAAGTTTTGGTAGGAGACTTCAGTGTGGGGCATTTGGAGGGGTGTTAAAGCACAAAACGGAGAGTCGGGGGTCAGTAGCAGAGCTTGGTTTATGCACGTGACATACCAAGGTGACTGTTAGAATACACTGCACCGAAGTCAATCAGCCCTCGGAACAGCCTCTGTACTAACACAACTCGTTTACATGAAAAAGGACATTTTGAAATGTTGAGGGAGGAAGTTTTAAAAAATATTTTAAATCAGCCACATTACATGATGCTGGCTTTTTTTTTTTTTTTCCAATTTTGGCAAGTTCCTGCAAGTACATTTTCACTAGTGTCTAGTGAAGTATTGGTTACAATCCCATTCAAATGAGAGTGCTGAACCTTTGTTTAATGGTCTCATGAGCTGCACTGGGCAAATGTCCTCTTTCTGTGGTGCCATGTGAACGTCCTTAGAGGAACACCTCAGAGATCTGACAGAGTGCAAATGAAAGAACTATTGGTACGAGAAAAGAAAAGAATGGTGGCTTACTTGTAGCTGCTCATCTAAAGAATACTTAAAATCTAAAAGAAACTAGATCCTTATGAATATTAATGAATTTAATTGACAGCTGTTGTAAACAAAAGATTGGAAGCCCACAACAAACACTTGTAACACAATTGACTGAATCGCACATTCATTTCAGTTAAGGACAGGCTGTCAGGCCCAATCAGGTGCTTAAGCAAAGACAAACAAAATGTAAAGTCGCAATAAAGCAAAGCAAAAAGACAGTAAAACATTTTCAAGTTTAGTTAGAAAAAAATGTAGGGGCCATGCTAGGAAGGAACCACCGTCCCACCTTATTTTTTAAATTTGAATTTTACAATTCAGAATTTTACTGGTGTACCAATACATTTGTACCTGGACAGGCCAACGAGGCAATGGCTGGAGGAAATTAGCTTCATAGGGATAGTCCACCATAGCCAGATTCACCCAGGTCTCCTGAAGCCAGCCCTTGAAGCTGATGATGCCATTCTTGGTTTTAAGAGGGGTGCATAAACTGAATTGTTCCGACAACCACTGAAGACCAGATGCTTGTCAAAAGAAAGCAAAAATTAATAAATGTCATCATATTAGTAATTAATTATTCTCTAATGGTTTTTGCCAGGTTGAACAACCCTGATCCAGCATGATACTTGTTCTGTTTTTATAACTAAATGTTAAATGAATCCTCTCAAATAGACTGTTGGACCATTAAAATCACTTGACTTGACCTGACAAAGCATTAACATTAAGATAATTAAATGGCATAAATAAATTTAAAATGACTTCTGAGTAAATTTAAGAGCCTGCCAAAACGGGTCATGCTGCAGGAGGTTTTCCACTCCCTGGCAACCTAAATGTTCCTCTATAAAGCATCAGTAAATGGTTAACAATGAATAAATCCATTAATGATATCTTACAAACATTTTATAAAGGCTGATGTTGAAGTTCTATCATGGTGTTTAATAGTTTACGACTAATAGTGTGATAAGAATAAAAAGTAACACTCAGTTCAACAAGCTTATTCCTGCAGTTTATCATCATGGAAAAGGTTGCA
The DNA here is from genome assembly GCF_900324485.2 of Mastacembelus armatus. Taxonomy (NCBI): domain Eukaryota; kingdom Metazoa; phylum Chordata; class Actinopteri; order Synbranchiformes; family Mastacembelidae; genus Mastacembelus; species Mastacembelus armatus. Next base: position 21,476,446 of record NC_046645.1, on the reverse strand, counting down.
GGAGACCCTATAAAGGCACACTCTGTTATTCAGATCTGAGTGGAATACTAAAGAACTTAGACAGCCTGAGTTGTACAGGTTATACATTTTACGGATTTGCATATTCTATCTCACAATCTGTTTACTGTGGAGAGGCTCTAGAATTTATACCCAGTAATACTGCAGGTTTTAGTAACAGCTGTCTGGTTTCAAGCTTTAGTAGACAGTTGCACCACTTAACAAATATGGACCATATGGAAAGACATTCTTACAATCCAGGACCTGTCCTCACAGGTAAGATTAAACATAGTTCATTGATTATTCTGAAGAATTCAATTAAGTCATACTTTGAATAGTACGACAGATAAGATAAATCAGCCCATCAAGACTGTAAGACATACCAGTAGAAGAGACATTATTTATAGCCTTCCATGACTTTCTGATGTTTGTATCACAGTTATAGCCACTTCTAGCGAAGTCCTGCGTTACTATTTTATAGAAGTCTCCACATGGCACCATACCAGGAAACTGCCATATTGGTGCAGAGGCTGCCAGAGCTCTGAAAATACAAGAAGATGCAAAAACCATTTCTAATTTTCTCTCAGAACCATACACACAGCACTGCACATCCATTATCCTGGTCAATATCTGAATACCATTTGTGTAAGATGTTTTCTGATTACTAAGGTGTTATGAAAGTCAATGGACAGCTGAGTCAAACTTAAATATGTGCAGTCTCATATTTCTGCAGTGCCCCTTGCATGACAGACTGCTCAGATTAATCATGTTGGCTCAAATGAACATATGGTGTTTATTATAGACAATAATTTGGCAGCAGGAGGTGATTACGGTAAAGATTAAAAATACTGAACAACCACTTTGCCCAAAGAAATCTAAACTCCTTTTGAAATGAAATCATCAGTTATGTAAACAGATGGTTCCTGTGTAGATGCACATTGCACACTGTGTAGATGAGTTCTTTATATTGAAGACGGTTTTATAATTCTGTTTTTCAACTGGTTAGAGCTGCAAACATATATTTGGGTAAATGTAACCTGCAGGTCCACACCATTACAATAGCATCTTACCCAACAACAACATTAGGGTATTTCATCCTGAACCAGGCAGAGAGCATTCCTCCATAGGAACCTCCAATAGCGATGACAGGGCTATGCTGAGCTCCAGGTTGAGTGTTCTTCAGGTTTTGAATCAGTACAGCAAAATCTGCCAGAGCCTGCTCAGAGGTCAGGTAGTTCAGGTGTTTGCTGTCCTACAAGTAAAGGGGAAAAAAAAGTATTGTTCCAAAATGGTGTCTAATTTTATAACCCACTGAAATGTATTTTGGCAGGAAATTCTTTTAACACCTTTAGCTACCAAATACTAGAATTTCAGAATGGACAAGTGTGACATTTTATCTTCACTTACACTGTAGGAGTCTTGTCCAAATGGCAGGGATTCTCCATAGTACCGATGTTCTGCAAAAACCAGCATGGCGCCCAACTCCTCCGCAATTTCCCACATGAAGCCCTGAAGAGAAGAGAATGCTAGGTGTTAAATTAGACAGCAGATTTTGCGCAGTACAAATACACTGCAACAGATATATTTACAGTATTGTTGCAGAACCAGGTGATGTCGCCTTCATTGCCAACATATAACAAAATAGGTCCTCCAGGCTGCTGCCAGTGTTTGTCAGCAACAAGGTATCTCTGTTTGAAGGTGCCATCCTCTAGGAATCCAAAATGATCAATCTGTAACAAGTAAAAAACAAGTTAATAAACATAAATCAAATAAATGTAATGTTAAGCACCAAAATCCAATGTAAACCTCGCTACAGTTATGGTTAAACCAATGAGATTGCGGGCAGTATTTCCAACATTTTGTTTTAGGAATAACTCCCCAGCAACCCCCAAACAAGAAAACCCATAGGAATTATATTGGAATTATTTTTGGATTTTAACAAATTAAATGCTGTGCATAAGAAAAACACTATATGTTTAAACCAAAAAGTGATATTCTATATGCTCGCGTGAAATGATATTGTCATTATACGAAAACAAAGACTGCATTTTCATGAATTCTGTTGCCTCCCTCTTAAAGCTTATTGCATTGTGTGACCTTCCTCCCTGACATAAACAATAAGTTGCCGACTCATGAGGTACTTCTGCCCTCTGAGATGATCCATTTACAGCCTTATAAAAGTCCTTTCCTTTGTGAAACCTTTAACAATTAGTTTCTGTTGACACAATGTCAGAGATTTGTTGATTCTCTGCTTCTTGAGGCTGCAGTGTATAAGATATATCCAAACTGAAAAGCAAAAATACCTAGTAATCTCTACGGAGACTAGCCTTAAATCAGGAGCTTTTCTTTATTTGGAATTTCCCCATTGTAAAGCAGCTGAGCTAATTTTTTACAAAATCAGAGCATAACATGTATCATCTCAACAGGAGTAAAGGATGGCTTGATCTCTTGGGTCACACTTGGCAGAAAAGATGATTAACCGTTAATTCACTGATGTTCAACATTTTAGCATTTTAGAAGTGCTGTCTGATCAACATAAACTGCACTGAGGTGGCTGTGTTTAGCTGATACCTGGCCCTGTGCCATCTACAGCCTTGTGAAGTGACAGACCCAGGGTTGGATTCTAGGGTAATTAGCCTCAATTTGTATGAAAAAAATTGGAGGCACTTTAAAGGATGCCACATTAGTTCCACTTCAGATGAGCACTGAGATATCCTTTCATCAAACCTCAGGGATTCTGGGGGATATTTCCCTTTTAACTATATTTCCTGTATTCTTTATTAAACAAAGGCAGAAGGAAACCAACAACCTCAGAGACAAGACAAGACAAGCCCATGAGGCTACCAAGTTGTCCAACCCCTAAAACAGCCCCAACACTTAATACAAAATGTTTTTTTGTTGTTTCTTTCCTCCTCAGTCTCTTCCTCCGCAGTGGATACAAAAGAAGCAGCAATTTTATGAGCCAATGACAGCAAAAAGATTCTGGGGCCTCAGTGTATTCATTCAGCCCTCGACTCTTCAGCACTTGGCAGTGCTTTTAATTTCGAGGACACCATGACACGGTTTAAAACAGAACTTCAGCAGTGTGGCACCACAGTAAGTTTCAGCTGTGTTGATCATCCTAAGTGTATAGGATTCTGAGAACAAAGCAGTTAAGTTACTTCATGCCATATAATTGTGGTTAGTTTTTGTATTAAGAGTTTCTTTTTTAAAGACCCGGTTGTCAATTCAAGAATCTTCAGTAATTGACAGTCAACCTCTGTTGAAAGGCAAACAAAGGGAATGTCATAAACAGCTGTGATCTAGATGCAACAAATAAAAAAGTTGAATATAAAATGTCTTTCACCAAAAGGACCCCTGGACTCTGTATCACTTACATCCACTCAGTATGCACAACACAAAAGCTATGAGATTAGTTTCATAACAGATCCACACCCTGATAAGTAGTGCCACCATGTGGTTGCCTCAGGCAGCACCTGAGTTTGTTTTAACTGAAATTGAGTGCACATCATAAATTTACTGGAACCAGTAAGTGAACTCCTCCACAAGAAGGAAAGGCACATCTTTAGCCCAGTAAATAAAGACATGGGGGAAGCAACCAGAGCACAAGCACTAGTAAAATACAGCACTTCATTTGGAGGATGCATAAAGGACACTTCCATTTATTGTCTAGAAGCAAAATAAAATCAAGAGGATTTCCTTAGGGCAACTGCTGGTTCACTTCTCTTCACAGCAGCTTGTCTCACAAAGAGTGTAGAAAAAGGCTTCACAATTGATGACTCTTTTGTTTCAACAGCACACTTGCTACTGGTGCTGGAAGTGGATTACAGGAATTTATTTTTTGTATTTGTCAAGAAGAAACACACTGACTAACAAAACTCATTAGAGAAGACAATGGGTGTCAGAGGGGAGGAAATGTTCTTCATCTTCTAGTCAGCTTGGCTGATTAGGCAGGATGCCGTGGGCTGGACCAGGTGTGGAACGTTGTACCCAAACTCAAGTGCGGCTTAGTGCACACACCGTTAACAGCATGCAAATCTAGCATATAAGGCTGCAGTTCATGTTTATTTTCAGTCCTGATGCATCTGCTTAATCATTTTTTGGTATTTGAGGTTTCTGTAAAGGCAAGATAAATTGAAACAACTAAATAATCAGTGGGTATAAAGGATAAAGGTGAAGAGTAGCCTCCAGTCATTATCTAAAATGTTTTCCTTATGATATGTAAATAGCTTATCATAATTTATCTTAACACCCAAAAATGTCATCTTTACTTTTCACATCATCTCTCACTACGGGAACAGGAAAGTAACAAAGTACAAGCCTGACTGTATGAGTCAGGTTCATAAGTCATTAAACATGATGCAGCATTGCGTCCTGCAGCATATACTGTGCAATCTGATTCTGGTAACAGCAGCAGTAAATGGAAAATGTAAAAAATGAAGATCTCCCAGAATCCCCTGAGGTAAAGTGTTTCACATTCACTGAGCCCTGGAGACATTTTTCGGCAGGGAGCCAGGAGGGATATAGTTGTGCTTGCAAGAACAGAGCCAATTGTGATGGCTTTCCCTCCACTACAGGAAATCAGACTGAAACACCTATTGTCTGCAAGCACAACACAGGAACGTGCACAGCATTAAATCCACTAAACATTTTAGAAAGAGCAAGTGGTGCAGATATTATTATTAAATGAAGCCAAGTAATTTGACTAAGAATGAGAGCAAGCTATGAAGTAATCATCACATAATTATATTCACATCCCAGAAAACACTGCATTGGAAGATTATATTACAACACCAGTGTGGAGACAGGCTAAATATGTATAATATTTTATTCATTCTGACCGTTTTAAGTGCAGCCCTCATGGTATAGGCTACTATTTAAAAGTGAAAGCACAGAGAAATAAGTGAAAGAGGAAGAACCAGTGTAACATGTTCTCTTCCCGGTTTATTATTTAAAAACATTTTAAACTCACCTTCTGCTCAAAGTAAAATGTTTCATAGCTGATGGGGGTCTGCGTGGAGTGAAGTAACCCACCGAGCCTGGTGAAAAGTTTTGCTTTGAGAGAGACCACGTGTAAACACCCAAAACACAACGTTAGGACAGAGATTGCTCCAACTCTGCCCAAGCCTGCAGTCCTGTGTCCAGACCTCATTGCTGCTACTGTCAGCACTACTCACAGCTCACAGCAAACTGATCTGCACATGATGGGTCGCATGACTGCCAAGTGAAGAGGGGACCTGCCCCGTCAAAGAAAGGAAGTGACACTCGGTGTGTCCTGAGAAATGTTCTCAGCAGCATATGACCTTAACTGAGCAGCAGAAATGAGGGAGCCGGTTGGAAACACCAGCTCCAGCCTCCTCCCAACAATTTTGATTTAACTGTAGGCTGTCGGGAGCAGTCAGCGGAAACACCATACGCTTACTACTGTAAATTCGCCCGCAATGGTTTATGGGAGTCTGAGTTCTACGTTTGCACGTCATGGATATTCGCCACTGATTATGCCTCATTTAACCACCGTGCTCAAAAATACATTAGTGTTTAATTAACACGGCAAAGTCATAGTGCACATTCATCCAGACCACATGAAATGATGTATTAATGTGCACAATAAAATCTCGCTCTCAAAAGTGCTAATTTTGGCACCTGATTTTGATTTAATTTTTCATTTAATCTTTCATAAAAATGTCGGACTATATAGCTTTTTGTTAAAACTTAGGAATTTGTTATTATTTTTAATGTTTTTTTCTAGTTTTAGTAAAAACTGAAATGTGAAGATACTTAGTGTTGGTTAGTCACGTTTTCTCTCATTTTCCTGCATTTTAAGGCTACAACTTTCGCCTTTGTTGTGTACAGTTACCATGGTGACAGGTGTTGTAACAGAGCAGTGTGTGATTCCGCAGCTGGATTCATTCACACTGCGACTAACATCCTGTCCCCGCTGTTTAGTATATGGCACTGGTACAGGTGTTGGTTCCTTAGTGAACATCCAGAGGAGGATTTTGATGGTCGGCTGTCAAAATGGAACATTTGATAATGAAACAAACAGTAACATTATCCCTGATAAGACCATGAAACAGTTTTAAACACTTTGTCTCCTTAGCACAGTAACTCATACTGTCACACAGCAGATTGGTAGATATAATTTACAGTATGTTACTGATAACTCCACCTTTATAAACCATGCAAAGCACTTTAAAGATTAAAGTATTCAATCACATTAAACACGTTCTTAACAGTAACATATTGCAAAGACTTAGGATTTAAATGTTAATCCCTGCTGATCGGTTTTGACATTTCTTCAGTTTCCTTAACTTTAGTTCTGAAATACTACACTCCACATTCTGCCTGAGGCTTGAACTTACTTGAGATGACTTGCCAGAGGAATAACAAATGCAAATTAAGTAGTGTAGCTATTTAATGTTAATGTACAGAGTAGTTTTTAGGCATTATTTTTGTACACAGAGAGGAAAATAAGCACAACATTCCACATGTTTTCCTTTGTATTTCCCATATTGTGTTGAAGAGATAATGTAAGGTATGCAACAATAAGTAACTTCTGTTAAAGCTAAGGTAAAAGGCAAAACAAAATGCTCGCCAATTGTACAAAGTGATTACTCAAAGTAAAAAGTACAAAGTGCCAAGCTGTACTACAAGTCTTACAACAAAAGACAAATTGTTACAAGAAAATAAGTCTGCAGTATATGGCATTGTGCAATACAGTACATTACAGTTATGGCAAATATATGAAAGATAAAGTTAGACACTACAAATTATGGCAAAACATGCTGGACAATCAAATTTCACAATAAAAGCATATGACATACGACAGGTCATAACTACATGAACAAACTCCTTCAAACAAATAAGAAGTGATACAATTTCATGGCTAGGTGCAACAACAAAGGCAGAAATATTCACAGCTATGGGTAAAAGTAACAACTGGCAGTCAAAACAAATGACAAGTGATTAAACTGTTCAGAGGTTCTATACATGACTGACAATTTAAGAGATCTTTCCACCTGCTTCCTACTAAATCAAGTGACTAATCACAAGCACAGCAAGTACACTAAAAAAATAATGGCATCACATAATACTGTCTCAATGTAGTATTTATATGTTTTTCTGCTTATGTTATCTAACATAAAAACATGTTATAGCAGCAAGTAAAAATCTTCTATTGGAAACAAACATTTCACAGTTTGTAATGACAAATGCAAATAACTACTGAAATGAAATTGTTAAAGTTAATAACATTGTATGTAATTCTCAGAGCAGAAGAAATTGTAGTGGGAAATAAATGATTGTGCAACTGATTTTAGGGTAGCTTTGCAAAGTTTTTGCAACTTGATCAGACTTCATAATCTTAAAAACATACCGTATGTAAACATATTCTTCCCACTAACTGATAACCTTAAGTGATTATGAATTCTGTTGTCAGCTTTGTGGAATCTGTAACAAAATACCTGGTAGAGCTTTTCACTCATAAAATACTGCTGGTGAACATTGATTTTTAATGAAAATGGATCCTAGAACTGAAACTGTAATTCTGAATCTGTAATTTCACCATGAACATGACAAAATTGAGCCCTACTCAGTTTCCTGTATGCATCAGGCAGACATACATTATCATGAGAATGGTGTTCACTCTAATGGCAGCATCTTAAAATGCTTGTTCCTGGAAGGCCAAACTAAAGTTGACTAACTCCCCTGTACAGCTTAAAAAGGCATGGGACTAGAAATGAAGGGACTAAGTGGCTTTATGCCATCTTAGAGGGACGGAGGCATTGGGGCTCAGCCATCTGCCCTCTACAGTCAATGGCTACTTATTTACCACTGCCAGAAGGTTGAGCTCTCTAATTGAGGCTACAGCAGCTCAAGTAACTGATGGTTTTACCCTCACCAGGCATTGGGGCAGTGTCATTGTTATCCAGCTTGTTCTGTTTGGCCTCTCGAATGAGTTCGCAGGCTAGGTCGAGGAAAAGTTTCTCAACATTGTCGGACTCTTTGGCTGAGGTCTCCAGGTACAGCATGCTCTGAGCCTCGGCAAAGTCTTCAGCCCTCTGTCTGAGAACCTCTCTCTTCTCTGCTAGATCTATTTTATTACCTGTGAGACATATAAATATATTTGTCAGTGTACATAACAAGTAAGAATGTGGTTTCTTGCATCATGACACAAATTGTCTTTCAGAACAGTGGTGGGTGTATGAGACAGGTGGAAGTGGAGGTGTACGTGCATGGATGCATCTGTGGAATGGTTGTAAGCTCTTCCTGAAAAGTGACACAAAATTTCACATAACTCAAATAATAAAGTATATGTAAAAGAAGACAAAACTGGCTTTGTCTATTGCAAATCTACTGAGAAACTGCCTCTGATATCAGCTTGGTAATTCATTCAAGAGATCTCAGGAAACTAAGCCAGTTTCAAATATGGTGCACAGTAGTATTTACATAATAAAAATTAGTCTGATAATAAGAGAGATCCATCAGTTTTTAAAACACAAAGTAAAGCTTCCTACCGACTAATATAGTCACCACTTGGTTGTTGGCATACTGCTCAATCTCCCTCAGCCACTCTGGAAGGCACCTGAAGGAGTCCTCACAGGTAATGTCATATGTGAGAATGAGGGCGTTGGCACTACGGTAATAACTCTGAGTAATAGAGCGAAATCTTTCCTGTCCAGCTGTGTCCCATATCTGCAGCTGAAAAACAGGACTTGAAATGAGAAACTGTCCGTCAAAACATAACAGCGTTAAATTTTTGTATTAAAAAAAAAAAACTTAAGTGTACCTTGACCTTCTCCCCTTTAATATCCACAGTTTTAATCATGAAATCTACTCCTATAGTAGCCCCTTGTCCAGGTGGAAAAAGGCCCTGAAATTATAACATATAATGTAATATATTACATCATGTTCAAATATAATCCTCTAATACTCATAGGCACAAATGAGCACAAACCTGAGTAAAGCGCCGGACGAGACATGTCTTCCCAACTCCAGCATTTCCTATCAGAACTATTTTGAACAGGTAGTCATAATCTTCCATACTCATGCTAAACTGTGAAAGATAAAAGAACGAAAAAGGGAGACGAGCAATTTCATTAAAACCAAATCTGTGCATTTGTCTTTAATCCACTTTAAGGCCACTGGTACATTCTGAAAAGAAATAAAAAGGATTGTGATGAAACTATAAAACGGTTGTGAAACTGGCGAAGAGGCCAGCATCATCAGCAAAAATCATAGCTGACATTTGGCCTGAATAACTTCAATAACACTAGTCACACTTATTCTTTGTGAAATATGCTCTAGATGCTTCATATTCAAGTAATTTACACAAATACAAAGGTAGCACTGGAAATTATGAAAAAGCCTCAATAAAATGTTAACATCACAAGTCTGTGGTACTGATTTAAATGAAAAATAAATACACTTGCAATTGGTCCTTCATGCTACTTTTTGAACACCAAGAACAAATATATACATGGAAAAAGTTACACTAAAGAAATATTTCTGTCTCAACAGTAGATTTTCACATTTGACATGGAGATCATGTGCACAACCTCAGCCTCCGATATCTTTGCTTGGCTGCAGTTTTAGGGAGCCGTGCATCACTTTTAGGGGATTATAGAGTTACTCTGTGACTCAAAACACAATTGGAGTGAATCACTGGCAAAAGGCATAAACATACAGCTAGCGTTAATGTATTGTCGTTTCTTCTGTCAGTGTCCACATTCAACACAGCAATATGTAAAACAGGAACAGTAGCGGACAATTTCAGCATTTTCTGCATTGAACGATGCGTCCAATCTGCTCCGACAATTTGAGAATCGGGCCTAATATTTGCGTGGAAGCTAAATATCTGTATTTTTAAAAAGAATCCAAGCTGTGAACGCCAACCTATACACAGTCAACCATAGTCTAGGGTTTAAATCACTGGAATTGCTTGCATATAAAAGGAAATACTCCCTATGTCGCATTTCCTAATTTATTCTTTAATCTTGTTTTGTAATGCAAAGACCCACTGCAGCACTGAGAGCGCCCTAAATCTGAGTTAGCGTCACTATTCTTCTAAACAATCCTTCCTTCCCAGTCTAAGCTGATAGCCATTAGGGCGAAGCTAGCAGCAGTAGCAACTAGCAGCTATACCGTCTAGCCATTTTGGTACTATGTACAGATGCATGAAGGAATAATCACAGTCGACGCTGCGGATCAAGCATGGGAACACTTTGCACTTACCAGAAACACGGGGATATCCCCGGACTTCTAACTACTTGGCATGCATAGGTCAGCTCATCAAGCAGGCAGAGCCATGGCTAGGCAGGGCATAATTCCTCTGGCTGTGTATCCTCAGCAGCTCAGCAGCCTGTCTGCACGCAATGATGTCATCAGCTCAGCTAGGATACAAAGTAACTAACTCACCATTACTCGAGTACTGCGCTTGAAAATGTTTTAAAAATCTGAGACAATTTAAATTGTACTTGTGCTTTGTTAAATTTGATTATTTTAAATCACTGTTTTTTAAAGAGAATACACGTTTTCTTCTATGACTGCATGTACTAACAATAACGTTATGGGTACTTACCTATGTGACCAGTAATAACACCCCATTAAATGTTGCTGAATCACATTATTTTGTATGTATTATCTTAAAACGAAGCAATGTAATAAGCTTTAAAAAATATTCACATGTACCGCTAACTAAGCTAGTTAAATACTAACTTTTAGCTTCTGCCGTTGGTTGCTAGGAGACAAAATAGTCGGAACTTAAGCGCTTCTCATTTGTTGTGTCCGGACGTTTAGTTGTGGTTGCACATCACGCCCTTGAGTTCCTACGAGAGGTGATAGTAGAATCAAGCAGCTGGGAGGTCAGCAGCTGTTTGTGAATTTAAGGGACGTTTTCTCGCCATGGGCTTCATACCAGACGTGGGAAAGGCTCTCCCACCTCCGGGGATCGTCAACAGGAACTCGGTGTGGTTGGCCGGTGTGGGCTGGTTCACCGCGGTGCTTGATAATACCTTTAAACACAGGCCGCCGCTAAAATCAGGTTAGCATGTTTGTTAGCTGCCTTTCATTGACTCTTTATCCTGACTATAGAGCTGCATGTGTCCTTAGAAAATGTCTGTGTTCAGTAGCTAGTTACAAACCAATTATCAAAGTGATTGTTCTTTGTATTGCTCGTATTGTATAAATGAACTAATTGTAGTTTCACAGCTTTCATAGGTTTATACTTAAACTGTGTGTTTGTTTATAAATTTATTTTTGGATTTTCGATATAATGTAGTAACGTTATTAGTTTAAAAAAATACCTAAATTCAACGTTGGCTACTTCCTGAAAATTGTCCCCTCAATTGTCGTCTCAGTGTTTTATTTTGAAAAACATAAGGTGCAGTGCTGTGGTTTCTCATAAGCACTATAAAAGTTCTTATTTACCGTTTCATTGCAAAGTTAAATTAAAGTGTTGTCATGATGTGTGTTTGAAACCCAGCAGTATTATTTGTGCTGCTTTCCCGTTTCAGGTGTTCATCGACAGTTCCTGATGACAACAATTGGTTGGTTCATCGGCTACCACCTTACAAAGTATGAAAATTACACTTATGCCAGACTCGATCGAGATATGAATGAGTACATCAAACTTCACCCTGTCGAATTTGCAGAAAAGGGTAAGTGAATGTTTAAGTTGTTTTTTAGCAATAATAGAAGACAGTCATGGTCAGTGATTTGGCACGTCAGTACATGGGAATGATTGTTCAAGGGGTCTAGTTCATTGCTGGTTTTATTGCATGTATGCAGTATTAAATAACGTTCAGTGCTAATTGGCTACTTATGACTACTGTAAATGCTTTAAACAATTCTCCTTAATACTTTTTATTTTTTGTGTTCCTGTTTTCTTTGCTGTTATTTCATTTCATCCATCAATTCTATGTCTTTCACTGTTCCACCGTAACAGCAGTCATGCACTGATCACAGACCAGAATCAAATGTAGCTGATGTCAGGTGTTATGTGTACGTGTGTAAAATTGTTTCTCTTTGTTTTGTCTTCTCAGAAAAAAAGACCTTTGCAGAGATCATCGAGCCTTTCCATCCTGTGCGCTAATTGTTGGTGAGAGGGAGGGAGGGAGAAAGAAAACATTTGCAGACTACCATCTATCCTGAAGGGTCTTTTGTGAAAACTTTGTCATATACTATGTGAAATATAACTATGTAAATAAAACAAATACTGAAATTCAGCATTTTCTGACTGATATTTTCCTGGTTAGCCATATCAGTAAAACAATTCCTTGTAAGTTTGTGTGATTTTAAAAAAATAAATAAATCATAAATCAAGCTTAGACCACAACTCTGTTTTTCATGATCATGTGATTAATCAATATGTTGCTATATGTCCAAACCATAGTTTTCAAGGTTTAGTACTGTGAGTAACAAAATTGCTTGACATGATCGGTGTTGGCAATGCACATTTATTCCATATGTTAATTTAGAAACATGGGGTCTCTGAATGTAATCTGTTCATTCATTTGAAATGTTCAAGTGGCTGTGCATATACAGCAGTTTTACAAATATGAGATGCTTTGTATGATGTTCACATATCTTACATGTTTACTAATTAGCTACTCCAATGATGTCCATGTATTTCTCAGTGAGGCTCTGCGTCTTCTTGGTGAGGTTGCTCGTCACAGAAAACAGTCCTCTCAGGTGGAAGTGGAAGAGGGCTTCAGGATCTGTGTCCAAAAGTTGCTCTAGGGTCTTGTTAAGTGCTGTGTTGTTCTTGGTCTTATGGTCATCTAGGAGGACCAGGCTGCTTTCTGCTGTGTTTCTTATGGCCTTGAGCATTAGATAGTTGCCATACAGGTCTCTGCAGGTCTCCTCTGCTGCTTCGCAGTCCCACACCTCATTAGAGGGCACATCTCGCAGCAGGCTAGGCAAGAGAATGGTCTTCTCCATTTCACCGACAGCTGAGCTGTATCGTCTCAGAGCCAAGAGCAGGCTGTTCTTGTTGAGTTTGGGTTCGGCAGACTGCATGGTTCCAGTTGGATGTTGTCAGCTGTTCCTGTGCTGTGGTGTCAGACAGTAGGAAGCAGTGTGCAGTGCAAGGCCAAGAGAGCAGATACAGGCAAATTTATATGATGAGCGCAGGTGGGTTGAGCAGCGCAGTTGCATAACCGCATCATTCGATATATTTAGGAATGTCTTGAGTGCTATGTGGAGTCAAAGCCTTATCTTTATTTGATTTACACAACCTGCAGTTTCTCTGAGTTTATAATTATTTCTGACTGGTGTTCAGCAAATTGAACCTCTTTTAAATCATTAACCATGCAGACCATTATGTTTGAATGACCTCAGTGTGTAAAGAGATAACATGGTTTGATATTGAGTCACCGATGTTCAAAAGCAGAGGGATGCCAGATTTTGACCCAAACTAAAGAACTTTAGTGTTAAGCCAAGGTCAGCTGGCTTTCAAATGAAAGCAAACATTTTTTCTGGGTCGGGTTCTCCACTCGACTTAATCCCAGCTGATCCTAAGTTTATTTCATATATGCGACAAGCTCTGGTATTTTCTGCAGAAACTGAAATGAAGTCTGGAGACTAGCAGACTAGCTCAGAAGGGAAACCAAGCACAGCCATGAACACAAAATACCAGTCTATGATTTTAAACATAAGTGCTCATAGTATTAGCTATGATTTCAATATTTTCATGACGTACAGCATGAACTATAAAGTCACAATAAAGAAAATACAGGAGCTGAAAAGAAAAACTTCCTCAGTCGGTGTCATGTCCAGCACATCCACTTTGTTGAATCATTTGAGCTGTGATCACAAGATGACAGCTCATTCACTGGTCATGTGTATAAACTGCATTCATCAGTCTGATTGATAAAAAATAATTAACATATGCTAATCTGAGTGTGAAGTATGTTTTTTCCTTCTAAAAGAACTTAACACCCCAAATACTGATGATTGGCATAGGAACTGACAATTATACTTTCTATAAAAATGTTTTGTCAGAAAAATCACTAAAACTAAAAGGCAGTTGTCTACTACAGGACTAATCACATAGAAAATGTGATTTCAGCATGAAAACAGCCAAAGGAACAGTTTTTCATTTTTGTAGATTACAGATCTACAAAGACACGTAATTTATCCACTTTGTTTTGTACCATCTTTTTTGGGTGACTTACAGCAAGACCATTTCTACATCGGACTGCAGTCAGTTCATTCAGTTCCAGGTGGGACTTGGTCCTTCATCAAACACATACATTCTGAAAACCCACCAGAAATGATCTGAATTTCACACAGTCAAGCCTATTTACCAGTTTACTTCACAGCTTTCTTCTGTTGACCTCGAACAATGATTTCCAAGACGTGGGTAAGATCCATCATCTTGGTGAGCATTTCCATTATGTCAGGTTGCTCTTTTGCTCCACTGATGAACTCCTCCAGTGTCAACTCGCCTGAGAACACAACACCAATATCTCATATATTAGTTTGTTTAGAAAATTAGTGTTCATAATCATAATGATGCTTTGCATTTAAAATGGACAACATATATATCACAAACGTAACCTGATCACATTGTTTAACATTATTTCCTATTTATGAAAATCAGTAGCATCTGGATGTTATTGGCTTCTCAAACTGGAGACATTCAGGAGATTTCAGTCATAAATTGTTCCTTAAATGATTTATAATAAGATATTCATTACCTTCTCCTTTGACATCAATTCTTTCAAATATAAGAGTCACAATCTCCTCTGGGGGGATGGTGTAACTCCTGGTGATATCTTGAATTGCCTGATAGAAGCATTTACACAATTAATTGCAAGTTAACTAGATACATAAGAGGCCTAAACACTAAATATATTGCTGTGCTTGATTTCATTCAGCTGCTTAGTAGTCGAAACTAGAAAGATTGACTTAATCATACTTTAAAATTATACTACACCTACTAATGATATTATAGAAATTGCCACTGATACTACAAATAACATAGGTGGCTGCCTCAATTACACTGAAGACTGAACAGATTGTAGTGCATTGTGCAGTAAGTGGCTCATACGTTGTGACAAGGTGAAAAGACATCTTGTAATCTGTAGGGTAACAGGTAGTAGGCAAGGTCAGATTTAAATTTAGGTGTCATGTGTAGATCATGGCTAGATAGATCAATTTCAGCTGTTTCAGAGTAGAGACAGTGGACTGTGACACAGAAATGAACAAACAAACAAAATATGCTGTACCTTAAATATAGTCTCTAGTTCCTCTTTGTCAATTTTCCCATTTCCATCTTGATCAAAAAGCTTGAAATACCACTTTAGTTTCTGGTTTACTTCTCCTTTCAGTAATAAACTTATTGCTGCAATGTATTCAACAAAGTCTAAATAGCCATCCTGCAAAAGAAGATATAAAAATACAGTTAGGGGAAGGCCTATATATCTCTCTGCTTGTGCTGGGGCATCAAAACCAATTTATTATTTCAATTAAGATGTATAAAATGGTTATTTATTATTTTGTCATTTAGCATTTTATCAGTATATGTGAGGAATATAGGGGTAATATAACTCTGATAAAACCACTGCAAGTATTTTCAATATGGTATTACAATGTAATTGTAACATACGCTTTTATATATGACCTTTTGTATGAAGCTGTGAAGAGCAGAGTTTTATGTCTATTTATCCATCTTAAAATGTTCTGATGTTTCTTATGAAGTCTAATCTCTGATTACTCCTTTTAAAACATGTTTAAAACACTCTATATAAAACCATTTGAGAAAATACAGCAAACCTCCTCCACCTGAATGTTTTCTAAAACTAAAGCACTGACCTGATTTATTCAACAAGGTGTCTGTAAACAAACTCTCTTCAGTTGCCTGACCAATCACTATTAACATTTTTAGAAGGAGTTGCACTTTGTTCTGCATTCAGAGGGAAAAAAAATGTGTTTCACTGTCATCATACCCCATCCATGTCAAAGGTAAAGAAGACTTGGTCCACATAGCTGTTGGCCTCCTTTGTCATGCCATTCATTTCAAGCATTGTCTTGAGCTCAAAAAGCGTCATGAGCCCAGAAGGAGACTCCCTCATGAATTTAGTGTACCAGTGGTGCATGTCCTCCTCCAGTATATCATCCAAGTTGGATCCATGGGCACCCATTATACCTCCAGAAATGCAACTTTTGTCCAGAGTCCTGCAGGGAGCTGGTGGTGAGGTTGATGTGTTCATAGAGTACTACCAGCACTGAAGTCTCTTCCTCATGCAACATCCGCCTTAATCTTTAAGTCTTGACTCTTAACAGCCAAAAGAAGAGATAACCCTTTAATGGGATAACTGGAGAATTCTTTCTGGAGCCTCAGGACATTACATGCTCTGAGTGGTTGGCTGCTAATATCCAGGGGGATTGGGTGCAACTAAGTTCCTTGAGGTCCAAACTCTAAGAGAAATAAATTTTCTGATGAGTGGTGACCTTAGCCTTGAACTTCAAAATCTGCCATGGAGCTTGGGGACAAAGTTGCACTTTGATTTTTTTCCCCCTTATATTTCTATTCCAGTATCTATTTTCCCTTTCATCTTCTGTTCTGTTTTACAGTTTGAATTTCCATTTACTGTAATATTTTTTTATAACTACCATTATTTTAATTACCTGGTCTTGTAGGTTGGGTAGAGTGACTGTTCTTGTATTCTTCATTAGTTTTAATTTAAATTGTTTCTGTATGCACTTGATGGTAAAGTGTATTGCCTATAATGAGGTGTCCTAGATAAATAAAATTGCCATGGACAACCATTCATCAAAAGGAAGGAGAGAGGCTTATACACAGACTTATTTCAGCTTTCTTCTTTATTCCAAAAGCATGTTAAAAGCCCAGTGTTTTAGCTACTGTCTTCATCAGGGGTTAAACAAGGACAGCTTGTGAAAAACACTATATACACTCTCACAAGGCATCCTATTGGATAATGACATATCCTAACAATCAAACACACCTTCCTGATTTACCTATCATAGCTCCCTCTTGTGGCTGAAACAAATACAAACCAAAATTACAAATAAAACCACCATCAAGACACTTAATCAATGAGAAAATATTTCAAATCCAACTCTTCATTTAGAGACAGTATTCAATGTATGTATCCACTATGCTTCTCGTTTCAAAAGAAGAAGGTCCAGATTTCCACCCTGCCTTGAGGGAAACTTTTTCAGTGCCTTGGAAATGAATGACTCACTGTATGACTACATTCTCAAACCGTTTTACTAGAGGAGAGGTTACATCCTTTCTTCTAATAGCACTTTTATGTTCAGAAATGTGGATCTTAAACTGACATTTTGTTTTTCCCACATATAATAATCCACATGGGCACTGCAACATATAAATCACTCCACTAGTGGCACAGTTGAAAATCTGTCCTGACTAGAGATGTCTACATTTATTAGACTGCACACATGAATAACACTGGAATTTAAATTGTTTTACTTTTTAAATGACTTTTCAAATCTGCAGAAACTAATGTCTGTTAAATTTGCACCTCTCTTATATAAAAAAAGAGGTGGATGTCTAAACAGAGAGCCATCCTTGTCATCAGATATCAAAATATGCTTCAGAATTATAGATTTAATTCTGCCTGACAAAGTTGAAAAACTGGATGTAAAAACACAGGAAAGTTTCCTTTATTTGATTTCTTGTTTCAATAACAATTCTCTAGGTCTCTCCAAGGCCTTCTGATAAGCTTCATCAATCTATTCAGAAGGATACTGTACCCTCTTATAAATACAGTAGTTGTTTGTAACATAGGCCTATATCTGATTAGTGTCCAAAAAATGGATCGAGTCAAAACTGTAATTGACCTCAAAAGTAGGAAGCAAGTGGTTTAAATAAAATTTGAATGCTTCTAATGTTTCCAAATTGCCACTGAATATTAAAAAATATATATCATCACTATATTTTGCCACCAATATTCACAAAACAAATTTCACCTGTATTTTTAGGCTTACTTGTCAACACCAGTTGGAAACAACTCTAACATCTTTTATATGACAGTAACATGCAGGGGAGTGAGGGGGTTGTTTATTCTCTCAATGATAAGCAAAGAAGGTATTACACTTAAAAGCTGCAGGTTGACACTTTTCTACTACTGCTAAGAAAGAAAAGTCTATACAAAGAAGATGAGTATAAGAATGTCAAACATCTCACAATGGATAAATCCTTGTTTAACCAGCACTATTGACCTTAACTGACCCAAGTGTGTCTAGGCATGACAGGAGAGAATCATGAGTATAAAAAAAGCTTATGAATAGTGAGTGCTGATTAACTCAACCAGGGTATCAAAGCTAATAGTGTTTATTATGCTAAAGCTGGCTATCGATTCTCTAAATAGGATTGAGAAGATGGACCATGAGAGCTACCTATGCTACAGAAAGCATAGGTAGCTAGTATCTGCTAGTTTATCATAATCAGGATCCATGCTGCTGGCTTGTGCCATGTCGTATGATCTCTACTAGCTGCCAACAGATTAAGAAGTGTTTATTTTAGCAGATCAGAGATAAACAATTGTACAAAATACCCTCCCTAAGTCTAAATAAAGCAAAATGAGCTTAAGTCAACTAATGTGGTCCAGTCTGAATCAATAAACCCTGTCTAAACAGATATGTGCAGCTCTAATCTTGCTGATCCTAACATTTTGAAATATTAGAGGGGTTCAAAGAGCAGGTGGTATGATTTGGTTTTATGTACAGTAATAAGCTGTTGAAATCTCTTGGATCCCACAAGTGCACTCCTGAACTTTTGACCAGCATGTGACAGTCATGCAAGGACATCAGTAAACTGTATGTGCTAATATATTTCCCTCTTCATTAAAAGAATGTGGCACAGGAAAAAATGTTTTCTTTCTTACACAGTATTATTAAAAATTTGTATCAGATATCCTTATATACCCTTTTTAAACTGTTCTAACCATGTATTTTCCAAATAGCCAATATCCTGGTTGTGAGGTCAAGTTGTCTTTAATATGAGTGTGTGCCTATACAAACCCCAAAAATATATATGTTCAAGTATCAATTGCATGGCAACTACATACACATTTGTACATACAACTGCATATGTTAATTTTACTGACTCAGATGAAGGAACACAAAGAACAATGTTCAAATGACCAAAGTTTAGCTAAGCTGGTGTTACACATTTTACCTAACATGATTATTTTGATCAAACCATTATCATCCACCTGACTTTAATGTAGCACAGTTCCACCATCAGAATGCCCTCACAAATAAGAGAAGCTGGCTCCAGCTTCAACTCTTTTAATGAATTCTTGTCGGATGCAACCAGCTGAAGTGAGGACTAATTATTACCATCTGGTGAAAGAACTGTTGACCAGGAAATTTGGCACAAACATTAATCACAGGTGTAATCTTATTAGAGGACAGACATGTAGACTGGTTGACTGCCAGGAAACAGTCTGCAACCTGACATACTGACACTGTGCTTCTTGATAAACGTGTCATGCATCACCTGTGCTATTAACTGCAACAGCCTGCTACTGCTTAAGGGGAAGATGGTAATGTAAATTCCTGATGGCTCTTTGTAAACAGAGCAGCAGAGATCGTGGGAAAGAAAAAAAACAGAAGACACTGTAGCTGTTGTATGTGGGACATGTACTCTCTCTACTGTTTATCCACAAAGAATATAACAGGGTCATGCTGTATTTGTAAAACTAAACTTCAAAATGCTATGTGTTTAGTGATATATTCCATTAACAAATGTTTTATATAGAATATAAGCTTTAAACAGCTTCTCTTATAAATGATTGTTCCAGCAGCGTAATTTTCCTACACAGCTATCTAAAGCCAATATTCCTAAAATGTTTCTTGGTATCTTTGCAAATGTATTTAGACCGTTTTACAGATTCAGTTTGCAAATTACCCAAACCAAATTAAAGGCACGGTTATGAAAATATAAACAATTGTATTTCTATTAAAAACACACACACACAATCGGCAAATGATTATGCATAAAATTACAGTGATCAGGGTCAATGAAAGCATTCACAAGTATACCAGTACTCTCACAATATAAATTTGAAGTTAAACAAGGCACAGTAGTACACAATAAACTTTCAAATGCAACATGAAAAAATGGTTCTTACATAATAAAAAATAAATAAATAAAAAAATTTGACTGTAGGTAGATGTTATTTTTACATGACAGGTCCCACACTGTTGATTGATTTCAATAATAGTCTTAAAAGCTTATTACACAGACAACCAAATCATCCATATGATCACATGCAAACCAACAAACATAATGTGTGTGTGACTGGCTACATGGCATTCTGTGGTAACAATACATCATATGCAAAATGCTTATGGACTCATGGGAAAATAATGTAGAAGTCTGGGAAGTCATATGCTACCAACAGCATTACTGTAGACGGTTTAGTGTTTGATGACCAGTTCTTTGAAAAGACAAAGAAAGCAGGATACACCGGTTTCCCAGTCCATGAACATCTGTCATCACTGTCTTCATATCATGATAAGGGAAACTGGATCAATGTACATTTGCCCAGACTTGTCTTGCTCCTGGTCATATAGAAACTGTCTGAACACGTTGTACACCACTTCCCTGCTCAGAGTAAATTTCCTCAGCTGATCCTGATGAGCTTCAGGTATGAGGAATGTCAGCCGGTAGTCAACTGAACCGTTCCTGTTGAGAGAGTAAAACAAAACATTTGTATCTTGTAAAATGCCTACAAGGCAAAAGATTAGAGCCAGTGGCTTCATGCAGATGAGATGATGTATGTTTACCTGAAACCATATATCTCAGCTTTGGAGAAGTATTGTGCTAAGGCAGGGGAGGATCTGTAGAGGTCAGCCAGCTGGGTGGGGGAGTTTGAAATATGCAAGCACAGAGTGAAAAGGCTTGGCAGATACTTCTTACTTTCATTTCACTACAAGATGAAGGCTTTTAATTTAAACTCTTTACACAGGGAGGGACCGGCTGCAGATGATATTCAGCTGTAAAAGTAGCTATGAACTGGGTTTCATTTCCTTTATTGTTTAGAGGTATTTGACTTGGAAGTGATGGATTTTATATCTTTATAATATACAGTTTTTACTTTCAGTAAGAGCTACATTCTAAATAAAACCAAATAAGGCTGCAGTGTGAAATGTGATTACTGTATGTAATGTGGTTAAAGTTAGCCTAGAGTAATTGTGCATTAATTGAAATCCAGGTCAAAATTGGCCAAACCGTTTTTTGAAGGTCAGCTTGGCTTTCACTGGAGGAAAGGGTGACAAGTTTCTGTTCAAAGGCCAGTTGGAAGCTCCCATTAAAATACTGAGCAACTGCAGGCAATGAAGGGTCAAACTTCTCCTCCTCATCCTCATGGACTGCTGCTCAAAGAGACACACTGTTAAAGTTAGTCCTGTATTGAAATTGTACAATTTTTTGCATAACAAACGTATCATTAGATTTGCACTTTTATAAATCTGAAATCGTCTACAGGTTCACTGCATGAATTACTCATGCATAAGCATTGAATATTAACTTTCACTTTGGCCTTTAGCTGACAGTAATGACAACAATAATGACAACAATGGCTTTAATCTAAATAAATCGTTAAAGTTAAGACATAAGTCTTGCACTTGTAATACTGCCTATATCTCAAAAAAAATTTATGTAGGTGCTTTTGAAAATGAACCAAACCATAGAGGTAAAAAAGACAAAAATCTTCAGACTCCCTAGAATGGAGCAAGGATTGTATAAAAAGCCTCTATCTCATCGGGCATATTGTAAGTATGCCAACGAGTTTTGACATTACATGGTCTTGATCAGGGCCGAATGATTAACAAAAAGTGTTTCTATCTGGTGCTTCTTGCGGGACATCACAACCAGTACGTCACTCTCAGAAACACATTTAATCGCAAAACCACTCATCATAAAACCTTACCTGAGCACACACACACAGAAATGAATATCACTGCAAGAATGACTAAGAAGCTGATGATGATGATCATCCACACTTTGACTTTCCAGAAGACAACTTCATTCAGATCTCTCTTTATCCTGCACAGGGTGCTATTCTAAAAAAAACAATCAAATCATATTGTGAAGCTATGACTACAGTAATGCCAGGCAAGTCTCACACTGAAATAGATTTTGAGCAGAGACAGTTACTTTAATTGAATATATTTATAGCTGCACTGCCCTTTCTGGTGATCATGGGTTGAATGGGAAAATAACTGTGAGATCATATTTAATAACAAAAGTTACACTTCCTTTATGGCACATTTAGAAGGGAAATGTCCAAAAAACAACAACAATCTTTCATACCTCCTGAGGAATGTGTGTATTTTGCAGATTCTTCTGAGATACTGCTTCATTGCCAGAAGGCATCATCTCCCCATTATTGCCAGCATTCTGTCGAAACAAAAATGCCCATGAGGTGAATATCACTGAAAGACCACTAGTTTGTCCATGACTGACACATATTGAAGTGGAAGGGAGCTCCTCTTCTGTCTTTTAAATGAAAACTTCATGTTAAACAGAAAGTATGTGCTATAGTGTTGCTCTTCTCTGAATGTCAAATAAAGAGGAGCACAGCCCCGATGAATACTCACCTGTGTGGAAACCAACCAATCTCTCTCTGTTTCTTCCACAGGCCTGTAGTTCACACCATCTCTGTTACCTGCTGCCTGTTAGTATGAAATCCAAAACACCATGTTCCACACAAAATGATGATGACTGATGTTTCATAGAGCTGTGACTTATCAATTCATCTCTTAAGCATTTTATTGATTAAGCAATTCTAAGTTTTGTCTATGAAACAGTCCAAAGCCAAAGATTTATACTTTAACTTCAAATAAGACAAGGAAAATATTTAGATTTAAAATGATTTAGTAATAAATCAAAATAGGTGCTGATGTTCTGTGCATTGACTGATTATTGATTTCAGCTCAAATGTTAACTGTAAACACAGCAGCACTATAGAGACATAACGAGCTTCTGTTCATTATCACAGTGATTCATTTTGCTGATGAACTCACCTGCAGCTCAATGTCCATGCTGCTTTCCTTGGAGTTAGTATTTTTATAACCTGCTGGGATCAAACCGGAAGTACCTTCTATTTCTAGTGACGAAGACGTCCCAGCTGCGGATCAAAAAGTCAGCAACTTGGCAGAAACAGCTGGTTACCTTTCACACTTTATACCGGACAGCTCCTCATAAAAGTTTCTGTCTTTTTCAGCGCGAATCCATGAGATTCTCCCCCTGGACGTCCGTCTACAAGCAGCCAGGTGACTGTCCAAGTTTCAGTGCTGCCCACGTCATGAGGCGGTGCCGCGTTAAGAAAGCGAGGAAGGAAAGGCTGGATATTACAGCACAGCAACATGACGCCACTGTGGCTTTGACTGCTGTGTATCACCAGCCTTACTGTCAGTACGCGTTATGACATTACATACTGCTCGGAAACGTGGTTGTAAACACGTTTTCTCGTTGGTTTTAAAGTTATTTGGAGCATGTCCTCCACATGACTCAGCCCCCACCACCCACCACCCAGGTCTTAAGGGTTTTATCATTTTCTACATATATTTGACCAAAGGATGGTTACTTAGTGCCGGTGTAGTGCCTAATTAAATGGACTGAACCTAATTTACTTTTCATATTGATATTTTTTTAAAGCATTTTGTTGAACTGAAGGTGTTTATATGTTCAAATTCTGCTGTAAACACGTGACTTTGAAATATCACCTGCTGCTGTCTCACTGAGACAGTTAATAAGGAAACTGGCTTATGAGTTTTGTTTGTTTGTTTGTATTTAAAATAAGCTACACATTACAGCTACATTAATGTCACATTTTACGTTTTGCAATTCTGCAGTCACTTAATGATTAATGACAGCAGATGGCGACATATAGTGGCTCAAATACATAAGCTGCCTGTTGTAAGGCACAGGAACAGGCAGTGTCCTATAAAGACAAGATCATGTACAGAGATAAATCGATATTTTAATATTCTAATGTTTCACAGAATATTGTCTGGAGATCGGTTTTTAAGGCTCTTTTTGCATTGGACCTGTGTCTCAGCCCTGAGTAGAGTTCATATGAGGAAGAATAGCTGACATCATCAGTGTGGGTGCTTTCAAACCTACATTTGGAAAGTGCCGTCCCTTACCATCATTAACACCCTCTAACTACAGAACTTGGCCTTTCCAACCTCAGGTGACTGACAACTTTCCAGCACATTCAGCACTGCCTGATATGACACAAAGCAACAAATGTACTGAATTAAGATATTTCCGGTCTGTTTTTGACTCATAATGATCCTGTCAACCCAAATATTACAACAAACATATGTTTTGCTTTTTAATAAAAGAAGAAAGCAGTTTATTAATAATTTGGTATAATGTCAGAACATCTGCTAACATATATGTGACAGGGACTTAGAAATTGCTCTAATCAATGTTTTTGACCTATGTTAAATATCAGCAAAGAAGAAAGAATCTGTTTGCCATAAAAACATGAGTGTGGTCAAGCAGACTTGATAAAACATAAAGGAAATTTCTCCTGATCATGGATCGACTGATGCTTATTTTCGTGTGCAGAACCTGGTGTTACTCATAATGCTCCAGTGTTTATTGACCTGTTCTATAGACGGCATGGAGAAGTTGTGCAGAGGTACGTAAAACAGAGCAGGTACCAATGAATTTAAACAGAAACTCTTTCTGATGAGTATTGTTCAAAGAAATATCGTAAGTAAAGAATGAATAACTTATTCATATATTTGTTTTCTCCTTAATGTAAACATTCACAGCTCACACCCCGTCATTCCCTCTTTGGTGTGCCTCCTGAGGCATCTCCCCCAGGTCCTCTTCTGTCTTAACATTGCTCCCCGTCTGCTCCACAGGGCAAGACTCTGAATTCTGCTGCTCCTCCTCCAAAGCCTCTGTGCTCTGGGTTTGTGCCTGCTCCTCCTCTGGATCTCCCATTTTGTCTTGGGCACTGATTATTAACTCGTCCTCTGTCTTTTCACAGTCCCTGTCTTTGTCTTCAGCTTCTTCCAGACTGCA
This sequence comes from Mastacembelus armatus, assembly GCF_900324485.2. Classification (NCBI taxonomy): domain Eukaryota; kingdom Metazoa; phylum Chordata; class Actinopteri; order Synbranchiformes; family Mastacembelidae; genus Mastacembelus; species Mastacembelus armatus. The sequence goes on along the minus strand of NC_046645.1, from coordinate 21,451,404 downwards.
CAGTTGGCTGTATTTAACTTCTTCTGCTGGACTGTCAAAAATCTCGTCCTGGTCCCCATTTTCTTCCGGGCTGTACAGTTCACATGAGGCTCCAGCCTCCTCTCCAGCTGACCTCCTGTGCTGTCTGGTGGGCGGGCGCCTCTTGAATGATAATCGTGCACGAGTCTGTGTTGAAAAGATGAAGAAATGCCAGCAGGAAATTTAAATTGTATCTTTAAACATTATTTTTAAACAACAAAGACAATTTAGATCTAAGACAATGGAAGTTTCTGGTATTTAAAAGAGGGAGGAATTAATACTCAACCTTTGTATGACTAAATGATTTCTGGTAACTGTCAAAGTCTAATCATCATGCGTGCAAGAGTACTGCACAAAATGGTACCTAGGGACTCTAGCTAGGCTAAAGGGATTACATTTTCAATCCCCCTTGCAGCAGCACTCATGCACTACAACAGCATCTTGCTCCAGCTTATCCGTGGCCTGCTTAAACAGAGGACGCAGAACACCCACTGAGAAACAGGGATGCAGACCATGTGTTCAGCTCTGACGTCACTCAGCTCACTCAGCGAATAGCATGAGAAACGCTGCAGGGTCCTCAGTGTGACAGGAGCTCTCTGCTCATCATTTAGTGACTCAGAACTAACGAGCAAAAGCCCACACAAATATATGAAATGGAAGAAGCCTAAAACGCCTACAAATGATCTGTGATCACAAAAAATGATGAACTGGGATGAATTTCAGCTTTTTGAAAGTCTGCTTTACAACATGATACTTACAGTAGTAATAATATAATTCTGGTCCAATTGTATTGTAAGGAGATGTTGTAACAAACATCCCTAACTTAATATTGCCAAAGTAACATGCAGTTTTATATCAGTCTTTACATTTACCTTGTTGATGCTTGGAAGGCGGGCACCTTCAGGAGGGCTGTCGAAACTGATAGGATCCTCTTCCTCACCAGACAGCTGTGAGGGATGCAGGGTGGGGCTCAGGGGGCTCAGTGTGCCGCAGGGCATGTTGGGCGACAACGGTGCTGGCTGCTGCTTGACCTCAGCACTCTTGGGTGGGGGCAGCAGAACAGTGGGTGATAGAGCAAGATTTGCCTGCAGTGGGATGGGAAGATCCTAAAGCCTTGACTCTAAAGTAGCTTATATGCACTACGTTTTAATAAAACTACATTTATACAAACTAAAGCTTGTTAAAACCTAAATACAGAAAACCTAAGATGAGTAAAACTTGACCATAAACCAGAGTGAACCAGGTTCATTTCAAAACATGGTTGACTTCAGTGGGAGATTTAAATCTAACGATTAAGAAGAAAGATTAAACAATGTCTTTTTTTAAAAAAAAAGAGGAAGTATATAATTTTGAAATTAGTTGTATTTTTAGTCACAAAGTAAACATTATTGCTTCTTAAAGTGTTTACATTTGCCTGGAAATGTTAAACTAGAAGACATTGTTCTGCAAGTCCCTGTCACCTTCCTGCTTCCAGGAGTGTGTCCTGCAATCCCCTTTTTAGTGTTGGAGCACTCGTTATATTCAAACTGGGAACTAACTAATATAAAATCTTGAGTTATCCCCCAACCACTGTTCAAACTTAGAGCCAAGTGTCCTACCTGCACTGGAGAGTAGAGGAAGAGGGAGAAGCGGCAGCCCTTTTGTCCCATGGCTGCTCGCCGTGTGAACTGATAATTAGATAGTGACGGTGGTGAGGCAGAGCTTCACCAGAGGCTGGGTGGCCCATGATCCCATTAGCTCATTAATCGGAGCCGATTGTGGCATCAGGAACAAGTCCTTCTTCGTGTTTTTACTCAGCATGCACGCAGCTCACACACCAGTACAAACTGAACAGTGGGTGGCAGTAACGCCTTAAGTATCTCAATCTCCTGACTATACAAACTCCTGGCTACAGGCTACATCCCACAGTAACACATTGTTGGTGAAGTTAGGAGTGGTTTTGTTTCCATTTTACTTCACCAAATAGTCAAATGCTGCAAGATGCACCAACCTGCAGTTTTTCAAAGATGGGTGAGTTCTTCATCTTGTTTTTTAAGGCATTTGGGAAGACAGCAGTTTTCTGCAAGATAACAATGTCAGAGTTAATAAAAAGACAAATTCACAAAACCATCACCCTTTTAATTTTCTCTGGACTCCTCCCCAATCTGACCAGCGATGACATGTTTAGCCGCATGTCGTCGTTCCGTCTCTGGCTGTCTAGGTGGTGTCCAGCAAACGATGTGGGCTTCATAGACAATTGGGCCACTTTCTGGGGAAACCCACCTCTAGAAATTTGACCAAATTTATTAGCCAACCTAAAGTTTGACAATCCAGAGTGGGGACCGGGACGCAGAGACTCAGTCTAAAACGCCTCTCTGCAGTTTCCTTAGAGCTGTCACCCCCCCCAAACCACATAGAGATTGTGTCTGCCCCTCAAACATATAAATCAGATGTTAACAGAAGAGGAGTTATTCATAATAATAAACTAATAAAAATTAAGACCACTCCTCTTATTGAACAGAAAAACAGAACAGTCAGATGTGGATTATTAAATATCAGGTCTCTTTCATCTAAATCTCTGTTAGTAAATGATTTGATAACTGATCACCAAATTGACCTACTTTATCTTACTGAAACCTGGCTACAGCAGGATGAATATGTCAGTCTGAATGAATCAACCCCCCTCAGTCATAAAAATTGTCATGTTCCTCGAAGCACAGGTCGAGGTGGAGGAGTAGCTGCAATCTTCCACTCAAACTTATTATTAAACTTTCATCCTCAGAACAATTATAACTCATTTGAGAGCCTCACTCTTAGTCTCTCACATCCAAACTGGAAAACACAAAAACCAGTTCTACTTGTCATTTTGTACCGTCCACCTGTCCCTTACTCAGAGTTTATAACTGAATTCCCTGACTTCCTGTCTGATTTAGTGCTTAGATCAGATAAAGTCATTATAGTGGGAGATTTTAACATTCATGTAGATGTTGAAAATAACAGCCTCAGCATTGCATTTAATTCTATATTAGATTCAATTGGTTTCACTCATGTTAATAAACCCACCCACTGTTTAAATCACACCCTTGATCTTCTTCTGACCTATGGCATCGAAATTGAACATTTAATGGTTTTTCCCCAAAATCCTGTTTTGTCAGATCATTCTTTAATAACTTTTGAATTTAAGATGATGGATCATGCAGCATTCAGAAGAAAATTCCACTACAGCAGATGTTTATCTGACAAAGCTGTTTATAAATTTAAGAAAATGATTCCATCTTTATTTACATCTATGCCATGTGCCAGCACAGTGGAGGGCAGCTGCCTCAATCCCACTCCCTACCAAATTGATCATATTGTTGACAGTGCTGTAGCATCACTGCGTGAAATGCTTGATACTGTGGCCCCTTGAAAAAGAAGTTAGTGAATCAGACGAGATTAGCTCCATGGTACAGTTCACATATTTGTAGCAGGAATCACGAAGGCTGGAAAGGAAGTGGCGTTTCACAAATTTAGAGGAATTGTTTGTTGCCTGGAAAAACAGTCTATTAACATATAAAAAAGCTCTCTGTGAAGCCAGAACTGCATACTATTCATCACTAATAGAGGAAAATAAGAACAATCCCAGGTTTCTTTTCAGCACTGTAGCCAGGCTGACAAAAAGTCACAGCTCTGTTGAGCCCAGTGTTCCCTTAGCTCTCAGCAGTGATGAATTTATGAGTTTCTTTACAAATAAAATCACAACTATTAGAGATAAAATTCAGCAGATGCTTCCTATAGCTGCAATAAATTAATCTTCTACTACAGTAGCTCTTGAATCATCTGTAGGACCTCAGTTATGTTTAGACTGCTTCTCTCCCATAGATCTCTCTGAATTTACATCAGTAGTTGCTTCATCTAAATCATCAATGTGTCTCTTAGAATCCTAGAAAAAGCTGTTGCTAAGCAGCTATCAGACCACTTACACAGGAATTAACTATTTGAAGATTTTCAATCAGGATTTAGAGCACACCATAGTACAGAAACAGCACTGTTAAAAGTCACCAACGATCTTCTCTTAGCCTCAGATAATGGACTTGTTTCTATACTTGTCCTCCTAGACCTTAGTGCTGCATTCGACACTATTGACCACAACATCTTATTACACAGATTGGAGCATGTGACTGGTATCAGAGGAACAGCATTGAAATGGTTCCAATCCTATTTATCGGACAGATTCCAGTTTGTTTATGTCCATGATGAACCTTCCACGCGCACAAAAGTTACTTATGGAGTTCCACAAGGTCCTGTGCTAGGACCAATTCTGTTCACCCTGTACATGCTTCCTTTAGGCAGTGTTATTAGGAAGCACTCTATTAATTACCACTGCTATGCAGATGACACTCAGTTATATCTATCTATTAAACCTGTTAACACAAACCAGTTAACCAGACTTCAAGCATGTTTAACTGACATAAAGGCCTGGATGACCAGTAAATTTCTACTTTTAAATTCACAGAAAACAGAAATAACCTCAGAAATAACTTTTCTAAAATTATTGCTACTGTAGATGGCCTCCAGCAATACTGTGAAAAACCTTGGAGTTATTTTTGACCAGGACATGTCCTTTAACACACACATAAAACAAATCTCTAGAACTGTCTTCTTTCACTTCTGCAACATTGCCAAAATTAGGAACATCCTGTCTCAAAATGACGCATAAAAACTAGTCCATGCATTTGTTACCTCAAGGCTAGATTACTGTAACTCGTTACTATCTGGATGTCCCAGTATCTCCATAAAAAGCCTCCAGTTAATCCAGAATGCTGCAGCCATAGTCCTGACAGGAACTAGCAAAAGAGATCATATTTCTCCTATATTAGCTTCTCTTCATTGGCTCCCTGTAAAATACAGAATAGAATTTAAAATCCTTCTTCTCACATACAAATCCCTTCATGATCAAGCTCCTTCATACCTTAAAGACTAAGTCTAAATAGGATATATTAAAAAGTACAAGTATAAGCTTGTGACATACACATTTTTGCCCTTTTGATGTACGGCAAAATGCAGTTGGATTGTAAGATACTTTTACTGGAAGAAAAACAACAGCACTTTACTTGTGTTTTAGGCCAAAAAAAAAAAAAAACTGTAAGTCTGACAGCCGCACAAAGAGCCATAACAAGGTTGCTACGAAAATGTACAGTAAACAGCTATGTATGTTTTCTGGGGACATCCCTTAGTCAAGAACCCAAATATGTAGCACATAGATAAGTGAAAGAGCAAAAATTACACAAATCTGTCTCTTCATTCCCATCTTTGTGACATTGCCACTTTAGGGAACATGGAAGTCTTCTCTGGTATGGCAACTACAAATGAATGTGTGGTGTGTTCACCAGCTACTGTATTTAAGTGTGAAAATAAACCATCAACAGAATTTGCATTCTGACTTTCAAAGCATCAAAACATACAATATTTACATTTGTATATGGATACTGTAATATATAAGATAGAAATACATTACCTGGCCATTTGAGCCAGATATTGGTAGAATTTTGAACTTTCCAGCCAGCTCAGCTACAGATGGCTTGGATGGAGAATCCTTCTGGAAAAGAAAAACATTCAATAAAATACCTGAAAACAATTTATATTAATGACAGACTGTCACTTTTAAAAACTGTGTAGTGCCTTCAGTAAGGTGAGGACATAACTAGTGAACATATTGGAGATTTTAGGGTTCTTTGCATAACATTACATTTTCATCATGCAAATCTCCCAAATGCCCAGTGAAATCACATACAATTCCAAAAACAAATAACAAACATGAAGTGTACTGCATATGTATCCTAAGTTGATGACATCTTTGCTGTTGTCCTTGCACGCTAAACATGCTCCCTGACATCACCACCTTGACCTCTTTGTGTTGATACTGCAAGACGGAATATAAAACCACATCCTCAAAAACAAAACATATTGTGGGCTGAATTAATTTGTAGAGAGGTATTTTAAAATATAACAAAAAAAAATTATTGACCACCTGGCTACAGCAAAATTATACTAACCAAACTGATTGTGTAAATATGTTACTAATAGTAAGTTTTTCCCCATGTCACATCTGGTATTTTGTATGTTTTTCCTCCTGTAAGTGTAAACCTGGAAATAGCATGTGGCAGTTTAACTGAATATTAAGATGTAACTTATTCATGGATTGTCTTGGCCCTGTTAGATGAAATACAAATGCAGAATGACATCAAAAAGAGAAGTGACTTGCTGTTAGTAGATAAAGAAAATCTTTCACTTCCTTGTTCTCAACAGGAAAACACAGACATGTTGAGAAACAGAGCAGAGAGCAAACAAAAACAAATGCAAAAAACCTAGTTGGATGACCACCAGTTGACCACTGTGTCAGATTCAGCACTGTCCTTGGATGAACTTGTCTCGTCTCCTGCTAAAAACTAAACTTTGTGGGTTTGGAGACAGGAAGTGAGCCCCTCTCTCCACAGCTGTTCAACATCATACTGCAGACTGTGACATGAGGGACATGTCATGCAGCCTCACACTTATCACGTCTTGGCTCCTTTACTTTCTGTCTCTCCCACCATTCCCAAGCTGATTGCTAAGGTTCCCTCCTCCACGCTGCTCTTTGATGACCATTAACTCACTCCACATATCTGTGGCCTCAGTGATAAGTTGGCTGATGGCTGCAGGCTGGAATGTGCATGAACCTAAACCTTAAAAACAACACTCCAGTATTAGTATAATTTTCAGGTTCTAGTCATTTTTTGCCTAGTATTTGGCATGTGAATGGGTCGAGGCATTTGTTTACAGCCTGAGCTGTGCCAGAGCTGGGCAGATCCTCATGCATCATGTCACCATTTAATGATTTGCATTGTACAGTCACTGCCTGTGGTGTGCCTCACTTTCTCATTCTGACTTTCATACTACATCTAATTTCCATCTTACTTTTATTGACCACTAAAAAGTTCATGTCTCTCACAGCTGCCAATTCTGTCACATTTCCTGGGTGTGTACTCTTAGTTCCCTCCCTCTGTGCACAGTTTGAGTCATGGAAACATGGATATCCCAAGCTTCACAGACACACACATTCCACATTTTAATCACATGCTTTATTTTTCTTTTTCCCCTTGTTCTCGACATGACCTCACCACCTTCCTCCCTCCACCCAAACGTATTACAGCATCAGCCAGCCCCGCTGTGCCTCTGTACATGCATGTCTTCACTGCCTCTGTGTCCTAATCCACATCCTAAACCTTTTCCTGAGCTCTCTTTTCTCATCCATGATAAATAGTAATCACCAGGGACCACCCACCCTCCACACAATTATTGTGCAACTCTAATTGTTTAACTCTTTCCTGTCATTTTAAAAGCAAATGCTTCCTTCAGAGCACAAACTCAAATTACAACAGTGCAAATAAAGGAAATGGGGCTTTGTTTAAATCATTATTCAGATGTTTTGGGTGAACAAAATCAAGGTTTTTTCTCCAGTTTTTGTTGTGCTTTATTTAACTTAAAATAAACATTTCTAGGCATATGTTGAGGGTGACCTGTGTACTTTTACTGCTAGTTTAGGGAATGAAACGCAGCCATTTTCAGCAAGATTATATATTTTCTATATTTTGATAATATAACAGAAACTTGCAAAAATGACTTAAACATAAGCAGTACATGAAGATTCAAAAGGCTCAGTAGTGTTTATTCAACAACTTTCTGGTTTGAGAAGATGTCATTTCAGATCCATTAATATGTTTCTGTGCATCTCTTCCAAGTGAACCCGTATCTTTAATGAGCTGAATTCATACAGACTCAATGCAAATACCTCCCTGATTTAAACTACACTGACCATGCATACAGTATATAGGCAGTTTTACATTTTTTTAAAGCAAAATGTCAAACAAATGTACTATGAGCATTAAACTTACAACAGCATCCCTGTTTAACTGAAAATGTCAAAGCAAACATCTTTTTCTTCTCTATTAAATGATTTCTGTTTCATTCTGATGACAGAAGAGACACATTGTTTCAATGAATGATACAAGGTCCCTAGTCAGTTATCAGTATTGTGCATGTTTAACTCAACTGGGACCCCAAGTTCTGTGGAAGAGTGGGAAACTTTGGACCACTGCAGAAGAGAGATGAACAACTCTATTTCTGGGGCTATAAGCCTGGGAAAAAGCCCCAAAGCTGTGCAGGCAGCCTGGATCACAGCTCTGCTCTGTAACCCCTCAGCTCCTAAGAGAGAATGTCCCCGGATATGTTAGACCACATCTGAAACATACTGTAATCTGCCATACAGTGCAATTGAGCATGTCTAAACAAGGAAACGATAAAAAAAGCTTCTTAAAGGAGTGCCTTACCCATGTGATTGATGTTTTCCAAAAATGAGCCTGGGTCGATGCTAAAAAGAAACAAACTATTTCTGAACTTTGAAATCACAGCAAACCGCTCATTTATATGTTACATGTACCGCACAGACTTTACACACTCCTATTCAATAGCATGACAAAAAGTCTATTCATGCTTGTAGCAGAGCTGTCATACAAGGGAACTCAAGGGGTCTAGAAAATAGTTACTTGTGTCATGAATAAAACAATTTGTAAGGTTAAATCCCCAAAGCAGCTAAGAAAATATGGTAGTGTTAAATTCACAGGCTATACTTAGTTTTCTCTGCAGTATATAAACAGTATGCCTATGCACATCTGTTCTTAGGTTGGTTTTTCACGCCCAAAACATTTCTTCAGTTCTTCCATTTTTCCTCACTAATGAGTAAAGTATTTTTGAGAGGGGGTTGCATGCTGTACACGGTGTAGCCCCTGAGGCAAATGTGATTTGTGATACTGAGTTATATAAATAAAACTGGCTTGACTTAATTATCTGTGTGTACAAACACAGTGTAGCGCCGGTGTCAAAAAGGAGACTGACTTGCAGACACACTACTGTAAAGCAAATACCATCATAAAGCACTCCTGCTCATTCATTTGTAATCGTCACAATAAAGAATATCACATGGATATCTTTGAATAGATACGCAAATTTCTATCTTCTTATGAAACCCCTTTACTCAATCCTACTGAATAGCACTGTTTAAAAAGATAATCAGCTGCTATTGCTAAAAACCTGATGATTTTCAACATGGCTGACAGTGCACATGACCAAACCTGAGAATGCTCGACAGAGACACTGCCGTTATCTGTGTGTGTGTGTGTGAATGTTAAGTGAGTGTTGTGAAAAAAGTGTGTTCATCCTTCCTGAGCTGTGTTTAAATGAGTAAAGGTTAATCCTAGCCAGCGTTTTAATTTTAAGGGTCTGGAGGAAGACACGAGGTCTACTGTGTGACTGGTAGATGTGGAAAGAGAACACACGATACAAACAGATCACACAAAGCCTGCTATTGACTGTTCCTGACGTTCCTATTTCCAGAGGCAGGGACGAGGCACATGATGCTGGTCTCAGTAACATATCTGTTTGATATGTAGTAACAGTGACTGTCAGAGAGCAACAGACCATGTAATCCACAGCTGATAAAGATGATATCTGGCTCAGAATCTTTAACCCTTCTCTAGGAATAATTGTCAGCTTTTCTCTCAATCCTCATAAGCTCTTGCTGGTGAGCTCTGCACAGTGAAAATCTTTGAAAGTGAAGATAAATAAAGCCCACCAAGGTACAGCTGTTCAACATGATCTTGTTCAATAAGCTCACCAATCGTAATGGCTTCAGTTTGTCTGCAGACTTTGTTTTCTCAAGTCAGTGTGTTCTGCCAGGGGGAAAATCACCACAGTGAGCAGTTCCATTCTGCCTACACTTGTTAGGTGGTAAGAGAGCAGACAGGCACCTTCTCATTCACTGGCTTTCCAGGAAAACATGATGTGTTTTTGGACTACACCTCATCTGAATATCTCACTTTTCCACCACCCTTACTGGCACCATGCTTGTCCTTTTTCTCATGCGCCATGTGTGTTGACGTGCACTACAAAGGGCATCAGTGAGATGGTAAATGGACACACTGATCTACAAGTCATTGCTGCTGTTACCTAATGGGAGGTAACACAGACACAAACTAATACTACAGGTGAAGAAACAAATATAAAATCAAATTAGCATACAAAAAAAGGAACATCAGTCTTGATGGCCTGAGAACAGAAAGCTGTGGAAAGTTAGTCAGAAAAGCAAAATGTCTATTTCTTAAGTGTGATAAACACAACAGCAAATGAGTTCAGATCAGAAGAAGCCCTTGAGATATGCTATTTAAACTGCAGTTTGAATAATTATGACGATATGAGAAAAGATGAGAGAGTCAGGCCTTTTCACAGAATGCTCTGAGATATCTCAGTACAATAACTACAGCCATCAGTTAAAGCTAATCAGAGCTGTTGAGCAATGAGAAGGCGGAGTAATGGAGAGTCAATGAGGAGTAGGAAACGATGTCATAAAATGTAAACAGCTCACAACAGAGTGTACTTTCTCCAAATGTTGGAACCTCAACAAGAAAACTCTATTATGAGCATCTGTTCTACATGGAGCTCTGAGATTCCCATCCAGTCTAATCCAGAAATCACAAGGACAAAAACCATCTGCCCATTGGATCATGGCTGACATTAGAGCTGAGTAGCACAGACATGACATGACTATATTCAAGCCCTTTCCCAGTGTAATGCAGTTCCTTCAGAGAGTTGCAACAAGGGACACTGATCACATCTTCTGCTGTATTATGGAAAGGTTGAGTGACACATGTTGAATGTCATACTCTTCACACAGGAGTGGTGTTGGGAATAATTTCAGTAGTGCAAGGTGATTAAGTGCACTTTAACACTTCATGTAACCTGGTACTTTTCAGAATAAGAGCTTACATATATGATGGATATGTTTGTTGCAGATAAAGACACCCAGCAGTATATAAAGTAGATACATTTAAAAACTATCATACAGAGGGCAGTATCTGTTATCACTGTAGATATAAATGGCATGAACAAAAAGTACAAAGCAATACTCAAACTCAAAGAGCAAAATGATCAGTATCCCACACGTTATATCTCGTTTCCAAGCCTCTCCAATGAGATTGTGGAGTAGGTCTTCAGTCTTTCAGAGTCCTTTCTCTTGGTTTCAGCCAGCAGCATGCTAATTAGATTTTTTTCTCATCTATCATAGACCTGGCCCTTTTAAAAAAATTATGTGTATATATCAAGCTCAGAATGCAGCTGCCTTCGAAGCACAAAAAGGTAAAAATCTCAATATTTCTCCCCATTTTCACTGAAGTAATATCTCATAACATTAAATGATGAGACACAAATGAGGAAATCAGAAGTATTTACAATATACATTAGGTTGTGACAGTCATCTGCCTTAAGTAAAAAAAAAAAATCAAAACTAGACTTCGAGAAAATACAAGTCCATGCTGTTTGCAGCACTTTCTGTGTTTGCACTCCTTCCTGCCAAAAAAGGAAATAAAGGACAGGGCTAGATGCCAATTTTAGTAGAGGGTGGCTGAGGAGGTGCAAACATTATGGGTTAACTGTTCTGTAGGGAGATTTGAAAGTGAGATATACTCATGACAATACTGTTATTCTTTGTGGTTTCCACTTCCTCTGACTGGCTCAAACTTCTCCAAATAAATATCTGATCTTTCTAGACTTCATACTTCAAAATTCAACATGCTTGACACTGCAGATTTCATAGACACAGGCTGCCTCTCTGAACTGCTCAGATCTAACCAGCTTTGATGGCAGCAACACATACTGTCTTTTGTTGTCTGCAATAACTAAGCTGGGACTGGGGTACTGTCATGTTTCATTGAATTCCCCAGTCTATATCTATCTATTTGTGACATAACTTACTTGAAATGAAACAGCATGTGTGTTTTCCTTGTTCAGCTCATAGTGTCCTCCTCACTATCTACTCTGTAGTTCCCACCAGGGCTATCTCTGTGCCCCATGCACTACTTTGGACTGACACTCACAGGATCTGACACAAACCCATCCCTGATAACAAGGCTCAGAAAAAAGCACACCTCATGTATGGCTTTTAAGCCTGTAATGGCAGCAACTAATGACACTATTTAAGAAAAGAACAACTACTCTGCAATAAAGCACAGCTGAAGCAGGGGATTATGGGGCTTTATGAACCATTTGATTGGTTGTAAAGGGGCAAGTATCCTCCAGTGAGTCAAACCTCCACAAAATTTGCAAAGCCTTGTTTTAAATGTTTTGAAACTTACACTGTTAACACCAACTGCACATCATGTTTTAGTCTTGCACATTCATTGCTGTCCATATACAACACAAAAGGTGCTAAACAGCATTATCATCTCCCTCCTTTCGGTCTGCATTCACATCCTCATTTGGGCGCAGATAAAATATTAGGTGCAAACTATGTCAGACAGACTAAGGGTCATTTTGCCTGCAATGCCTTCTAGTTTTCAGTGTTTGTGAAAACAAACAGCAAACCAAACCATAGGGAAATCTGAAGATTTTGCAGAAAGAAACCAAACACTTCCTTCTGCCTGCTTCTGTTTTCCAACAGATTTTGCAATTTTTTTGCCCATGAGACATTTTGCAAGATATTAAAAAATGTAACAAGAAGGATCAGTGAAGTCATACAACTTGCTTGTGGTTTGTGCTACCATCACTATGTGCTTCCCATTGAACTCATCTTATTATGGCTCAGAAGCCCTTTAATGACAGGACTTTACTGTATAAGCTGTAAAATCAGGAAATATTTCTACACATTATACTCCACTGTACCATGTGACCTGAACAGAGGTTCAACCATAACATGGTGACTCAGACAACAGGCTGCAGTTTCGCAGGCTTTTCTTGATGCTGATGCTTTACATTCCACTGGGCTTCATGGTCAGTTGGGTGTCTGTTTTGTGTTTAGGACAGAGTGAACCATTCACCCTGAAACTGAAATACATAAAGCTTAAAGTACAGCCTCAGCAAACACCTCAGACTACAGCTGCCACTGATAACATTCAGTCCTTATAGGCCTCAAATATAATATCAGTGTATACTTGACTCAGTCACAATCATACAAAAGCCTTAAAGGATGCTACTGTTTATTCCTGACACTACAGGCTGGTTCTAGTGCAAGTGGTGTGACATGGTCGTAAAGCAAACAGACTACCTCATTAGTATAAGTCTAGCTGGTACGGACTGATGTTATTGGTCTCTTTACTATGGATTACATAATAAATGTGCACACCATATGGTTGGCAAGGCAATCCCAAATACACACTCCCCTAGCTGTGGTGTTGTTTTTCCATCAAAGGAAAGCCACTCTGCTCCACTCCACAGTCCAACTCACACATACAGCGCAAATCCTCAGGTGCTGGCACCCACTCAGACACACATACTTATACACAGAAGTGAATGCACAAAATCTCCAGTTTTTCTATTTAATAGCTCATCATTGCAAAACAGGAAACAAAGAATAGTTTCTCCTAAGGCTTGGTAGAGGCAGTAAATCACTGTTGAAACACACAACATTACTAATGTGTGATGCCATTAAAGTGCAAAGCTGAAGCATTTTGGATGAATGTGAGGCTGACTTTTTGGGCCAATTTACCACCTACTTACAGGTGCTTCAGGCAAAATGCAAAATGCAAAAATAAAGTGCCATTAAAGTAAGGCTGCAGCACATGATGGCCTCCAATTCCCACTAGCTACCATCTGACACCTGAAACCTCAAGGTGTGAAATTGTTTACTGGTTCTCAGTAAACAAAAAAGCTTGAATTGGGGTTAGATAACAGGGAAAGAAGAAATAGGTCTTAAATCCAACCTGGACAGGCGTCAGTATGAGAGTCGAGAGTTGTGCTGTGGTGCATTAATGTGCTCCCTCACATGCTGTGGGAAAAAATTGGGTGTTTCGCTTCCTTTTCGCCACATGACATTAAATATGTTAAATACTCTAGAATGAAGTTAGGTCTGAGGGAACAGTTTATTTTGCAGAAGGAAAGTCACAAACTTGTGAGCACATGAGGGGAGGGGCCTCCTATATCATAAAGAAGCATATTCTTACATTTTTCAGTACAAGTAAGGAAAGGACCATTTCAGAGGAAAAGGCAAAAAAGGAAAAGGTTTGTCAGCAAACTGCTGAGAATCAAAAAACAAGGAAGCAAAATGTCAAATTATAGTAAAGTATAGTGAGTACTTTATTCCAGATATTTATCACAGTGCACAGTGGCTCATGACAGATGTGCTGTCAGCTTCAAGTCACCTGTTTTGTAGTTGTTACCAAAATCCTACAGAATAAAGCTCACACATACGAAAGCAGAAGACTGATGCTTTTGGTGTATATTTATACTGTGGCCTGTGTGTGTCAAAAACAGCAGAAGACTGAAGGACAGTGATCCTTAGAGTTACATCACAGAAACATCACTTGTATCTAGTCTCTTATATGTAACATATAATAAGATATAATTATGTCATATAATAATATACCACATGCGATCTCACAGTAAAGGCCAAGTCAATACTATAAGGAACATAACAAACTACCCCTACCACATAGTGAGTAATCAGCAGAACTACATTTGCATAAAATGTTCCACAGGCCTAGTTATTCTGACAAATTATTGAATCAGCAAACTTTCCTTGTTTGTTAAATAGCTGCACAGACAGACCCTGGGACTCCAGAAATATAACAGTAATAACACGGAGCATTGAAATACTATAAAGTCACCATGATGTAAGGTTTTAATTCCAACCACACTATGGCTGCACAAGCCCACATTAAATGTTAAAAACATCTGCTCAAGTGGCTTTAAAGAAAGACCGAAAACTCTGCTCAGTCATAAAGTTGTTACCTCCATCCTGGGCAATATGCCAGAGATCGTCTCCTCCTGGTCGCTTTTTCTGTTTTTCGGCCTGTGGGCGCAAACTGCCTGCCGCTTGGAGGAGACTGGTGAGCGCACAGGGGACAGAGAGGAGCTCCGTGTTTATATCTGGAGCCAAATCTGCCTCATGGACAAGGAGGAGGAGTGGACAACTTTGGCTCCCAAAACGCAGTCAAGTGAACCAGGTTAAAAGATCCTACTTCTGCTAAAGACCTTCAAAATAAAACATAGGATATTTGGAGATTTATCTAATGTAAGTAGGCCCTGTGATGGACTGGTGACCTGTCCAGGGTGTACCCTTGCCTTTCACCCAAAAAGAGCTGGGATAGGCTCCAGCAGATCCTACTTCTGCTAAAGACCTTTAAAATAAAACATGTGACCCTAAGTAGGAATAAGCAGGTATAGATAAAGGATGGATGGATGAATGGATGTAATCGACAAGACAGACAGGAAGGCATGGAGAAAAAAGTAGCATAGCAGTAGGTTACATAGAAATTTACAGTACAGTAAACTTTCACCTGGTGAGCACATACTGTATGTATGATACCTTTTCAAAGGTTATATGATATTACATTGTTGCTAGAATTATAGATCAATTGATATATTCTATATCAATTGTATATATATATATATATATATATATATATATTAGGGCTGTCAAAATTAACATGTTAATAACTTTTTTTCCATGTGTTTAATAGACATGAACAAGTTCTTTGAAAAACATATCTACCGTCTTTGAAACATGTCTATGTTCTTTATGCTGTATGTTTAGGGTGGTTTCACTAATAATAAACATACATTTGCATAAAGCATCCATGTTTGTCCATGCCCATGTTGATTAGAGTATTAGAAACACAAGTTAACTCATGGCAGACATGCGATTAATCACGATTAAATATTTTAATCGATTGACAGCCCTAATATGTATATATATATATATATATATATATATATATGTGTGTGTGTGTGTACTTTTATTTTGAAGGCAATATTATCTCACATCTGGCGCTGTCTTGACAGAGGTGGAGCCTCAGCACCAACTACAGCAGTGTCATGCACATAAGAAAACTATTGGGGCTGAGTTTAGGTGTTTCGCTAATACTTCACAAAGAGCATGTGATGAAACCCCTTGTGATATTCTGTATGTGATTGTGTGTCAATAATGCCTAAGGGTTGGTTTATACAATATATCATTTTACATGGTCTCTTAAAACCTGCCCATAAATCCTGCAATCCTAAAACTCTATATGACTTAACTTAACATTTACCCAAGACAAAAAGATAAGGGTTCAAAGGTCACATGTTCAGACAAGGAGTGGAAACTATCTATAAGTCTAAATTAACTTGACTTGCACCATGTGCTGATTTTCATGTGCAGGTAATAAAGAAGCTGCAAGAGTTTACTTCTAACATGAAACACTGGCTCTCTGTGATTACCCAAGATGCAACTACAGTAAAAAGATGTAAATATTACCATTAGCTGTTTTTCTTATTCTCATTTTGACTTTTCATTTAAAGACGAAAAAGCTGGGAGAGATTCTGATTTCCTATCTGGAGACAAGAGTGAAGAAAACCAGTCACCCAGGTGGTTTGTGGTGTAGAAATAAGACTTAAAGAAAGAAAACAGTATTTAATTTTTCTAACTTACCAAAAATACACCACACAACTGCAGGAAAGGCAAGTTCTCTTGCTACTCTATTGACCATGTTCAGTAACCTCAGCGTTAAATTCCTCTGGTTTGATAAATTAACTGTTCAATCTGTTCACACATCTTCACACATCATTATTTACTGTCAAATAGCCAAAAGCAAGTAGTGATCCACTTTGAAAGCCTGAAAATGGTAGTTAAACAAGTTCTGCTGTTTGGAGAGTTGTTTTTCTCTCAGTTACCCGATGTCAGCCGCTGTTCATAAAAAAACACTTCACAGATACCAACAGGTATGAATTAACATCCAGTTGCAGGGAGCTTTACTAAATGGCAGAAAGAAACGAGGCTTCTGTGTGTAACATGCTTCATTAAACAATGGAAAGTGTTTCCTAAAAGCTTTAGAAAACAAGGTGATTACTGCTTTATAGATGAAGCTTATTATCATTACTATTCCATTAGAGACATTTGAAAGCACCGGGGGAGTGCCTGGTGGTTTATAAAAGACAAAGACACATTTGTGTTCAGTGTCTTACTGTCACTGAGCTGTGACAACAAGTGCGCAGAGTGAAAGTGAGGTGGTTCTTCGTGGCAGAGACATGATTGCCTATGGGTGAACTAGAGAAATAATTAAGGCTTTTCTGTTCACACAACACAAATGACTGCACCTCTAAATAGATGGTCACCAAATTCCCTGAGCCGTCCATGAAAGCAGCTTTCACAGTGAACACTTACAGAGATGGCTTTCTAAGCCTTCTAGAAGGGGCTGCTGTGCAGAATCCCCTCTTTAATAATTTAGCACAGCTTCCTGTTACCATATGCATAGACCACCAGACACATGGAGCCAAACAGGAAGTCAATGTGTGTTGCTGATAATTTGTGGAAATGGGCTGAAAGGATAAGCTGATAAAGATTTCTTATAGGGAGAAGTGACAACCATGAGTTTTCATCTAGGAGAGCTGTGTTTGTGTAGTGTAAAAACAATGCTTGATCAATCTTAATCCCAGGAAATGTTTGATATTGCTGTAATGTGTTTGCATACACATACAGTAAGTTATGTCTCTCCTGTCAGCAGCATACTTTGGCTCCCCCATCTGGTGGAAAAGGACCATTAGAGTGCATTATAACTGAAAGATTACAGCCAGTCTAATTAGGAGATGAATTGCAGATAAAAGAAAAAGCAGAAAAGCATGGCCTCACATGGAAATACAGACACATGAGTAAATCTGCATAGTTTCTGCCAACTCAGTATATTCTATTAACCTATGTCTTGTTTGTTTAGTATTACTGAAGGCAGGTATGTTTCTTTTATATTACTGAAACAATCATAAAACAAAACACAGACATGCAAGCACCTTTCTCACAAAGTAGTTTAAAGATGTTTTATGTATGAATTGTAAAAATTTCATCTTGAGTTTCATCAACACATCTCAGGACTGAGAGCATTGAGATGAGTGAAACAATCAGCAAAACAACAGCCACAACAGATTTACTAAAGTGATAACACTGTAGTAACTGTTTTAATAAACAGAAAATATCTCTATATAAATGTCTTCATACATGCTACAAATCTGAAATCTGAAAGAGGTTTGCTGATGGAGTGGAGGTTATGGCCGTAAAAGGTGAGGCAAGACCAGTGAAGAAGCCCTGAGGGAGATGTTGACAGCTCTGGACAAGCTGCTCGCAGACAATCACATCATTATCAGCGCCTGTGAACTTGTCATGCTGCTTGTTGATCTTTCCCCAGGTGATGGCAGGCTGGTCTGTGGGATATAAGCTTTTACCTGCTGCTTCAGCTCCTCTGGCAGTGATGAATGGCTTGATGATAAAAGTCTCATAAGGATGAGTCAGTCCAGAGCAACTTTGTCTCTTTGTATCTGGGCAAACTAAGGCCCAGTGATTCATGGGCAAAATCACGACACTACCTTTTAAAGAAAAACATGTATTGCGGACAGAACTAGGAAAACTGAGTTTATTTTTGGAATACATTTTGTTTAGGTTAAAAATACACAACTTTGACATTACCTTTCTTGGCAGAGTGCATGCACTACAGTGTACAAATTATAACCCCAAAATGCAACCTTAAAAAAAATGGTGTCAAGCTCAAGCTAGTAGAAGCAATGATATATTTTGTCTTATTTGAAATGCACTTGAATATGGTGACACATGGACATTGGCTGCCACCTTAAATTTAAATCAGAGCCCAGATAATATAATAACAGCATCAGATTACATGTGATGGCCAGCACGTACACAGCTCCACAACCTCAAAGCTCAGGTGGCAGTTGTATCACATACAAGACAACAACTGCCCCATTTTCATACTAATCTGCTTTTATCAAGTTATGTTCTATCTACTCACTGGAGAGATGGTACACAGGTCTGCACCTGCACAACGAATGGCACACAGCGATAATAGGTTTACTTGTTTAGTTCGGCGTTTTTGATTTGTGAGAACAACAAACGAACGTGATGATAACACCATACAGCAAACAAGTTCAATCTTACAACACAGTGGAGCAGAGACTGAAACTAAACATTATAAATGAAGAGTCATTTCAAATGTGGTAAACATCATCTGTCTTCAACAAAGAGGCATCATGAGAGGCGTCATGTCAGTGCTGTGGCTTGATGATAATTGATGAATGAAATGAACAATGAACAATGAACAATGAAATCGTGCAAGCAAGAAAAACATGTAGGAGCACAAAGTACACAAGGGTAAATACTTTTGCAGTTTAATATCAGTGAAACAGGAAAATGAAAAAAGCTTTTTGCTCTAAATATTTTTTGGACATAAAGATTACATAGCTGTAAATTATCATCTAGTGAATAAAATGCCACTGAGTAGACAAAGACAAAAACGTCATCCAAAGACAAAACAGAACAAACGTTTCTCTCTTATTTCTTCTTTGCACATCTAAAACAAGTTTCATTGTTCCTTTCTGTAACTCCTGGACTTTAAAGAAGCTTGCAAACTCTGCTTGCCTTGGTGATAAAATCAAACAAACCCGTAAAAATACTGCTCGAGTGTGTTGGTTCCCCTCAAACCCCAGTCAGGCTTTCGTTCAGGGTGGCGATGTGGTCAATAACTCAGAGCTGTATCTGGCCACGATGTGCCTGTCTGGGCTGCTGGCGCATCAGGAAGAGGCGTTTAGCTGCAGCCCTGTACTTTTGTGACATGAGATTGTAGACGACAGGGTTGATGGAGGCGCTGAGGTAGCAGAGCACCATGGAGGCCATGTTGAATTTCTGACTCAACGTGGCTGCTTCATAGTCATCCACCTGGGCAAAAAGATTCCTGCCGATGTGATATGGCAGCCAACACATGATGAAGGCCATCACCACCACCACTGAGGGCAAAATAAAGTTAGGCTGAAGAAATGAGTTTCATGCAAGAAATAGTTAGAAATTTGGGGGAATAAGAAAGTTAGAGAAGACTGATACTGCTCTCATGTAGATTACACTGGAGATAAATTAAACATTGTAAAAATAATAAAAGTGTCATTAGCCCTCAGCTAATGTGCTTTATTAGGACTGTGTGGGAGAAGTTTGATGGGTTTGCTTGACAGCAGCATCTCTGTAGCAACATCTATCATCAGTGAAGATCAATTAACATAAATATAGAACCTGTATTCCAGTTTTTACAGATAATATTGTACTGATGTTGAGCTCAATAATCAAATAATGATTAATAGGACTGTGATCTATGGTCAGTGGTTGGCCCTGACATTTCATTTGTATGAACAGTAGCAGGATATAATTCAATTCAGAATGATTAACCAGCTGTTGTCAACAATGAGACACATGGCACCAGCTTTTCACTTCATCAGATAACACATGTGAAAGCAGATAAAGACAGTTAGAATTCTTTGCTCATCAGAATTGGCACAAACTATAGAAAAACTACTTTGGGCTTTAATTAGAGTGGAAATGAATTCTTAATATATTTGAAATAAAGAGCTGAAGTTCCGAAAATGAAATAAAATCTAGTTTTTAATTTATCAGGTTGGTTTTTTGCCTCAGCAATAACAAAAGGCAGGCCAACTATGTAAGCCTTTTATACTGACAAGGAGAGTTTTAGATGCTGTTACTCTGGAATCTGAATTTTCTCTTTCTGGCACCGAAAAGCAGAAAAAGACTTAAGAAAGCAGCAATTCTGCATTACAAGAAATATCTCTGCACTTTTGTGCATAATTATTGATCACGTAGTTGTAAATTCTGAAACTTTGCAAATCTTAAGTTTTGACTCAAAATGCTGCAACAGCTGGATGTTGAATTGTACACTGAACTCAACAAGACAACACATTATGTGAATGCTGACAATCATTTGTAGTGGTTCAGGTGTTTTCTTCCCATTTTTGAATATTATATTCTCTGAATGCATGTCAATATCAGTAAAGATACATCTGTCCTCAGAAAGGAAAAAACTACTCACCCAGGATTTTGAGTGTTTTTCTGTGTGATCTTTCTCGACCAAAAGCACAGGGTCTTTGCAGGTCATTTTTGCTTTTCCATAACTTGCACGCAATGGAGCCATAGAGGAAGATGAGGCAGAGCATGGGGCAGAAAAAGTAGGTCGTAGACACCCAGAGCATGATGTGCAGCTTCCCAGAGCTGATGGCATAGCTGGTGTGCTTACACTCTCCTGTGCTGTAGTCCGGGTGTGTCTCATTGTCATACTCTACTCCTACTAGGAAGAGTGTGGGAGCTGCAGAAACTAAGGCAAAACCCCACAGGGCAAGGATGATGTATTGGACTCTGCGTCTTGTCACCACCGTTTTGCTCTGCAGGGGGAAGCTGATGGCCAGATAGCGCTCGATGCTCAGGGCTGTGATGTGTAGGATGGTGGCTGAGGTGCAGCCCTCAAAGATATAGTGATAGATGCGGCACACTGCTTCCCCAAACAGCCAGGGCACATACTTCCACAGGCGATAGAGGTCAAAAGGCAGGCAGAGGAAGATGATGAGGTCGGACACTGCCATGCTGGACAGGTACAGGTTGGTGGTGGTTTTCATATCTTTGAAGTGCTGGATGATGAGGATGGTCAT
The DNA here is from genome assembly GCF_900324485.2 of Mastacembelus armatus. Classification (NCBI taxonomy): domain Eukaryota; kingdom Metazoa; phylum Chordata; class Actinopteri; order Synbranchiformes; family Mastacembelidae; genus Mastacembelus; species Mastacembelus armatus. Next base: position 21,429,885 of record NC_046645.1, on the reverse strand, counting down.
GGTGTTGCCTGTCACCCCGATGATGAAGATGAGAATGCAGATGACAGTGACAGGAATAAGGGTGGAGGTTGGAAACAAGGACCCCTCGTAGTGGTGGTCATCTGTGCTGTACTGTTCCATGGTCTCTGCTCCATCAGCATGAAGGTCCACCTGCAGTCTGGTCCAGGGCATGCCAACATCCAGTAAGTGCTACAGTACAGTTAAAGTATGAAATCTGGACTCAACAAGCTGCTGAGGAAAGAAAATGAGGAATTAAAAGTTGATCTGTTTTTAATTTAAACTGAATGATAAATGATGTGGCGTTTACATGTGAATGTGATGTCGATTTTATCATGTATTTTGGTTTAGGTATTGTTTTTTGCTTATTTCTGTGAGTAATGAAGATCTATGGACAGTATCTACATATGCTACAGATAATTCAGTGCTGTGAACAGTTTGTCCTAATTTTTGTCATTTTCATAATCATTGCAGGTAATGTAAGTGCAAGTAAAATTTTACTTATTGCATTTTCTTATAGCAATAATGTACATTCTGACAAAAGAAATACACATTTTAGTGTTTCACAACTCAGGTGTTAGGCTATTTTTCCTATTTTCATATTTTCATCTCATACAGTGCTTTTTGAAAAAGAGTTTATTTCAGATTCAGATTCAGATTCACATAACTTTATTGATCCCTTTAAGAGCATATCACACACATATACAAGCATATATAAACATACTGTATGTCAGTCCAATCAGTCCAGACAAAGTACATATACATCCAATAAATAACCCACAAATACCCTAGAACTTACCAAATTTAGTTTGCAGGCCCCAACCCCAACCAAGTTTACTCACTTAAAAGACAAAAAAAAACAAAAAAACAAAAAACAAAAAAACCAGCATCCAAATTTAACAGTCTCATAGCAGAAGGAAGGCTCCAGCGGATCCCCGTGACCCTGAACAGGAAAAGCGGGTATAGAAGATGGATGGATGGATGGATGGATGGATGGATAGCAGAAGGAAGAAAAGAATTGGAGAAACGATTTGTTCTCAGGTTTTCTCCAGGTACTCCGGTTTCCTCCCACAGTCCAAAAACATGTATGTCAGGTTGATTGGTGACTCTAAATTGCCCATAGGAGTGAGTGTGAGTGTGTGAGGTTGTTTGTCTCTATGTGGCCCTGTGATGGACTGGTGACCTGTCCAGGGTGGACCCCTGCCTTTCACCCAAAGAGAGCTGGGATAGGCTCCAGCAGATCCCTGTGACCCTGGCTTTCAGGAAAAAGCGGGTATAGAAGATGGATGGATGGATGGATGGATTTGTTCTCAAAGATGGCACATAAAAATGTCGTCCTGAGGGCATCAGTGAAAACTCAGAGGACAGAACATGAAGAGGCTGTTCCAGGATACACGTGGCCTTCTTCAACACCTGATCCTCCTAGAGCAAGCACAAGTCCCTCTGTTTGATTCCAGTGATTTTGGAGCACATTTTGACTATGCTGTGAAGTTTGTTTTTATCGTTTAAGGACAAGCCCTTAAATCAACAAATAAAGGAAAAGGTGAGAAGACTTTCAATAAAAGAAAATTGTCAAAATTCTCCTATTTACATTAAAAAACTTCAGTTTTCTCAGCAAGTGGATCCTTTGCTGAGCCCGTTTAACAATGGACTCTCTGTGTCAAACCTCAGTTTAGAGTCAATCCAGGTGCCAAGATATTTGTATGTGTCCACAATCTGGACATCTTTCCCGTGTATGACACTAACACCCTGTGCTGTGTTACGTCTAAAATCAATAATCATATCTTTCTTTTTGTGAACATTGAGGTCAATGTAGTTTTATCACACCATTGCACAAAATCCTGTAGATCTAGGCCATGGTCAGTATCTGCACCTTTAAGTAAAGACACAAGGACAGTGTCATCAGAGAGCTTCACTAAAGGCCTGTTCTCCTGAGAGGACCTGCAGCTGTCTGTATACATTATAAACAAAAGGGGTGACAGCACACAGCCCTAGAGTGATCCCGTGTTTGTGATTGAGGGTGTGGACCTCTGCCCATTTACCAAAACCTGCTGGACCCTACTAGTGAGAAAATTCAAAATCAACATAAGAAGCTGGTCAGGGAAATTAAAATCAGAAGCAAGTGTTTGGATCGAGATATGAGGCTGCATTTTATGAAATGCAGAGGAAAAGTCCGCTAATAAAAGTCTTGCCAGAGTGCCAGTGTTCTCAAGGTGCTCATACAAAGAGTTTAATAAAAAGAGTTTGGCATCCTCCGCACCCTTAATTGTTGGTAGGCAAATTGTAGTGGATCAAGTCTACCTTCTGTAAGGGACAAAACATAATTTTTTAAGCTTTTCTCAAAACTTTTCATAACAAGTGGTGTAAGAGCCACTGGTCTGAACTTCGTTCGAGTTATTCGATTTGGGAATGGGTATTACCGCCGGCGTCTTCCAAAGAGTGGGAATCTGACCGGGACCCGCACAGTTTTGGAAGAGTCTAGTGAAAATCCCACTGAGCTGGGGGGCACAGTGATGCAAGGTACGCTCACAAATGGCATCTGGACCCAGAGCTTTCCCAGCCTTAACCTTCTTGAATAAGACTTCCACTTGTTCCTGGGAAATCACCATTTCCTTAACAGGTCTGGGAGACTCTTTACAAGCAGATATGCTGTTTGAAATGTCAGACCTTTCAAACCTAGAGAAGAATGAGTTAAAAACACCAGGTGAATCTGTAAAGAGCTAAAACATGCAGACTCACTGGTAGGACCATTCAACTCTAAAAACAGAGATAAATGGGAAAGAAATCTTTGTTAGTGACTTTACCTTGAAAATGAGCTGGATCTCGTCTGTTCAACTTTTCTTTGTTTCTGTTTTGTTGCTATGTGTCAGCATTGAGCAGCAGCAGCAGGACAGTCACAAGCAGCAGTTTGTCCCTGATGCCAAACAGCCAGTTCAGTTCTGTTGTCGGACGAAGGAAGGAGCACCGCCCCCAGCACCTCCAGGATTCTGGGAGCAGCAGGGAGGTTCTCCGCTGTGTGTGCCTGTGAGATTCTGTACCAGGTTAAGGTTTAGAGTTTCAATACAGTCAGATTTAGTGTTATGTAGAGCCCTGCAGGTAAAAATCAAATCTGGAAAATAGTTTTCTTTTTCTTTCTATAAGGAAAGCTAATTATTGTGTGTTACAAATAAAAGGTTTACAGCAAGAACAGGGGTCTATGTTCATCCCCCAGTCTACCAGGTAATCAGGGTAAACCCACTGTCACCTTCATGACACCTTGGACTTGCTTGTGCAGTGGACAGGAACTTGTCTTACTCCAGAATATTTCATTTAAGTCTCTTGAGTTTTTTGTGTATCATTGCTGCTAGGGATACCTGCAGAAATGACTTTGTACACTGAAGTGAAAAGTGATTGAACTGTTCACTAAACTATGTTTTAAAGTGTCAAAAGCCATGTTGCAGCTGAGTAACTCAAAAGAAAAACATATGCAGAAACTTCAAGCATGATTAAGAATTATAAATCTTTTATTGTGCATGGATCCTTTGTAGGTTTCATGGCTATACAGATACACTTTAGATACATATCTATGATTATACATTTTCCCATAGCGAACATTTTAAAGTGATATGTCTGGTAGTATGTATAGTATAACAAATTTTCATTTTGGAATGTACGGTGTATGAGGTAACTGCAAACATTAAAATTACATAAAAATGGTCTCTATTTTTGTGCATATTTTACTCATATTTGTAGCAGTTTGTTAATCTCCCCAGCCAAAGGTAGTAAGCCCAGGGTGAAGAGGTGTTGAAATGGCACACGTTGCAATCGCTATCAAAAATAGTAAATTGTCTTTAATGACAAACAAGACATTTACAGAATGTCTCAAAGGACCAAATCATGTAATTATCCAAGACGTTTTGCAAGGTACCTGTATTTCATTTTTATGGTTGCAACAGCAGTTACCTGCCCAAGACCAAACAACACTAGACCCTACAGCCAGATTACCACTGAAAAGTCAGCATTAGTAACCTGTTACGAATACTTAACACAGAGAAAAGGCAAATTTAGATTAACAGGAAGTACATGACGTAACACATTTTGTATCAGCCATTTGCGTTCCATGGTTCATGAGTACTCAGGATTTATTATTTTCTCTGGAGAGTATTAACTTATATTACTTCAATATTATAAAAAAATATACTTCACACATGTATGACGTGACAACAGAAATGAAAATAAATCATAGAACTACTTCCCATTTCTGTCATGATTACGTATGTTTACTAACATCAAACAAAGCAATAAACAAACAAACAAAAAAAAACACATTTAGTGTTTTCTAACACTAAAACTAAGTCCAAACTTTAGAAATTAAGAAAATTCTCCCAAGAATTTTTCCTCTCCAATTAAGGCCTCTGAAACAACCGGTGTATACTTTTCCCGTTTTTTTTTTTTTGGTTTTTTTTTTGTTTTGTTTTTTTTGTGTGTGTGTTTTTTTTTTGCTGTTTCAGTGACACATTATGTGGTACTACAACTTTTAAAAACATCAAAAACACAGAAGGGTTTCCACAATCTCAAAGTGTGTTCTATAAAATGCATCACAAGACCAAGACGCAGTCAGTCAAGGTTTTCTTTCACTAAGGTGCAAAATCAATTACTGGGGAAAAACAACCAAAATAAAATAAAATGAACAGAACAAAACATACAGGTAAGCATACATTTTTTGTGCTGAACAATAATATTTCAGAGTAAAGCAGCTGCATGATTGTAAAAACAAGCTACAGTATAACTATATGATAGTAAAAATAATTAGAATTCACTGTTAGTTTGGTTTTTGTTTGTTTTCTAGCTTTATACTGAGCTTTTTTTTTTCCTTAAACTTACAGGTCCTTGTGTCTTCACTATACAAAAATATACTAACATTTCTCCAGTCATTTTTGCATTCTTAAACATTCTGAACATCAAAAGGTTGGAAAGTGCTAAATGAACGTTTTATAATGTGAACAAGATTTTCTGTTTCTTCTCTTGCTAGACCCCTTAAACTCCAGCAGGGGCTCAATTCCCTTCATTTGACCCTGAAGCCCTCCCAGCCGCGTACCTCTGTGGCACAAACTACAAACAGTATGCAAATCTGGATACAACCACGCACCACTGTGAAAACACTGGCCCACCAAGTCCCTAAATCAAATAGGACATAGGCTACACCCCTACATCCTACATACTATTTTTTGGAACATACCTATCAACAAGTTTATACTGGACACATACATGGAAATATAAATAACATATCTATATCAATCTCTCTCTCTTCAAAAGATATATATATATAGATATAGATATAGATATAGATATATATATATATATATCTGTTAAGAGAGAGAATGATATATAGATATACACAAGAAGCTGACCAAGAGATACCACAGAGTGAAGGTGGGGTAGCAAGAAGGTATCACAAGTTCCAAATAAGGTGTTACAGCCTCATTTAACTTCTCCCTAACCAGCCCTTCCTCCCTTTACACCCCAATGTCGCTAATGCAATTACTGTTGACAACAGAAGACAGTAAGTACAAAATTAAAAATACAAAACAGAAGGGGGGAGGGGAGAGGAGATAAAGCTATAATGCTGCAGCTGGGTGGCACAAAATGCTCATTTAATGACAAAGTACTGGATGACAAAAGCAATGAGGATGGCGATGACAGCAAAAACCATGAGGATGAGAAAAGCGCACTGCTCATCTGTCAGGCTTTGTCTGGCTCGGCTGGACTCTGTGCTGGCCCTGGACCCTGAGCCAGCTGTACTCCCACCCACTGCCATGTCATTCCGCTGGGGGGAGAGGGTCACTGTAGGGCTGTAGGGACCACTCAGCTCCGGGGCATCCTGGCACTGCCTGATTGCACACACTCTGAAACGGTAGTCACTGCTGGGCTGTAGGTTCTGGACATGGAAGGATGTGGCAGAGCCTTTGTAGGCCTGAGGAGGTGGAAAGAGAATAACAATGATTGTGAAAATACTGAAAATAAGACAAACAAAAAAACAAACAAACAAAAAAAATCAATTTGTTGTCTTTTGTAAGTGATTGTGGATTTTTCTAATCTTTCCTTGCATTTCATCACCATGTTTATGATAATACATGTAGCTAATCAAATCAAATGTATAAAATCAATACCCAGAATCCAGGCCATAGAGAGTGACGTAAAAATGAAAACTCATATTTTAACTTCCTGACTCAAATGCCATGTATGACGTGGTTGTGAGATTACCATAAACCTGCAGTGGTCATTATTCCACATTAACATGGCTGGAGGCCACAGAGGTATGAATGTACTGGCAGGGGTTAGACATCTGGGATGCCTCCTGAATCAATTACCTTTGCATGATGGGCAATTTAAAGCCAGGCAACTAAAACAAAACATTGTAATGCTGTGATAGGCCATAGACCCCCCTGGATCCTGGGCTGCATGATGAATGACAGGCTAGCTGCAGACAATACAGAGAAGTACTAGACCTTCACACAACAATAACAGTACCTGTTTAAACTCAGAGCCTCCCATCATGCACTGCAAAGTATAGATGATTGGGTCCCCTTTCATGGGTGGCAGGGCTTCCCATGTGACTTCACAAGAGCTGTCATCCAGACGCTCCACTTTAGGGGCTGCAGAGTGAAGGTAGACAAAGCAAAAGTAGGTAAACTGTATCCACAATAACTGGATAACTTCTGCAGCTGCATAGCAAATTCAAATATCAACCAATCAGATCAAGATAGGACAAATTTATCAAAGAGTAGACATGAGTTACTGTAAATTTACTTCATATATAGTACAACCAACACTCCTTTCCCAACACTCCTACTCCTGGTTTCCTCAGTTCCCAGACGTTTACAGACTGTTGTTAGAAGCAGAGGGGATGCTGCACCGTAGTAAACATGGGGCTGTCTCAACTTTTTTGGGACATCTTGTTGCCATCAATTTCAAAATTACCTTATTTTTTTCTTAAAATGGTACATTTCTCAGTTTAAACATTTGATATGTTTTCTATGTACTATTGGGAATTCAAAATATGGGTTTATGAGATTTGCAAATCATTGCATTCTGTTGTTATATATGGTAGATTTTACACAGAGTCCCATCTTTTTTGGAATTTGGGTTGTAGTAGTCAGGTGATATAAACAATATTTAAAATCTAGAAGGCATAACAGATAACAAGAAGAAATATCCATGTGTTGTTTTAAGTTTGAATCAGAACATTGAGGGCATTTTAGAAAGGATGTCTGCTACAAAAGTCTTCTGTTTTAATATGAGAGAATTCGACATATGTGCAATGTCTCAGCTGATGAATTAGGAATTTTCCCCATTAGCAGAGTGCCTCAACTATAAGTCATGCTCTTCTTTAGGTGGGTGGTATCTTAAGCAAAAACAATGAACTATATGTGGCTGTATTGAACTGGTAAAGTGCTATGTTATTCATGAAAATACATTTTTAATCCTTTATGGCATCATGATATTAGGTTTTAGATTTACTGTTGAAATGCTCAGTCTAAATTCAAACAGTTTACATATGACAGTCCACTTCACCATTTGAGGAGACAAACAGTGCTGAGTAACAGTGACAAACCTACACATGACTGCCATATTCCAAAAGAGGTGCTGAACTAGGACTAAAACCCCTGCCTCATTAATGACTTCAACAGGTTTGTAGGATCGAAAGAGACTTTGCAGAGGCTCTGAGACCAGAGCACAGTGCTGAACAACGCGACTCATGACAGCCGACAAGTGAATCTCTGCCTGCTGGGTCTTAATCAAATGCAAGTGAAACGTGGGTCAACTGAGGTTAAAAGCTGAGCACACTGGTTGTCTGTATGTCAGTGCAGAGTGTTTGTAAAGATAATAAAAGCTGATCCACATCGGTTAGAGAGACAGAGGAAGAGAGACAGAGTGAAAAAAAAAAAAAAGAACTGCAACTGTACCTTTCACAGGGGCTGGAGGAGAACGTGGGGTGGTGAATGTGTAAACACTGGAGAAGGGCCCTTCGCCCGCCTCATTAAAGGCCTGGATGCGGAACGTGTAAGAGGTAGACTCATTAAGCCTCTGGACTTTGTGTGTGTGGCATGGTCCTTTATACAAGGATATAAATCTGAAATGACAGGAACATGAAAACAGAGAGAGCCAGAGAAAGGATTTAATGAGCAAAAGGGTAAAGATGATAAAAAGCAAATGAGATGAGTGACTCCTCTGTGAGGAAATATATTACAAGGCATTCTGTCTGTATTACCCTGTATGCACACTGTCCTTCTTGATACAGTTTATTGGAAGCTTTTGCTCAAACTGCTCTCTCTTCACTTATTGGTTTATCTCTTGTCAAGTCAGTTCCTCTCGCCTGACTAATGAGCCACTGACCTGCCACTCTTGTCCCCCATCTGCAGCTGATACTGGAGGGCATCTGAGGCAGTGCCTTTAGCTGGGCCATCGCCCCACTTGAGCCTGAGGGTCTGGTGGCTGAAGGCGGTGCACTCCAGGCGGGGAGGCTGTGGAGGCAGGGGCTTTGTTTTCAGCTTAAAGGTGTGACTAAACGGGCCTGCTCCCAGGCTGTTCAGGGCTTGGATTCGAATCCTGAGAAAGACAGATGTCAACATCAAAGAATTGCAGTGACTAAACTGACCTGCGCAGCAACTGTCAACATGGCATTAACAGTATTTTTTTCCTTATGTCTGGTCTCTTGTTAATATACAGGCTGTTAAGTATTAACCACTTTAATTAAACCCCAGTCTAATCTTGATATTAGATGAACCATGTTAGGTTTGTAAAAATATAATTTTCATGTCAGATCTGGATAGTCCATTTTTCCCTGAAACACTTGTCAGACTTGTCTAGAATTGAACTGGGTGTTGCTTCAGTCACCCCCTGTGGTATCCCATGATACAGCAAAGCACTCCTCACAGACCAAGTTAAGAAGTGTGATGTGTGTAACTGATTTGTAACACATTCTATGACTTGTGAGCACTTAGATCTAACAGCTTACAAACTGCTAGCCCTTGTTAATATCTGAAATTGCGTAGTACAGTGCAAAGTGACATTTTGTAACTCTGAGTTAACAATGAAGAAGCACCAACCTGTAGCTGGTGTCAGGCTGCAGATGCTGGATGATATATTTGGAAACGGGACCGACAACAATGGGCTGGCGCTCTCCAAGGTCAATGAGATAGGAAGTGATCTCTGAGCCGTGATCACATGGGGGGTCCCAACAAATACCCAGGCAGGTAGATGGAGAGTAGGGCAGTGGTGAATGTGAACCCCCATCCTCATCTTCCTCATCTTCATCCACTGGAGTCTCGTACTTATACAGCTCAGACTCCTTCATCGCACAAATGTTGCTTACAGCTGCAGGCACAGAGCACGGTGTCTGGCACAGCACTACCTCACTGAAGGGCCCCACACCAGCTACATTCACAGCCTGCACAAGAGCAAGAAACGAGAGAGAATTAAATTCCTTGTGATGTGAAAGGACATGATTGTAATGCCAATATTTGAACACAAGGTGGCAGTCCAATGTAAACATAACTGGTAAGAGTTTCAACAACTAACAAATTCGTTTTTCTTTTTTTGGCAAGGCTCATAAAATTAAAAAAATTAATACTAACAACAACAATAATATTAAAATCTGGTTTTAAAGCATAATCTGGTGACCTCAGCATAATATTTACATTGGATTCAGAAGGTATTAGGACTGCTTCACTTTGAGAACTTAATTGAACTGCTTGTGGTGTGGTATAAGCCATCAGCGTCCCTCCCTTCCTCCCCTTCTGGACCACAAAAGAGGCTACAAGAGTACAGCATGGTCTGAAATTTCAGCCTGAACCAGACCCAAAAGGACCAAGCCAATGTTTTAATGCCAGAATCTGTCTCTCCTATTACACAAACACTGGGTTCATTTGGCCGCAGTCTAAAAAAGCATTCTGTGCAACAGCACAATGGCAGGTGGTCTAACTTGCTGCTATAAGCCTGCTCATCATGATAAAGTAACTAGTGAGCCAACTGTATCTAAGATATTTACACTGCTGGCTTTTCCCAAGCATTAGACAGCGAGCCTTGTAAAAACTACCTATCTTAAGTATTGGAACCACGCTTGATCCACTGAGCCATTATGGCAAAGAAAATCTTAATATTTTCTTTAAAGAATAATTACATGGAAATGTTTCCCTCTTTCTAAGGTGAGGTATTCTATTTTCAGGATGTCTTTGTAGTGGTGGAACAGAAGAAAATTAGCCTACTTAAGTAGTGATTGTTCATGCTGACCTGTACCCGACAGAAGTAGTTGGTTGCAGGTAGTAGTGCCTTCATTTCATGGCTGAGCCCTGGTCCACTGTAACACACCTGCATGCTGCCCTCAGCAGCCCCCCACTCTAGACGAAATTCTGTTACTGGAGCTCCATTGCAAGGAGGAGACTAGAAGACATGTCAGTAAGAACAGCCATTAGCACCTAAACTGATGAGACAGTGGAGCTGTAGTTACACTTAAGTCATCCAATATCATCTCAGTATGATGCAGGGAAGGTAGTGGAGGCACTCTTACCTCCCAGCTCACAACAGCACAGCTGGGGGATTTGCATGTGGTGGAAGGAGCTTTGCACGGCTCAGGGGCACCAGGGCCAGTTGTAACCTCGCAGCGATCCGAAAGAGGCCCAAACTATCCACACAAAAAAGACAAAATCAACTTAATAAAAGTAAAATCATAATAGACCTTTGATATCATATTTGGTGAAACAAGGTTGAATTCCTCTATCAGAAAAAAAAAAATTGACAGATCAGTCTTGACAGTCTTTCTCACCCCAGCCTTGTTTGCTGCCTTGAGTCGGAAACTGTAGGTTTTGCCAGGCATTAAACCTCCCACAGAGCAGTCCAGCTCTGGGCCTTGGTAAACCTCCTTGCTCTCCTCAGACTGTGGCCCACTCATTTCTACACTATAGCAGGATACTGGATTGCCTCCATCTACCTGAGGGGGACCTAGGAAATTTATGCAACCAGTATTCATAAATAAATCAATATATATTTTCGAAAGGAGTTTCCAAAGGAAATATGAATACTGTACATACACAAAAATGAATGCACAGCATAATAATGCAAACGGTATAATCAACGTTCACTGCTTATAAGTAGTTTGCTATACAAATCAATGCATCATCTCAAGCTAGAATGCATCCCACACAGATCTGAGTTGGAGTGGAATGACTCACCCCATCGCAGTTGCACCTCCCTGGCTTTGGGCTTACCCACCACCCGAGGGGGCTGGCATGGGCCTGGGGGCACTGCAGGAGTCTGGACCTGCAGGGTCTCCGACAGCTTGCAAGGGAAGACAAAACACCAATTAAAACCCAGAGAAAATAAATTGACAATCTCAACCCCCGCTTTTCTTTTGTTCTCACACAACACAAATGCACTGGATTCAGCTTATTGAGCACCAGAAAAGCAGAAAAGAGACAAATATGAATACATTGTTCAATGGTACACAAGCATACCGAGAAATATGCTGCACTTCCTACAATGATCTGGATAAAGTTAGACATATTGTCTGGGATTGAAAAATAGATCTTTTTCAGACTCTGTTCTGTGATAAAAGGCAAACATGTGAGTGCTGTGTCACATTGTACAGCACTAAAAGGCAAGAGCTTCACACCATGACTCATGTTTCTTTACAAGCCCCATCAAGAATAAATGCATGCAGTAACAGCTGATGAAGAAATTAATCAAGAGTGTCTCTGAACTGAACTAATTAAGAAAAACATCCTCTGACACATGCATTGAGGGTTAATCGATTAGTGGGCTCAGGCTCGTACTTACACACCAGGAAGCATAGTCTAATCTCCCAACATAAGAGACAGAGTGAATGGCAGTTTCCTATTAAAACTCATTATAAATAGAGTGCATATCTAAAAATATCAATGATCATCCATTTAATCAACAATGAGATGTGGTGAGATTAATTATAGTATATGTAACAGTAAGAAACCCAGCACAAAAATGATAGACAATAATCCCCTTGTACATCAATTCTACCCCACTACAGTAGATACAGTGTTAAATGAACTGCAACAGCTAATACGGGAAGGTTTTACATATTGGATGGTAATTCTGAATTGTAATTTAAGTCCGTTTTAAGGTAGGTAGTAGTCTGTGTTATGGTTTCTAATTTTAGTAGCAAATCTTGGCACTCCATCAATCCAAACAAATCTGATAAAATTTTGTAAACCCTTCCTACATGCGAGCACATAAAATAATTACTAATCAGTAAATTGCTGTGGCAAAACACAAGGCCACATGTGTAGCTGTATGTGCATGTGTGCTGATGCTGAATTACTCACTGGGCTCTGCCCCCCCTCACTCAGGCAGTAAACTCGTATCTGGTAGGCGCAGCCAGGCTTCAAGCCTTCACACACATGCTCCATTGCTGGCCCTGAGTACACCAGATCCCATGACAAGCCTATGGACAAAAGATTTCAAATACATTTTAATTGCTGTATTTCAAAAAAAACAAAAAAAAACAAAGTCTCAATACCCAAAATATAATTTTTACATGAACTTAGTTAAGGTAACTTACCACTTAAGCCCTCAGATAGCTCCACAACATACTTTGTGACTTCTGCTCCACCATTATCTTTTGGGGGTTCTATTTTTCAGATGAACAAATAAAAGTCAGTTTTCACTCTGTCATGCTTGGAAATCTACTTGAAAAAGAACTGACAATAAATTTGTGATTTCATGATAGTGAAACATGTTTCTCAAATCTCCTTAAATATTATACATTGGATGTATCTGGGTGAAGCATAATATCCCAGTGACATGGCTTTTTTCAACTCAAATTTCTATTTACTATTCTATTTACAGAAAATTTTCAAAAAACATGCTATTTTTCCATTTTGAAAACAAGAAGCAGACACAATGCAGACCAATGAGTGACATGTTTGCCCAGTAAGGTGTAGGAAGGATTCATGCTGTTGTCTGAATAAAGGAGAGAACTGCCAGACATCTATACACTACATGGAATGTTATCTCTCTCTTTTATCTCTAGCACATTCATCTGATGGTCAGGCAGAGCTGAGGGAAAAAAGTGAAACTGTAAACTAGCCCTGCCAGGCTGTCAACCACACAAATGACTCTAGGGCTTTCATAAGAGAACTGGTGGGAAATGCTCACCCCAGGCCATCTTGAAGCTGTTGGGCAGGACTCTTCCTCTGATGAGAGGCCTGCAGGGACTGCTGGGTCGGTCTGGGTTTGTGATGAACTCAACCACCTGGCTAGGGTTGCTCTTCCCCTCTGAGTTATATGCCACCACCTGGAGAAAGTGCATAAATACAGACAATGAGGAAACATTATTCCGGTCAAAATACTGGCTACATTTTGCACAGGTAGCCAATGAGAGCAAGTGTATAAAGGTCATTATGTTTCCTGATAACAAGCACTGCCTGACTCAGAGAAGGGTAATGAAGGGATCCCAGAGAGAGAGTGAGTGTAGCACTCCCTGCTTGTTATCAAAATGGCATCAGAGAAAAACAACATTATCAAAAAGATTCAGCTCCTTATATCTACAGAAATGTTTTAACAAAACTGTTTAGATGCCATAATCATTGTGATCGAAAAATGAGACATGAAGCTTTAGTGGCATTTGCATTTCACTGTGGCATATCTGCCATAACATGGAAATACTTATGTGCCTGCTGCGTACAGCTCATCCACATACTGTATCAAGACAAATCTGCACAGCACACAGCATCCCCTCACACTGTGCAGCTTGATACTTGTTAATGAGGGAGTCTTGAGTGACTAACATTTCTGCCATCTGGGCATATGGTGGTTTGTTTGGGTAATACATTACTTTCCTGTCAGTATTAAGAATGTTGACGGGCAGATGCTTCCTATGTAAAAAAAAAACGTAGTAATTCTATTATCTGTCAATTCATTTATTTAATATTATGTTCTATTTGTTCTTTTCTTTCACTGCAAGACTACCTGAATTACTCTTTGGAGGATTAATAAAGTATATCTTATCTCACCTCTTTAATGCTGGGCATATACAGTACAAAGAGAATGTCTTGTTACTTGCTGTGGGCAAGTAAGTATAAGAAGGGGGAATTTAAATGATTATGAAGCAGCTTCCAGCTGGAATTGATTACTGTGTTTCATTTCTATAAACACTGCAATTTAGCCAATCTTTGACTAAGTTGCGAAATATAATCACAAACAAAATCATCAGTGCATTTGACTGTCACTCAATACTTTCCAATTTTCCTACTCTCTCTGGAGAACTCAATCCCAAACCAAGTTTCTACTGAAAACAAACTGTAGAACGGTATTTTTTGAATAGCAAAATATCAGACAGCAGGAAATGATGTGTTTTCTGCAGATGCTTTCCCATGCATTAATACAAGATCGTGAGCAGAACAGCATATGCAGGATCAGGTCAAAATACATTTGCATGGTTTCATACAACGGGAGAAATATGTCACTTAGTGCAATGGTGTGTACTAAAGTGTTTAGATAACGGAGATCCATGGGAGTTGATACACACAGGTAACACTTACTAAATTAGTACAGTGTAATGAGTGTTTGGTCTTTCCAATGGATTTGAAAAGAGTAACATAGATATATAGACTATTACCACCCTTATCCATTATAGGACAATAATGTTTAATAATTTTTTTCAGTTGTAAGAAATATTAATTTTATTAAAGACCCGACACCTACTATGAACGCTGTCTGAATACGGAAATGCAGAATGGTCCAAATTAAAATGTTAGACATTCTAAGTCTGCATTGAACAGATCAAATCACAGACTTAAGAACAACGTAAGGAGAAAACCCATCAAAACCAGATGAATTCTGTTAGAACACTGTCAATTTCAGCTAACTAAACACTGACAAGTCACTATATTTAACAAAGTATTGCCTCCACTCATGCTTAATGTCGGTCACAGTCTGACCTGTATTAGCTTATTTCTACATCTTGTAGACCTCTGTTGTTGCTCAAAACAATTAAAAACAAATCAAACAATGAGACACACCATTGCAGTGAGAGACATGTTTCTTTATTACAAAACCCCAGGCTCACATATTAAAAAAAAAGAAAAAGAAAAAAAAAAGTTGCCTCGAAGGGTCCAAACCATAATTCAGAGTGTTGAAAATCCTAATATATAAAAATCTTACATGTTAATTTACTGTAGATAATTAATCTAGTAATCTTCTCCCTGGTTTAATAGTATTCAACTGTTTATCAGGGGCATTGCGTCTTTGCAATGGTCTACGCCTATAAATGATGAAAGATGGCCACCAGTGATTCATCAGGGCCATTTTGCAAACAGTCAATAGTCAGCAGAGCAGGAATTCAGAAGTGAACATGGGGGAAGGAGATATAAGGGGGTGAGGGAGATAAAGGCAGAAATATGGTAACATTAACAGACATACATTTGTCTGTTGGTAACATTACTTCCAGCCAAAAAGCCACCATGGATCAAATGCTTTGCTTGAGTAGCTTTTCACTGCATGTGATTAACAGCAGTGGAATCATCTTGTTTAAGCTGTATGTTGCCCACCGCCCTGCTGCCAGAATCCTGCAATTTGATGAATCACTGGCCACTGTGGACATCAGCACCCTCCCTCAAGTCTGCCTGAAGCCTGTCCCTTCCACACAAACCCACTCCACTGCACCCAAATTAAACTTATGTATCACCAGCTCAAACTGCAAACATCACAGGCTTTCCTTACCCTGAACTTGTACTTGGTACTCCTGTGGAGATTCCTGACGGTGCAGGAGAGCTCCTCGCCATCATAGCTTGGCTGGAAGCCATATCCCTGGGATAAAGACAAATGACAAAAGGAGAAAAAACAACCAGGTGAGTACTGACTTACAAGACAACTATTGTAGCACAGAAGACAAAGCAGTCCGCAGAAGACAAACAGCTAACGGTGATAGAGGAACCTCTTTGTCTTTTTCCTGGTAGGAGCCATGTCTGCAGGCAGCTGCTTGAGGTGGTGTGCCAGTGACAGAAGTGGCAGTAGTTATATAGGTGAGATAATTTTTAAAGCAAACTGTTTAAGTGTTGCAAAAAAACAAGATGTGAATTACATTTTTCATTTTGGCCACATTCAAGTAAATTTGTTTACTATAACTTTGTGATACAACATGGAGGAGAAAATATATCTTCTGGTCACTGGCCTCCAAGTTCTTTACAATGTGTTGCTGATGAGATGCCGGGACATAAAAAAGAAGAACCATGTGTGAAAACAACTGTTGAGGGACAGGATTTTGTGTATACTGTATGTATTACTCTGGTACATATGCTGTCTGAAGATACACTAAAGTTAATGTTGGCAATACTGACCTCTACGATGTAATGGCCCTGCAATTGCCTCAAGCAATTTACGTAGAAGGAAAGCAATATACTGCGGTGAGTTTCAATTGGTTGATTTCTCTGTTTAACTGTGAGAGACATACCGAGCCCTCCTCCTCCATCTCCAAAATATAGTAGATGTCATCTTCCTTTGGAGAGCTAGTGGGCCTCTGCCACTTCAGACAAAGCCAGGTCACACCCGCCATCTCCAGCTCTGGAGGAAAGGGTGCCAATGGCACACTGCCTGAGGTAAACAGGTCCACCACTTCACTGAACTCGCTGGGAAGGACAGAGAGAGGCAGAGGATGGGCAGGAATGGGAGGAAAAGACAGGAGAGACAGAGTGAGACACACACGTGTGGACAGATGGAGACAGTGACTGGAAGTAACAGTAATATAAAAATGGACAAGGAGGAAGCCATCTAGGAAATAACCTGGCATCTAGCAAGGCACCTACCTTACACCCATGTCATTTTTGGCAGCAACACGGAAGGAGTATCTTGAAGCTGGTGAAAGCTTGGTCACTCTGTACTGCTTCTGGGGTCCATAGTAGCACTGTTCAAAATTCCCAGTGTCCTTACCCTTCAGAGAACAAAGGCTTTAGTTCTGAGAACAATTAACTTGATATCCCAGTTTAATATAAGAAACCAGGGCATGGTGTAATGTTCAACATTTTTAAAAAAAAAAAAAGCATTTTACCTCATCCCACTGAAGAATGTAGTTTTGGATTTTGGAACCGTTGTCACATGGAGCCTGTAGATAAACCATACAGGTTTTGATTATTATATTTCAATCAGATCCTGTAAATGTATTAAATAAACATTAACACTAATATATACACCAGTGTCCAGTTAGTTGACTTTTGCATGCAGAGTGAATATAGTAAAAGAAATGTATGAAGTTTTACTTAATTTAAAAAATTTTTTAAAAACTTTAATTACTTAATCTTTTATTCCAAATTTAGTGCTACACAATCTCTATAACTGTCACAAATTACAAAGAAGAAAACCACTAATGAAAACCACTAATAAAAAATAATTAGATAGTTTAACTGGTTTTAACTAGCTAACATTTTAACATTTAAATTATTTTTTACCTTCCATTGGAGTACCAGTGTGTTCTTGGTCCCGCTGGTCTTCCTTGGAGGGTTGGGAGGATCTGGCTCACAGCTTAAAGTAGTGAAGCTCGCAGCCTCTGATGGGCTTCCCTGTAAACAGTTGCACATAGCCTGGACCCTGAGGGAGGAAAAAGTAGTTATGCAATGTCACTCTTGCCACTGCAGGTAAAACAGACCATGTGGAGGGTTAAACCAACCTGACATGATAGTCTGTTGCTGGTCGAAGGTCTTCTAAAGTAGCACTTAGTTCTTCCCCACTGCATCGAAGGAAAACAAAAAAAAAAAAACTCTTTGCTGTGGTTTCAAATAACTTTTTGTGTAACAACTAACAGTTGGTGCAGAGCCTGATGGCATCTGATGCTTACCAGTACATGCTTTTGTACTTCCCATCTTTGCCACAAAATGAGATGGAGACCTCGTAGCTGAGGGGCTCCAAGGGGCTGCAGTCACCCTCTACACTGTCACTCTCTGGCCTGGTGGGTGCACTCCAGGTCACCATGGCGCCTCTGGCCTGGATGTCTGATACCTATCGTATAAAAGTTTGAAAGATTAATTGGTATAGAAAAAGAGAGAGGGATCAAAAAGTTCAAGTTGGTACCACTTTATGAAAAGGTACACATTAAGTTTTGAAGAGATTTAAAAAAGAGTCAAACTACACTGCAAGGAGATTCATATCTGTACCTTCCCCTCCAACCTTCACTACTTTTAGCCCTTTAACAAACTTGTATGGCAGCAAAAGATGGAAAAAAAAAACACCTTCTACTGAAGGCAGAAGGTATTCCTTAACTTTATCCATTCATTTTCTCACCGACAGACTTGTTTTGCAGTATTTACAAGGAGTCCCCCCCCCCCCCTTAGTCAATAAGTATTAAAATCACATGTACTGATTCCCACCCAGTTGCTGATAAAACAGCAATTCTCTATATTTACCAACAATATTGTCATGGACCTTATACCATTCAGATTTTTAATGATGATCTTCGCCAATATACACCATGTACATTTCTATCTAGTGCTAAACAACAACATTTTCATAAAAAGGATGCTGCACTACACTACTGAGTTTTTATCTAAAAAGCAATCTCATATTTTCTGACAACAGAAAGGGTCTACAAGCCACCAAGCCTAGTACCATAAAGATAGTAAAGCTTGGTAAGTGTTCAGTTAAAAATCAATACTTCTCTCAAAGCAAACCCCAAACCTCTTAGAAACTGCGTGCAGGGTTGTTTGGTGGAACATTTGGGAACAGAAATCCTCACATGGATGCTCGCCAGTAGGCCTGACTCCATTAGTAGGATGTCAGCAATGTTAACACAATGTTTAATGACCCGACACAATAACATCAGTTCAACAATTTGTGGACACAGTGCTAACAGAATCAGATAAATGCAACCAAATTCTACCAATTAGATTAAAAAGGCACATCAAATAACATAGCAGAAGTGAATACTAACCACTGGTTTACTGATGGTACTCAATAATGTTTGTAGAGCCTGAGCTTCCTCATCTAGCTCTGAGGAGAGAAATAAAAATAATTACTGATATAAAACATCAGCAACTTTCTCAAATGAAGATGTATGTGTCAAATAAATATTGAGAGGCAATGAAGCATTTCTGCGTATGTAATTCAGTATTACTGACTACTGTTCAAATTCAAATACGTGATATTTCTTTGAAAATTTAACACCACAGATTAATTTTGGAAAACGCAATGATGACATTTCCAAAAAGAAATCCAAAGACACCTGAATCTAGTGCATTGCTGCTAAAAGAAATTATGTAATAACAAGAGGGATGCAGTCACAGACATCCAAGTCAAATATATTTGTATGCTTATATGTCAGTCTTTAACAGAATGCAATGACTTCACCACCCTTCTCCAGGAATTATCAAATGTCCAAAAAAAAAAAAAAAAATTCAGTGTTCTCAGATTCATGTAATCTTCATTAGGTGATAAGGTGAAATTGCTTTCCCTCTACTTTAAAAATTGACAGTATTCCTTAATTATGCACTGGTGTCGTAAAGCAGCAGTGTTAAACTCCATGATTAATGAGCAGTCAGAGTTCATGTAATCAAGAGTAATACTGGCCTTGTTGCTGATCTCTCACTGCCACCAGTGGCTACAGCTAATGAGGTACTATTTTTAGCACCTAAATACAACATACACACTCCTAACATCTAGAAAATGCTGTCTCAGCCCAAGTGTAAATATCAACAAACCTCTACCCTTTCATCTCCTTACCTCCTGTTTCTCCATTTTTTCCCCTGCCTGCCTGCTTGTCATTGCCTGCCACTGCATGGCTGAGCTGTCCCTGCAGCGCCTCCAGTCCTTGCCCTCCAACGCCATTGTGAATGTCCACTGCCGGGGGGCTGCTGCAAGACTTCTGTGGTGAAGAAGGAGGGCTATCTTTCACCTGCCCTCCACCTCCCTGCCGCTCCTTTAACTTCTTCTGCAGACGCTCATATGTTTTGCTTGCTCTGTCATCTCTGTGAACAAACGGTGGCCGTCCATGTTGGGAGTGAGAATCTGTAGAGACTGAAGGAACAGAAAGGCAGCACAGTTGGTAATAACACAAAACAGGACTGTTTGGTAGCAAGACAAGCAGGCTGAAAAATGGTAAGACCATGGTTTACTTTAAGAAGGCCATACAAATAAACAGGGCAGTAGTGAGGTGAACTCCCTATCACTGACAAACTATTTGACCTAGGCCGTGATTGTATAACTAGACTGTGGAAACAATCTGCTGAGAACAAATAAATAACAATAGAGACCAGACAGTGCTGGCTCCAACTCACCCTGCTCTGAGTAGATATGAGATGGATGATACTGGGAGATGTACTGAGAGCTCATGTCACCCACACCCCCTGCCATGCCTGTGTACAAGTGGGGTGGTGGAGGCATCATGGCAGGGTGTGGGATGAAAGCAGGCAGGTGGGCATGGGGCGGGGGTGGAGGGTGGTGGAGAGGGGAGTGGCCGCCTGGGTGGAACTCTGGTTGCTGAGGTAAAACCAGAACCCGCCGCACTCCATTCTCTTCTATGATCTAAGAGGAAACAGACAAGAGCATAGAAAACAGATATGAGATAAGTTCAACAAAGTAGCAGTCAGAAACAATGGTCTTGAAATAGTGTAGATTAAATACCTGTGAAACATATCCAGGAGGCACATAGATTGGAGGCACTGAACCATTTGGAGACATCATGGGAACCTGAGCAGGACCTGTGCAGAAGAAGTAGGATCAAACAATTTATCTCAGGGCAAAAAGTCATTTCATCTATGACAGATGTGACTAGACTAGAGTAGGACCGAAATTTCAATCCCAGTTAAGCCTATCCGGGTCTAACAACTTACAAATATTTGCAAACTCACCACATTGAACATAAAAAAAAAACGCATGGAAATTAAAACTAATAATGCTCCTTTGAAAGCTCACAATAACATTAGCTCGACAGAGTAGCTGCATGAATAGTAATTATATGTTTGGTATAAAAATTTACTCTAAACACTACAGTACCAGAAGTCTGGTACTGTAATGGTACAGTACCAGGAGTGGCTACTGAGACAACACCAGTCAGAAGCAGTAACCAGCAGTAACACATGGAAACATCATACAATTGTTGATGAACTAATACAAAGTGTCAATGTTATGCCTGGCAATTAGATGAACTTTTCACTTTTCAATCCAAGAAAAAAAAAAAAGAAAAGAAAATACTGTTCCTTATCTTTTGTACTGCTCATCAAAACCTTGAAAGTGCTCTGACTGCCAGTCACATTAAACCCACCACTTAGATAAATGGACTTCCATAACGTTGGATGACTGCTATAACCCCTCCTGCTTTGCTACCTATGGTATACAACACTTGGAAAGTTTTCACTATAGCACTAACCGTAACTGTTACCTCTGCAATGGGAGCACCCCCACATAGTAATAATAAATGGTAAAAGGTCTTATACTTGTATAGCGCTTTTCTACACTCAAGTGCACTCAAAGCGCTTTTACACTATTTGTCCATTCACCCATTTGCTCACACAACCACTCAAGCTGTCATACACCAGAAGAACAGCCACTGGGGGCAACTTGGGGTTCAGTGCCTTGCCCAAGGACACTTCAACCTGTGGACCAGTCAAGCCAAGGATTAAACCATCAACCCTCTGGTTCATGGTCGACCTGTTCTACTTTCTGAGCTACAACTGCCCACATATTACATTCAGTCTCCTAACGATCTGCATTTTTATTGACTATTCAATTTTTTTAAGTACCTGAGTAAGAAAAGTCAGAGAAATGCATTTTTTAAAATACTGACAAATGCAAGAGTACCACTTTACGAAAGTGCTGAGAAACAACATAATTTCTTGTGTGTGTCTGATGTAGAGAACAGTGCAGCAGCTTAGCTCAGCTCATTGAAGTAACAGCTCAGCGGAAAGCCTGGAAGAGAGAGAGAGAGGGGGAACTTTGTGCCAAGTTTGCACAGTCCCACATTTCTTTTCTTACAAACCTAAGACAAACACTAAAGCCCCAGTGCCAGATGTCAGATAAAACAATCCAAAGCACACAATGACCTCCCAGCAGACACCTTGAGAAAAAGTTTTCCTACATTTTGTCAAAGCTGATGTAAACAGAGAGGTCAATTTTAAATAATCCATAATAGGTCCATGGGTACACAGGCTGGTCTGTGTGATGATGGACTGAAACCTGCGTATCAAACCACTAGCACCAGCCCCTCAGAAGTCCATTTATCCTAAAGTCCACGCTCCACCTCTTAAGGGATATATGCATGTGAGTGTTGATTTATGGACAGCTGTCAATCTGTTAGGTAAACCCAGGAAAAATAAATGCAGTCTATTACATCAGCCTGGCAATAAATCTTACATGTACGAGGGTTATAAAGGATAGTTATTGTTGCATCTGTTCAAGAGATGTTGATTCAACATTTTTTGTCTCTCTGGAGGCTGAAAGCTGTTGTGTTGTTGGGAGTGTATTCCATTAGGAGGAGAGGGTTTTTTTTGTTTTTTTTTTTTTTAGCTGTAGCATATACTGTGAACTACATTATACTAGGATGTGTTTTTAATATTTAATATTTTTTAATATAGTTCACAGTATAAGCTACAGCCTCCCAAATGACCATGCATCGAATCAACAAACCTCTAAGAGCTTAAACAAAAATTTTATATTTTATAACCTTCATAAAAGCTGAGCGTACACCTTGTTGCCTCACTAAATGTTAAATAAAATAGCAGGTAGATCTTTTAAATCGATAGCAAAACGGTATCAGTCAGTAGACAGATATTTCTTTAAGGATGTGGAAAGACAACAATCCGGATTCAGGGAGCAAGGCAGAGCTCCTCCTGAATGAAGCTCAGCGAAATGGCACAGCCATCAATAATTTTTAGAATCCAGATTACAAAATCATTTGTGTGGGAGGTGTGTACTGTTGACTACACCAACTTTTAAGACTAATAAATCATGTCATGCTTAAGCCATGTGCCACCACTGTGCACCTGCATGATGACTGATCAAGGCAGTGCCATTTAGTGCTGCCAGTTCTGACTAACTGGATCCAATGAATCACATTAGCACCCTGTATACCCTGGTTTGCCTAGTTGCAATAAAAATGAAATGTTGTATGTACTGGCTTGTAAAGCATAGAGAAAAGGACTGACAGAAAGCATAGGATGAGAGAAGAAGGATGAGGGAGCCACACACATTTAGGAGAGAGAGCAAACGAGAGGGGTAGAGTGGAGAATTGGGGGGTGGGGGGACAGAACACCCACTCTTTAACATCAGACTGACGCATGAGTGCTGACAGAGATCAGATAGAAAAGGCCACATCCCTCTCCCCCTCCCTTCCCCCACTGAGTCAACTGGAGCATTGGTTGTGCTGACGTGGCTATGGAGTGCCAGCCTTCCAGAGGAAGCAGCCACAGGAAAAACATCAGTACTCCTCCACAAAACGGGTGGCTGCCACTGAGCCAAGAATAGTCACAAACAGGCTGCCCATTCTGGCAGTATAAACAGAGACTAGGCAACACTTTGGGAACACCATCACCTCCCGTCAACATTGCACAGTCTGTATTCACCTCTGCCTCCTGTGGCAGGCCTACGGGAATCTGAGCTAGTGGAGTGAGAGAGAGAGCCGGATGTAATGGTGAGGAAGATGAGATAAATTGTTCAGTCTGGGTGAAAAAACAGAGGGAGAGACTAATAAAAGCCCAAACACGTCTACACAAACATATATACACAGACAAAGATGTGAAGGGAATGTAACGCCACTGAGCGCCCAGCTGTTTCCTCCTGTCTGAAAACGGGTAGAACTCGTAACAAACAAGCTCAAACAAACAAATGTGGGATTTCACTTCTAAGACATACTACAAACAGAAAACCTGGCAGACATGGCTAAGAAAAAACAGCAACAATCAAAAGGAACTGTCAACTTTATTCAGTTTCTACAAACAAGCTCTCAATTAGGCAGAAAGAAGGTGAATTATAGACTACAACAGTCTAAAAATCAAGGAAATACACTGGCAGAGAGCACGAGAGTGAGACAGGTAGAGAGACAGTGGGTTCATGTGGGAGCTCTCAATAAGCTCTCAATGGCATCATGATGAACTCTGAGCCTATAAAGAGGGAATGGGCTTGATTTTTAATTAAAGCTAATAAATTCTCTCCATCCACAAATAAAAAGGAGGAAGAAGATAGGCAAGGGAAGCAGATGAACGGACAGAGGTTAATAATTACAGTAAAGCTAAGTACTAAACTGTCAATAAAACAGAAAAGTACTAATTGCAAACATAGACCCTAACCTTGATTTTTTTAGTAAATAACACTGTGGCAAATGGTTGCATGGAAAGATTGTCTATAAACTGAGAGGGCAGTAATTTACTATAAGTATAATATTCTATTAGAAGATTACAGCCCCCCAGATGCACTGCAATATGCCTATTAGCATCCAACCACCACCAATCCAGGCAGACAGAGGAGGGGAGCAATCGGGCACAAGCAGTCTCAGTTGATCAGTGTGAAAACAAGAGCCTGAAGGTGGAAGCTGTGCAGTAAACAACCTAGACATTTAATAAT